>NW_021680427.1:2198722-2304509 GCF_001412515.2 Diachasma alloeum
GGAATAGTTCTACAAAGCTTTTATTGGGAAGCAAAAGTAGCCATAACTCTTGGATATCCTGAACGACGAAATTCCTTGAATTCAATGCAACTGTCACTTAATAAAAATTTCCATGAAGTGTATCCGAAATATCAGTCAAAATCATTCAACAATTATCGTCTCAAAACGATCGACTATTGGGAAAAAATGGATGTACTCTTTGGAAAATCAAACGCGACATCATAAGCTTGAAACAAGAGATCTTTGAGTAAGAAACCGAAAGTGCCTAGAATGCATGTCTTAATGTCACCATTTGAGATACTAAAACGACTTGCATTTGAGGACACAGACATGTCTCAATTTCCGATGCTACACTGTTAGAAATTTTTTTAAATTTCATGGAAGATATTACAGTAAATCTCATGAGAGTGCCATTGAATAGGATTTAGACAAAAAACGGTTATGAAATTTCAAGTTTTAAGTAAAATTCACGGAAATCATGAGTTCTCCGTGGAAATGAAATGGAAATTTCACAAGTTGATTGAATTTTCTGAGGAACATGAATGCTCAGAAGCAAAATTCCATAAACTTTCAATTTTTTCCTGAATTTTCTTGACTTTTCTGAATTGTCCCAGAATAATTGCACTAAAAAATGAAGTACTTTATTGATTTCCCGACTATTGGACCAGAAAATTAATGGAATATTTGATTTTTCCATGCCAAGATTTCCTGAAATTTCAGTAGAAAATCACCTTGAGATAAAAATTTCCAGAATTTGGCGCGGAAAATTCAGTCGAAAATTTTCAACAGTATAGTGTTTGTGGAGTATTCCCCCACTGAAAGACCATCTCAGTCCTAACTCGTAGAATGAAAATATCCGGAGGCTAAATACCATGATACAATATAGCTCTTCGTATACCTTGAGCCGGTGTCCAACTAGCGCTCGCACACAGCCTAGGTATTGCATCTCGGATACTCTCGGTTGGTTTCCTTCGTTAATCCCCTCGAAACACTGTACCTACCAATGCACATACACAACAGACAGTCTGTTGTATTCGTACCGGCTGATACGGTGAAAGCTGATATTTTGTAATAGTCCCGCTGCCATTCCGTTCCATTCCATTCCGCAGTTGCTGGCCCACCGCTATCGGGAGACCACTATGTGTCTCGTCCCCGAGTTTTTTTTTTACAAACCGATTCATTTTTTCACTCCTTCCCTACAATGTATGCAATTGCTTGCGGATGGCATATTCAGCTGGGGCGCACCCTAGATTCTTATTACCTCCCAGCTGTCACGCTTTATTTTGATGGGAATTTAGATGTTCCAGTTTTATGGCTCTTGAGGTGGAATAATGCAAGGCGCAACACCGCCCGTGGAATTACTCGGATATGACCGTTAAAATTGTCATTAGGAAATTCGTTTGGGGTTAGTTGAGTCGTTAGGGTGAACGCAGGATACTATTTTTATAGCCTATTTGGTCTTGTACTGTGTTCCATTTCAAAACGTATGAAAAAATTTAAGAGCAAAACCCAGCGAATTCGTTGGACATTTCTATTGGAATTCTATTGCAATTTCTATTGGTTTTTGGGAGATTCTAGTGAAATGCTCATAGAAAATATTCTATAGAAAAAACCATTAGCATTCGATTTTTCTATGCAACTTATTCTGTAGAGATATTTTTTATACACGGAGAGAAATATTCAATAAAAATTACGTATTTTTTCCGTAATTCCGGAGCGAAATTTGGTTGTAGGAAATTTTACGGAACTGTCACGGAATTCTTCCAGATCGTTTCGTAATTTTTATCTGAATCTACTGCGAAAAATTACGATACCGTCACTTAAATTTTCTGAGTCGACTCCGTAATCGGTGAGCAAATTGTGAGTTTCGTAATTTTTATTGAATGTTTCTCTCCGTCTAGAGTTTACTCGTCTCAAATTTTTTAAACTTTTTTGTTAATAAATAAAAAACTTTACTTAATCGTCTTCTTCATGAGCGAGTGAGATATTGCTGTTATATTAATATAGTATATATATTGCTTCCGAATGGAATGAAACTTTGTAATCGCTCAAATTTTAGTTTCGGATTTTTTGGGTTATATGGGCTCAGTATAATCCAAAAAATTCGAAAATGCAATTTTTTAATCTCATCCCTACATGTATGTGTATGTGTGCACGTTTGTAACAAGGTTTCCCTTAAATTATTCGCTAATGAATGGTTGGAATTGAATTTTTTTTTCAATGTAGGTATTGTTGAGCCCTATCAATCGCCAGTAATTAAAATTCAATTCATCGACTAGTTTTTTAATTTTCGATTTCTTTTGAAAATCGGTTGTCCCACTATAACTAAAAAAATATTCTGAATTGATTGAATGGTGGCTTAACAAATTTGTTTGGATGTCCTTCTGACCGAGTTCGGAAAAATTTTGTATTTCTTGAAAATCAGAATTCCGGGAATATCTTTGAATATTATGCTTCAAAAGAATTCAGTCATAGCTTAAAATGTTTGTTTTAATGCCATTAAGTCAAAGTTGAAAGATGATTACGATAGCTACATCGGTTGATTTGATTTTTATGATTATTGTTGAATATTTTGAATTTTTCATGGATTTTCCTGAAAGTGAGCTTTCTGATGGTTTCTTCAAATGTGATGTTGCAAATTCATTCAAGTATGTATAAATGAAATATTTCTATCAACATTCTATCGAAGGGCTGAGAGGAAAGATAGAATTCAGTAGCGAAGTGGTAAAACGGTATAAGTCAATTTTTACTATTGCCCAGTTTTCAATGAATATCTCGGAGTCTAAGGGATATAGAATTTTTTTTATTATAACCTTTTTGTAGAGCCGACAGAGAGCTACAACAAATGTAATTACAAAAATTTCGCTATTTCTCTTAGATTCGGAAATATTCGTCAAAAACTCAACTGGAAGATGAGTCGACTTAAACTGTTTTACCACTTTGCTACTGAATTATAAAAAAGACAATCGGTTGTATAGGAGAAAGGGATAATAAGCATATTCATGATGATAACATTCAATGAAGTTGAAAAATTGACAAAATTAACTGAAAAGAAATCATATTCAATTTAATAAAATGGAAGAAACAATGAGTTATACATGATAGAAGGAAATAATGTGCTAATTTATCAGCAAAAATAACTATACTATATGCAATACAAGAGCAATTTCCCACTTGTTTGAAGTTATCATGGTACAACTGATTTTTAAAAAAATTTAAAAATTCATAAATATAATATATGGATGAAATTTAAATTAATATCGATTGATAGAGCTCATGATTCAATTTCATCGATATATTAAAAAATCTGAAACTCAAATTTGAGCGATTAGAATGCTTCAATTCCGGAGCAATAAATAAATCATAATTTTGTAAGTTTTTTGTTCAATTTTCTTGATGAAAATGAAATAAAAATAGAATGAAATAAACGTGGGAGAGTGGAGTCGAGGGAATTCTACAGAAAATATCTCAATAGAATAAGTTGTACAGAAAAATCAAATTCTGTTGGCTTTTGCTATAAAATATATCCTATTGAACATTTCAATCGCATCGGCCGAAATCTAATAGAAAATTCAATAGAATTCGCTTTGTCTAGCGAATTCGCTAGGTTTCTCTATTAAATTTTTTCGTGCGTGAACGTATGGTTCACATCAATCCGAAATTATGTGCTCAACTAGGCGGATGAGCTTCAGATGGCAGATTAAATATTAATACGAATATAACGCGAGGCGCGCCCAAAATTCCTCACTGTCACTATCACAAAACCATCATAAATAACTCATGACACCATTTACATCTTCTCTACTTGCATTGCATTTCGTTTCACTTTTCTCTCCGCTCAAGCTTATAAAACTCGAACATTTTTTCAACTATTTTGCACCCCGGGGGGTGGGGAGAGGGAGGGGGATACACGAGTTTTTGATTTGTAATGCGGATCGGGGTAATTACAGACTCAAGATGCTCGAGAGTGCAGTAGGAAACTAGAATTTATGGGGTTTTATTGGTGTCAGATGCCGTGTACTTCACTATTATATAGCTTGCGGCAGTTTCGAGCAATATTTTTTCTTGGAAATTTTATTTATGTGTATTCTATCAATTAAAAAGGGGGTACGAGTGGTATGCCAGCAATACATAACACGAATAATAACAACGGTGTGATTTTTTTTTTGCAATAGTAAACAAACAAATTCTGAAGTAACGAATGGATTTCACAATTGTTTAAGATCTGCTCTCATTCAATGTCTAGGTACGAAAAATTAATGTACAATCTTGGTCAGCGGAGAGCGAAGTTGTATTTCAGGAATTTTTATGTGGAATCTAAGAGAAAATGGGAGGCAGCGGATAAATTCAGTAGTGAAGCGGTAAAACGGTTCAAGTCAACTTGATTCTTAGCTGAGTTTTTGAGAAATATCTTCGAATCTAAAGAGGATAGCGAATTTTTCGTAATGACCTTTTTTCTAGAGCGAAGTGAGGGCTACAAAAAATGTCTCAACAAAAATTTTTCTATCTCCCTTAGATTCCGGGATATTCACCGAATAATTACCAATGGTCAAAATCGACTTAGGGATATCCAAGTGTTTTTGACAGTTTGGTACAGACCACACTATAGATTCAACCATTTTCAATCATCAAATTTGTCAATTAAATTACGTGAGGAACATTTGAAAAAAATCATGAATATTCAGCGTCATTCAAACTACATTTTGCTCAAAATTATGATTTTTTCAAACATTTGTTGTTTATAATTAAACTGGAGGTCTACGTCCCTTGCTCGCTCCGCTCGCCAACTGACCCTAATCTGACCCTCATTACACTACTCGTGACCCTTAGATTCTAACCATTTGTTTTTGACCCTCATGACCCTTAATCTGACCCTTGCTACCCTTTTTTGGACCTTTATTCTGGCCCCTATGAACCAAATTTTCATCACCAGAAGTCGATTTGGATTTTTATAATATATAGATATATTGAGTCCTTTATTTTGACCCTTGTGACCTTATTTTCTGACCCTCATGACCCTTATTTGGATCCTTAATCTGACCCTCATTATAACCTGGCACGTGACACTTATTTCGACCCTAGTGATCCATAATTTTGGAGACTTCCTTTCGAGTACCAAATTTTTATCACCAGAAGTCTATTTGGATTTTTATAATTTAGAGAGATAATTCAAATTGTTCAAACTTTCGGACACCTTATTTTTTCAGGCATGAAATCGACTTTTGGTAACATTCTGAATGTGAATAAATTTGTTACGATTCCGCATAAATGCTTTTTATGCGCCAAAATTGATTGTTTATCAATTATTTGTAGGAAATGCTCGAAATTTTCAAAAATTGCAATTTTTAAACTATTTCATCAATCTTCCTCCAAAAGTAAACTTTATAATTTTTTTCAGATTAAAAAAATATTTTCTAATGGTTCAATATTAAGGTTCAAATTCAGACCTGCAAAGTCGAAATAATAAAATCATTGTAAAATGGCCGGAAATTTCAGGGTGAAATGGGGTTCAAATAAAAACTCTGATGTTCGACTACAAAAGTAGAAAAGCAATTTCACTGGAGAAAAAACAGCCAAGTACTTGGATATCCTTAAACCGTTTTATCGCTTCGCTACTAAATTTTCTTTTTTGACATGAAATTTTTCGCAAACGAGCGAGAAATTTTAATTCATTTAATTCATTTGAAATACAACAAAAAAGAGTAAAATTTGTGGGTTTGGAAAAGTAAGACAGAAAAAGGAACGATAAGTTTGGACAAAGAAAACAGGTAAATTTGACATTTCCGGCTAACTTTTACCAAATTGTTCATGCGATATACAGATTTTTTTTTCTCCGTAGGGGAAATGATGTAATCTTTCTTAGAATATTATGTAGATCAAAATGAGATCTATAATGGTTCGTCGACACCGTTAGAATTTTCTGAAATTTGGATGAAAGGTCCAAGTCAATTTTCAAAGTTATTGCCTTGAATGGGGTTCAGATCAAAGTGTTGATGAAATTTTGTATTCGTGTTCGAAATTCAAAGAAATTGGATTAATTCATATTTGAAGGTGAAAGTTGGGATTCAATTGAGTTTTACGGAAGTGAATGGATTTTTCAGGGACAGAATGTGGTGAAATCTCATACAGTTGATTGTTCTTGAATATAAAATATAATTTTCAGGGAAGCTATCGAGTTTCGGTAGAAACTCGCTTCATTGTCTATAACCAGATGGATTCGATACTCCAAAATATCTCTTACGTGGAACATATATTGGACACAAGTGATTTTTTCCTTCAGTGTATGAGCATTCCGTTGAATTTTCAAGTCAAAATTGAATAAAACTACACTGTTGGGATAAAATAGGCATTTCTTGAATAGTTTAATAATAATTTTCCGGACATCCACTGTGAATTCGACGAAATTCAATTTTTTTCTAGCGCAGGAAGACGTAAATTCCATTATTTACTAGAGTTTTCAATGAAAACATCAGTAGTCAGCGTTAAATTACTCTGAATTTTCAATTATTTCCAAGATCAAAAATCTATTAATCTGAATTTCCCTGATCTCTATCATTTTAATAGAATAACTGAACTGAAATTTACGGTTGAAAACTCCTTGAAATTTCCGTGCCATTGTCGCTCGGCGAGAATTTCCAACAAGTGGACGAGAAATTTCACCTAAAAATATTTAACAGTGTACACTTCAAACGAGAGTGATCCATCTCAAGTTGTTTTCCCACTTCTCTACACTAAAATGTGAAGCTCTCATCATCGTTTCAACAATTCAATCCACGAGCCAGCTCTCAAAACCCCAAAAATATGTAAATGAGCTCATGGACCTTGTCGAAAGTGCAATGCAAATAGTTCCCCCGTGATTTAAATATTCAATTGCGGAAAACACACGTGACCTTGACACGCAGTGTCTCGTGCTAGGAGTATTGTGGTCTCGCGGTGCGGTTTATGTTTTAGTGTCTGGGCCACGCGGCTCCCCTCATTTCGTACTCAAACCGCGTTGCGCGGACTATATAATCCGAATGATAGAGTTTTTAAACAAAGCGAGAATAGGGACGATATTCTAACGTCGGTTTCAGGGGGTCCGAGTGACAGATTCCCTTCAGCAATTTTCGGGTTGTTTTTTGTTACAAAGAGCAACAATCATCAATAACTGATGCTAATGCGATTCATTATTTCTTTTTTTTATCGTTATTTTACATCGCTTCGATCCGGTTAGGGAATATTGCGATGATGATCAAGACTTTAAATAGTTAGATCGCACCATTCTACCCAGCCGGGATTTGACCTCGGAACCTTTCGCATGTGCACTGAGATCACTGAGAATCTGAAGTTCGATTTACAATAAGAAAATAGTTGAGGCAGTTTTGGTGAACGATACGATTTTTTTTGTATGAGGCACATAACATTATAGTAACTTCACAAGCGTAATTTTTGAAAATCAAAATGTACACTGATAGAATGGATTAGTTATTGTTAACGAATGGATTTTGGTTGGAGGTTAGGGTCTATTCGGTTCCACCAGCTGTTCATTCGGTAATAATTAACGAATGTATATTTGAGGAGCCTTGTTTGACTTGACTTTCGCCATTCAAGTGAACCATTCGTTAACTATTAACGAATATTCATTTGGTCATATTCAACTCTACCATTCGTTAATAGTTAACGAATCTCGTTTGGAATAAATGAATCATTCTATCAGTGCAGTTAAACTAACCAAAGTTCGAAAGTAACCACGACAAATCTATCGTGAGTAGAACTATAAAATAGTTGCAATGACTACATTCCATTGTAGTAATCACTTCTCCAGCCATAGTTACCGTAACCCATGCAAAATTGTTGAGGACTTTTTGACTATAGTTCGATGGTGATGGAATATAGTCAGAAGAATCATATTTTTCTCTCAGTGTGACACATTTTTCATATTTTCTCCTCAAAAATCAACGTGGTTCGGCGTTTCGGGACTTCGGGAGGATATTTGTAATCATTCAAAGAATATATTCTCAAAATTTCAGCTCTGCAGTCCATTTCCTTCTACTCCCGTATACTTACTGCGGAATTTCCTTAAGTTCATATTTGGAAATTTTTGTCCGCGCGGAAGTTTAAACGATTCCAAACGGAAGAACACAAACTGAGATATTGTAAAATGTAATTTTTATGTTACTAATCCATGATCCTCCAAATTTTCCTCCAAATCCATAGTTCGAGCAGTAAAAAACTGTGAACGACGCTCTAATCACCTCAAAAAGATCCAAGAATGTATTTTAACCAGGAGAAATTTCGACCGCAGGGGCTGTCTCACTCGGCAAAAAGGCACTAATAGAACATGACGAATGAAAAGAATAATCCTCCACCATAAATGTCAAATACCTACTATTAAAGGCAGCATAAAGTTTTTACAATTCTTTTTAACATAACAGGGTACATGACAGAATTTTCGATGTATAAATCGAACCCACACAGAAAGTACATTTTTCCCCGAGTAGAATAACCGGCCACTGGCTTCCGCGTGCGCATTCGATTATCGATCTATCTATTCCTCCTTATTAACTTGAATCTTGTTGAGCATTCACCAATCGAGTAATACCATATTAAGAATGAAAAACTGGCCGTGAGTATCTAATCGCGATATGAGCCCGAGGGTAACTTTTCATTTTGTTCACCGCCATTAACGATTATCTCGACTACTTCCGGCTCAAGGGGTATCCCGGTATCGCCATTTCAACACCAGGAACTATTACCTTAATTGATTGTTTACAGATGTCGTTCGAAATTTTAGACCTGTTAGTGGGATATGGTGGTGGGGCACATCAGACCGACATAAAATAGGTTTCCAACAGGATGAGATTCTCTTATTGTCCCGAGAGAATTTTTAAGCGTTCTCAAGACTGGAGATGATGTTCTTCTCATAAATTCGTGTAGGGTAGCTGGTGCATGTACCGCCCACCTAAGGGAAATGAGTCTTTTGTTCCAGCCTCGCGCTCTACAAGGAGTCATAAACGGTTAGAATGGGTTCTTCGAGGTGTTTACTCGAAGATGTGAAGAGGACAGATTTTTTATTAACATTAAACATATTTAATTATGTAATTCAATTGCCATCAGCCAGTGAGCGATGGAATCGCTCACTGGCCGATGACAATGCAGCAATGCAGACCAATGCAGACCAATGCAATGCAGACGAACATAATTAATTAGTTATAATTTTTCCTATTTCCATCCTTCGTTTCCATTCTTTGGCTCCATTTTGAGAAAGATTTCACGTGAATAATAATAAATTATCCTGAATTTACCCGATGTTCCAGTGGCCACCGACTACCCCAAACAATCGGGCTGTCACTCGACCGCCCTCTAGCTGCAGAGTCTAGCAGCTCTATAGAAACCCTGGGGGGCATTACCCACAAACTCTGGGCGGATTTACCCACAAACGCGGAGGCTGAAAAAATAACCAATAATAACTGATGAAGATATCTTTCTGCCATCGAAAAGTCGCAATGGATATGGAAATGTATAACGAACATATATTTCGCACTCTATTCAATTATAAGTCACCTGAAAATAGGAAAAATCTCAAATTCTGGGGTCGAAATATTTTAACAATTCGGTAGAAAATGATTTAGATTTTTTTAACGATGTTTCCACGGGAGAAAATTGGAAATTTCTATTGAAATTACTTGTTGTTATTAAATATTTGCATAATCGTAGAAAAAAAAATTTCTCTGCCAATCCTGAGAAATACGGGTGGGCGGTATTTAGACAGAAATTTCAGAATGCCACAAATGAATGTCACCCATAGCACCCGAATTAACGCATGAAGGACACGACCTAAAACCCATTCCACAAGAGAATGCCGGAAGAAAATGGTTGAAAAATTAAGAACACCAAGTATTCGCTCCAGGGAAGCCGAACCCAAATTTGCATGACTCTGCGCCATCCACATGAGCTCATTTCATTCCCCATTCTCATCTTCGAATCACCCGAAGCTACACATAAAACCATTGACCGTTTTGTTCCCAGCAAACCACTGTTCCACAAAACAAACCCCGAGACAGAACGCCTCACTAATCTTGCAAAATACTTCCCTCAAATTGTGCAGTCACAAATGAATCATAACAGCTCTCACCATAAACATCGACATGTATTTCAACTAACACCGAAACATTCCTCGCGAAATGTAACAATGCTCCTCGGCTTGGGGATAATTTTCTTCCATTTATTACACCATCAGTTTTGATGTGTGGCAAGGCCAATAGGTTGCGAGCTCTTGTAAATTGGCCATCAACAAGAATTATGTCGTGTTGAATGTGGGAGGTTACAATTGATACCTTTATTCGCGTATACCGAGGTATTTTGCAGGTACTATATCGCCCACCTGCAGGTTAAGGTATTTCGTGCGGAAAGTCAAAATGATGAAAGAAAATTTGACTGGGTTGTCGGTCACTCGCTCCCATTGCGCGCGGGTTGAAGTGGGGACGGAAAGAAATATTCGATAAAAATTACATATCTTTTCCATAATTCCGGAGCGGAATGTGGTTGTAAGAAATTTTACGGAACTGTCACGGAATTTTTCCAGAGTGCTCTGTAATTTTTATCTGAATCTCCTGTGAAAATTTACGACACCGTCACGTAAATTTTCTGAGTCGATTCCGTAATCGGTGAGCGAATTGTGAGTTCCGTAATTTTTACTGAACATTTCTCTCCGTGGGTATGACCCTTTACGGGTCGAACCGATAACTTCCCGACTAATTGCCTTTTCTTCATTCATTAGGGAAAAAACTCACAAGCCCCAGTTTCTCAGCGGCAGAAAGCCGAAAATTGCACAATTTACATGAATTTTCAAGTGGAGGTGACAACACGAAGGGAATTTGACAGTGGATTCACTGTTAAATTCCCTTCAATTTTTAGGGAATTCCTTTAAAATTCACAAGAATCTGGAATTTAAAAAGAGATTTCTCTGAATTTTTCTGATTTTTCATTAATTTTTCTGATTTTTGAGGCCAATAACTCTATGAATAATTAATTTTTGAAAGAATAATTAGACTGAAGTTTACAGATTTCACGGATTTCTCTATGAAATTACACTGTTAGGAAATTATTATTGAAATTTCAAGTGAAAAAGCTTGAAATTTTTAACAACGACAAAGTTACATGAAATTTCTGTAGAATTCTTCATTGATGAATCAGTTAATTCCTTGAATATTTAAGTAATTCTCGATTTTCAGGTTCATACGGCACTGAAAAACCTTGAAAATTTTGAAGATTCAGGCAACAACTGTTCTGAATTCTCAATCTATTGAAAATTCAATTGTATGTGATGTTCAATTTTCACGATGAGTTTGGAAATTCATGCTTTCATTGAAAAATCAAACATTGTTAAACATGAAAAACCCGATTTTCTTGAATTTTCAAGATCAATGAGAAATTTAGTGGACGCTTTTATTTGAAATTGAATTCGACCTCACAAGATCGAAAATTCAGCTGACGCTGTGACTGAAATTTCAAGAAATTTCTAACAGTGTATGAACTTTCGAACATGAAGAGAAATATTCAATAAAAATTACTTTTTATATTTTTATTGAAATATAAAAAGTATAAATATTAAAGTAAAGTATTTATACTTTTTATATTTCAATAAAAATATAAAAATATAAATATTTTTATTGAATATAGAATCTTTTCCGTAATTCCGGAGCGAAATGTGGTCGTAGGAAATTTTACTAAACTGTCACGGAATTTTTCCAGAGCGGTCCGTAATTTTTACCTGAATCTCCTGTGAAAAATTACGATACCGTCACTTAAATTTTCTGAGTCGATGCAGTAATCGGTGAGCTAATTGTGAGTTCCGTAATTTTTACTGAAAATTTCTCTCCGTGAAGACGAAATTCCTTGGAATTTCAGTGGACATGTTTCTCCTTGAAAATTTCCAAGACCCTTACCGGTAATTTCAGTTGAAAGTGTTTAACAATGCATGAATGAATAATCAAGAAATGTGTTCTTTCTTTTACGTCAAAACGTTTGGAATGTTACACGCCAATTTATCTATTCCATGAGTCGTTAACAGTGTCCGCATAACATGTGTATATGAAGTATAAGTCTGATCGATAATCAACTTATCCGAATAATCGATTTATCACAAGTGAAAGCCTGAATTGAAAATTCCATCGCACTTTCTCTGCGATGAGGAAGAAAATTCACTTGACAAACCAATCAATTCGAACAAATAAATGATGTTGATGACAGAACTAAAGAGATTCCATTCCAATAGAACGAGACATTTCTCCGGATGGCGATTCTGGAGAATAACGGAAGAGATGTACAGATCGCTTCACTCCACAGGAGATTTATACTGCGAAACTAATTGAATGTTCTAGTCACGGTATACGACACGGTGTCAGTTTTTTTCCAATATTCAGGTTTAGTGCAGTCAATCTATGAAGTGAATCATTAGAACAGCCTAATTTTTACTGTCTGATTAGGAAAAATTGTCAAAAATGTAAAGGGACATATTTTGATTGAGGGATGCAGACGTGGGAGATATTGATCATCCAATTGGTAAACTTATTAGTCAAATTGACTACACATGTACACTCAGAGAAAAAGTTCTCCTGGAGAGATCTTTTGTCGTGTTGAATCAATTTACAAAAAAAACAAAAAAGACAGTTTTCCCCAAAACATGACAATTTTCGTAGTAGTAATTGTTCTCCTGAGACATTTATACACTGTTAAAAATTTTCTTCTGAATTTTCTGTGCCAAATTTCAGAAATTTTTATCGTTTTCAGGTTCCACTAAAATTTCGGGAAATCTTCTCATTGAAATTCAAATATTCCGTTGATTTTCTATTCAAATGGTCTGGAAATCAATAAAATACTTGATTTTTCAGTTCAATTGTTCTGTGAAAATTCAGAAAAATCAGGGAAATTCAGGGAGAAATTGAAAATTCATGTCATTTTGTTTCTGAATATTCATGGTCCACTGAAACTTTAATCAAACTGTGAAATTTCCATCTCACGCCCACAGAAAACTCATGAATTCGTAACCATTTTTTCCCTAAATCCGATTCAATGTCACTCTCATGAGAATTACTATAATATCTTCCATGAAATTTCAAACAATTTCTAACAGTGTAGGGGAAATAGTACTGAAGATCTACACTGAGAGAAAAATCTGAAGTTCGATTAACAATAAGAAAATAGTTGAGGCATTTTGGTGAACGATACGATTTTTTTTGTATGCGGCACATAACACTATAGTAACTTCACAAGCGTAATTTTTGCAAACCAAAATGTAGTTGAACTAACCAAAGTTCAAAAGTAACCACGACAAATCTATCCTGGGCAGAACTATAAAATAGTTGCAATGACTACATTCCATTCTAATAATTACTTCTCCGGCCATAGTTACCGTAACCCATGAAAAATTATTGAGGACTTTTTGACTATAATTCAATGGTGATGGAATATAGTCAGAAGAATTATATTTTTCTCTCAATGTAGTTCACCGCACGATTACCTGACTTGTTTAGTCATTTTTATCCATGAAATTTCAATTTAATTTTTTTCTAACAGTGCAACTGTTGTAGTTGAACATCATAACTCTTATTTAACCCCCATTTGAAATAATGAAGACATTTTGCAATGATTTTGCCCGAACGACGATCCAGTCGAAGAAGTCATGATTTTTTTGCCCGTCCTGAGATGTGAAAAGAAGAAGAACACGTTTCAACTTATCCAAAATACGAAGCCGTGAAGAAGAAGCTTCGAGCCAGAGTGAATGCATAAAAACGTGATGGACAGGGAGCCGTTACGAAAATAATATAGAACGCCATCGTGTATCTCTCGACGTTTGGCCAACGGCGGAACACTCATTCGTAATACTCCAGTACGTCGTATCCCCCCGGAGTACCGGTAACTAGGATTTTAATAACAGCTACTGTTACACGCTCGTCACCAAGTGTCCCACCGATTGCATAAACTAATTGCATCAGGCCGCGGCTACTTGTGACTTCGTGACTAACGGTAAACACATAATTTAGAAACCCTATGGATAGAAGCTCGGCACATTGTTTCAGTCTAATCAAATTGCATAAAAGGTTTGTTGATGGCTTCTTGCTCAAAGGGTGGAAATGAATCCGAGGCAATCGTCGCGGAGAGAAATATTGCTCAAGAAATACCCTTGAATCTGGCATTTCACGATTTTGTATTAATACTTTTGAAGAAAATAAAATAACTAGAGGAAAAATTAGATAATATTTGGGGTAAAATTATAACATACTAATGAAAATTTCTGTCTGATATTTCCGGTACACTTTTTGGAATTTTTTATCATATTATAGTTCTAGTGGAACTTCAAAGAATTTTGAAATTGATCACAGGGATCAGTATCAATCATTATATTATTCATATTAAGGATAGCCAAGTACTTTGGCTATTTTTTCTCCAGTGAAATGCTTTTCTACTTTTGTAGTCGAACATTAGAGCTTTCATTTGAGCTCCATTTGACCCTAAGTTTCCGGACATTTTACAATCATTCTATTGTTTAAACTTCGCAGGTCTGGATTTCAAATCTCGACATTGAACCGTTAAAAAACATTTAAAAAATCGGAAAAAAAATTAGGGAGTTTACTTTTAGAGGAATCATTGATGAAAGAATTTAACAATTGCAATTCTTGGAAATTATGAGCATTTTCTATAAATAATTTATAAATAATCAATTATTTGGAATCGTAACAAGTATTCATATTCAGCATTTTAACAGAAATCGATTTAATGTCTAAAAAAATCAGGTTTCCGAAAGTTGAAACAATTTCAATTATTCATTTATAAACAACGAATGTTTAAAAAAATAATAATTCTGTGCAAAATGTAATTTGAATAACGTTGAATATTCATGATTTTTTTTCAAATTTTTCTCGTGCAATTTAATTGACAAATTTGATGATTGAAAATGGTTGAATCTATAGTGTAGTCTGTACCAAACTGCTGAAGATACTTGGATATCTTTAAGAGAAGTTGAATTTTAAAATATTTGATAAAAATGAAATAATTGATAATCTAAATTTTCAACCGATGCATTAAATAATTGACAATATGGTATTGTCAATTGACTATTGAATATGTCATTCTCATGAAAGGATTTTCGATTAGTCACGTAATCGTCAATCATTCGAACCCAATTATTAATTGATAAAATAATTCAGAATTCGTATATTAAACTGATGATCAATTTAATAATTAAAAAATTGTGGGGTAATATTAACCAGTTGACTATATCAAAATTTAACTCAATTTAAAATTTATGTTTACGCCGATATCTGATTGAAAATGCAACATTTTACGGAAAAATCACACACAGAAAGGAATATGTCGACTTTCCGCACTCACTCTGCGGGTTTTGGGATTCTACTATATAGGGTGAATCGTCCAGTGTTCGAACGAATAACGTCAGTTATTTTTGACGTAGATTTAAAAATATAACCAAGTCGAAAATTGATTTAAAAATAATTATAACTCCCCTGTACATCTCCATAGATAATAGAAAAAAATATTATGGATGTTAATTGACGATACAATTGATGATATGAATACAAAAAGCTGAAAATGTGTGAAAACCCAGTAATCGAACTGCGTATTCTGTAATGGGAATATGTTATTCGCGGCGTGTCATCGAAAACTGTTTTTTCCGCTGGTAATAATGTAACTTAGACATTTTCAATCATCACAATATCATTTGGAAATGTCATAATTTAATTTTTCACGTATAATGTGAGGAATCTCTACCTTCCACTAATTTATTTTATAGAAGAAGTACCAATTAGTTCGATTACTGGTCTGGTTCGAACACTGCACTGAGAAAAAAATTTGTTTGTGAGAAATAAATTTTCTTAGCACAAGTAAATATTCAACTGTCCCATACAAAACCTCCATTTGATTACTTGTGTCAAGAAAATTTTCTCTGTTTTTCTTGGGAGAAGTAAATTTTTCTCTCAGTGTGGTTGGTTCATCCTATTGAAAAAAAAATATAGGCAATGTTGTCACGAAAGTAATTTCCCACTTATTTCCTACGGCTTTGATGCAATCTTCAACCCATTCTTCTCTCCACGCACGTGGACAAAAATTCCCGAAGAAATAAAAAATATCCACCAGAGCAAAGATACATGATTTTCGGCCACACATATATTTTTCCCGTGTGATAACTTTTCTCGTATTTCTGGGTATTTAGAAGCCCGCATAAATCAAATAAAGAATAAAATAAAAATTCGCCTTTTAGTGATGGCCAGCGTCGTTAGAAGAACCTGAAAATTCTGGTCACAGTATTTTTCCTCTATTTAGTATGGATATTTTTCTCACGGTGAAATATAGATGGCGATCATTCATTAATTAATTACATCATTCAAACGCCGCGATGATCACACGATGGTGTGGTGGAGACCTTAGCTTGATCCCTGGTCAACCACGTGGACAGTTTCATTACACTCGGAACACGTGGCTCTCTAAGAGTGATATCAATAATTTAGTGATGGTCCACACCGGTGATTTTTACGACATTTCATGATCATTTTTCAGAAACATAAAAATTCTTTGACTTATCACAAGGATTGGAAACTCATTTGCATTTCCAATCGATGACGTGAGTTTTCTTACGGCCTTCGAGTCCCTTTTCGGGTGCCATTCGGCACTCTATCCAACCCTATGCATGCGGCTGTGGATTCTACACTGTAACGCAATCGCACTCCTATAGAACAGGGCCACACTGACAGAAAACTCTGAAGTTCGATAGCCATAAAACGGTTCAAGTCGAAAAATTCGGTTCCACTTGGAATCGAACTCATAACCTATCGCACACTACACAGAGAGAAATATTCCAGAAAAATTACAGAACATTTCACGTAATCCGCAAGCGAGAATCGTTTTCAGTGAATTTCTATAGGAATATAAGAGAATAAATCTGAAACGTTCAGTAAATTTTCGGGTCTGTCACCGCAAAAATACGAAAAAGTCACGTAATTTTTTTGGAAGTTGTAAAATCTAACAGAAACTTCAAGACTTATTATGCCTCAGAACATGAAAATTCTTGGATGTTTAAGAATTTTCATCACGCTGTGACGAAAAGTGAACTTTTCGGCACGCTCCGCGTGCCTAAAAGTCCAATTTCTGCCACATTGTGATGAAAAATATTGTTCGTAACGTGTTGTTAAAATCTCCCCCTCACGGTGACTCATGGCTAGCCGTGAGGCGTCGGACGGATGAGTAATTTTTACGAAACAGATCGTAGAATTTACATGACGATTGACACTTTTTATTGAATTTTACTTCGCTCCCAGATTACGTTTCGAAACGTAATTTTTACGTCTTTTTTCTGGTAATTTTTATTGAATATTTCTCTCCGTGTAGACTTGCGGTTAGCCCACTCGGCTACCGACGTCGGTATGAGGTGAGTTTCTACCCGAGTTTTCAATGTTCTTCTACTCGAAGAGAAAATTTATTAAATTATTAAGTTTATGAAAAATAAATCCATTAAATTTCGTAGAAAAAAGAATAAGTAATTTTCAAATTTTAATAGACATTTGAAAAACCAGACAAATAATTTCTTTAGAATAGGCCATCGCCGGAGGGCCTTCAGCAAAAAAAACATATTTTCCTTCAAATTTATCTTTATTTAGGTTTTGGAATAGGAATTCGTATTAATATTAGGAATATTATCCTATTATAAATATTATCCTATTATTAATATTATTATATTATCACATTAATATTAGTGAAGAACAAAAAAATGAATTGATTTTATGGTGCACTTTTAGATGTTGACTTCACAAATAGGTCAAGGGCGGACCCCGCATGAAATCTCAATCGCCAAAACGAGATAATCAGTACAAACATGAGATATTAATATGCAGGTACACGGAGAAAAAATGAATCGTAAAATGCACTTTTATTGCGCTTTTAATAAATGAGCAGAATTTTATGAACACTAACCCTACTAACCCTCCACTAACCTCTGCCGGTCACAACCCAACTCGGGAGCGGGCAACCGAGCGACCAGTACTAATTTTTCACCTATCATTCATTTTTATAATACATTTCTCAGTGCACGATATTTAATACGTTTAAAATGTGAATAAAGAAAAGGAAGCTCTTCCTAGTAAATGCACTGTTAGAAATTTCTTGAAATTTCAGTCCCAGCGTCATCTGAATTTTCAAAGTCGTGACGTTGAATTCTATTTCAAATGGAAGCGTTCACTAAATTTTTATTCATCTTGAGAATTAAAAAAAAATTGAGTTTTTCATGGTAAGCAATCATTGGTTTTTCAATGAAAGCTTGAATTTCTAAATTCTTCGTGGCAATTGAACATCACATACAATTCAATTCTCAATAGATTGAGAATTCAGAAAAATTGTTGCCTGAATTTTCAAAATTTTCAAGGTTTTTCAGTGCCGTATGGACCTGAAAATCGAGAATTACTTGAATATTCAAGAAATTAACTAATTCGTCAATGAAGAAGTACACAGAAAATTCATGTAACTTTGTGGTTGTTAAAAATTTCAAGCTTTTTTACTTAAAATTCCAAGAGTAATTTTCTAACAGTGTGAGGGGACAGATCCACACGCCCTATCTACTCTGATTCAAATGCATGATGTGTCTGACAAGTGAGTGTACCTCGCCTGTGATGTCAAGGTGGCATTGAAATCTCCGGCCACGGCTCGCCACAGCTCTCTCCCGAGCCTCCGCGGGATCTATTGAATGAACGAAAGATGAAGCAAAACATAAAAAACCGAATCCACTCAATAGAATTTTCTTCATCACTTCCGATTGTTATCTTTTCCAACTTGGAGCACGCCGCGAGTGATGTCTGATGTTGCAATGGGGGAATTGAAATCAGCAGCAAGTAGAGCGGAAAGTTGATTTCTCGACGTTGGAAAGAAGAATTATGAAATTGTCTTAACAAAATTACTTCGTCAATTAGTGAATCAAGTAATCATCTTTCAGCCGGGAAATGAGATCTGAGTGACATCGAATGCTAATTGATAGGGAAGACGAACTCTGAATAGTGCCTCTACATGAAGAGAAAAATATTAGAATTTTTGTACTGAAATTCTGAAAAATATTCTGGTGCTATCGCATAATCGAGGACCAAAATCTTGGAAGGCATGAAATATGTCTCGTAGTTCGCAAAAAATTTTAGGGCGAGCGTATTAAAAGTTAATACGGCAATACACAAAATTAATTTGTCGAAATTTCAAATAAATTTTTAAAAATAAAAGATGTAATGATGTACACATGTAATTTTTTTTACCAAAAAAATACATTTTCCCCCTTTTTTTTGGTGCTAGGATCACGGCGAAGGGGGAAGACGGGCTGATACCAATACACATACAGCTAGTATTTTCAAATAAATGTTAATAAACTGAGAAAAATTCGTCTTTGAGGTGTTTTCACATGAAATATTGCTTCATTTTACAAGTCGTATTGCATTCATAATTAAAATTTGAGGGGTAAATTTTAGTGAAAATGGTGTAAATTTTTTACGATTTTCAAAATGTTTTCGTGCAGTTCAAGATAAAAAATGCAGAAGTGACTCAAAAAAATTGGATAATAACATCTAAAGTTCTTTCAACTCACATTTCACCACATTTTATCGTTTTTCTCTCAAACATTCCCTCATAAATAAATAATAAAATTGTTAGAACGTTCAGAATAGAACTTTAAGAACATTTCTAATATTATTTTATCAAGTTTTCAAGTAAAAAATGTCCCTAAACAAAATGAAAAATTTTTCAATCCGAAAAAATTATTGTTTCTAATCCAAGTCCCATCCACAGAGAATTTAAATCACTAAACAAAAAAAAGTTATCAGCGCATTATTTAAATCAGCGGGGGATTGAGTTTTGAGGTATTTTCACCGAAAATATTGCATTTTTCATAGGGCGTACTGCGTTTATTACTAGACAGAAATATTTTCGTGTCAATTTTCTACCATTTTTTAAATGTTTTCACGCAGTTTAAAATTGGAAATGCAGTACTGACTTTAAAAATCGGATAATAACATCTAAGCCTTTCATCCAACTTGCATGTCGTCACTTTTTACTGTTTTTCTCTCAAACGTTTCCTTATAAATGAATAATAAAAATTGTTGAAACATCAAGAAAAGATTTTTAAGAACATTTCTAATGAAATTTCTTCCCAATATAATTCTCCTACACTTTTAGGAAATTATTACTCCTGAAATTTCACGTACAAAAACTTGAAATTTTTAACAATCACGAGAACGATCGCGCGCTTGAGCGCGTGTGTTAAAGATAAATCGTGCGGGCGGATCCGAATGTTCGACCAATGAAATTCGAGAAATGAGCGTTACGCTACAGCTTACGGCGTATGTTCTTTTTAGAATAGGACTCATTTACGAAATTTTCATGTATTTTGTTACTGAAAATTCAATTGGATGTTCATTTTCTGTGATGAATTTGAAAATTCTAGATGTCACTGAAATACCAGTGATAATCTAATGTGATAAACCCAATTAGCCTGAATGTTTAACCTAACTCAGTAGCAAAGTGGTCAAACGGTCTAAGTCAATTTAATCTTTAGTTCAGTTTTCCAGAAATATTTCCGAATTTAAGGGAGATAGCGAAATTTTCATAATAACCTTTTTTGTAGTGCGAATTGAGTGCTACTAAAAAGGTTATAAGAAAAATTTTGCCATCTCCCTTAGATTTCGAGATATTCATTGACAACTGGCCAATAGCCAAAATCTACTTGAACCGTTTGATCACTTCGCTACTGAAATGAGAGATTCCATGAACAATTTGGCCTTAAATTGAATTCAAATTCATAATATTGAGAATTCAACTGCAACTATTCCTTCATTTTCAAAAAATTTCCGACAATGTAATGTAATTTCAGTTCGTTCTCAAGAAAAAATTGTCCCTGAAATGTCGAAAAAAGTGGTTCAGCCCGAAAAAATTGTTGCTCTCCGTGCAAATATCGCGGTCGACACCGAGGAGAGACAAAAAACGCCAGCCCCACCGATAAAAATGACCTATTGATTCCCCCCATTCGTCAATGACGGATCAAATTCGCCAATTGAGTTCATTCCAATGATGCCCACACGTGAAAAAACATCAACTGCGTTCAGTTTAATTTGAAATCGAGTCACGGTCGGAGTGAAATTGTCGCTGTCGACTGCATTGCGAAAGAGTAGTTTGTATTTCGTGGGAGCATTTGAAGTACACCACTTGCTCACAAAGTCCACGGTGTACAGTACCCAGATGCGTTCTAGTTTGATACGGGTCAAGGTTACCGAGGCTCTGCATGACTGAGTAACATTAAACACTGCGGGGCGATTTTTGCGAGGACCTCGAGACTTCTTAGAAATCGCGAAATCAATCTCGCTGATGGAGACGAGAATAAATCATTCGCCGGGGGATTCTCACACTGCGTGGATCAAGGCTTGCGCGGGATTTTCAAGGCTGCAGGATAGTAGTCATGGGAAAAATGTGATTCAAGTGAAGTTTACGCTCATATCATCCACTTATGAATGATCTTATCGTGATGCCTGAGGTTTTGACGGCTGCTGCGCGCCGAGAAGTTAATCAATATTATGGATGCCGCGAGTTCGCTTTGAGCATCGGGGTTTTGGGAATTTTAATGATTTATGCTAATCCCTCGGGGCTAACTGAATAATGAGATGGGACGGATAATGACAACGTGTGGGAATTATCCGGGGAGTCGTGAATAGTGATGGGGAATTATAGTTGAGGAAGCAGCTGGCTTTTTTTTCATTCAAAAATTCTGAAAAATTCTCATTCATAGATTTTGGGAGTGAATGGGGCAGAGGGGCAGAGCGCACTTGAGATTTTTTTGATGATAGATTTTTGGGATTAATTCGGAATTTTTGAGAGGTAGTGGAAAGTATCCTTACAGAATTACCAGAATTTTTTTGTTTTGGGTCATTTTCATGGAATAATTGAACTGAAATTTACAGTTTTCATTCATTTTTCCATTAAATTGTGAGTTTTTCCTTCCGAATGGAAGCACTGTATTCGTTAAATCCCAAATTTCCAATTTGCTGTGACAGGGTAACTACACTGAGAGAAAAATCTGAAGTTCGATTTACAATAAGAAAATAGTTGAGGCATTTTGGTGAACGATACGATTTTTTTTGTATGCGGCACATAACATTATAGTAACTTCACGAGCGTAATTTTTGCAAATCAAAATGCAGTTAAACTAACCGAACTTCAAAAGTAACCATGACAAATCTATCGTGAGGAGAACTATAAAATAGTTGCAATGACTACATTCCATTGTAGTAATTACTTCTCCGGCCATAGTTACCGTAACCCATGAAAAATTGTTGAGGACTTTTTGACTATAATTCAATGGTGATGGAATATAGTCAGAAGAATTATATTTTTCTCTCAGTGTAATTTTGGTTTCAGCAATTCGAATATGCTATTTTTAGACAATGTCCCGACACTGTTAGAATTTTTTTTAAATTGAGGAATAGCTACATTTTGAATTCTCAATGCTGTGAATTTGAATTTAATTTAAGATCAAATCGTTCATGGAGTCTCTCATTCAGCTTGGAAATTCATGCAGGATCATTGGGCTCTCCATGTTAGATTATCATTGATATTTCAATGATTTCTAGAATTCTCAAACTGATTGCGGAAATAATTGAACATCATATCCTACTGAATTTTCAATGGATTGTTAATTTCAGAAAATTGTTGCTTGAATTTTCCAAATATTTAATAATGTTCATTGTCATGTTGTCCTGAAAATTGCAATTCCATTGAATACTCCGAAATTCATCTAATTTTTCAATAACAAAATATATGAAAATTTCGTGTGAATGAGGGATTGTTAAAAATTTCCAAATTTTTTGCTTAAAATTTCAGAAGTAATTTTCTAATAGTGGATGTATACATGTAAAGTGTGTGTATGTGTATGTAATCGATCGTTTTTCGGCGCTAAATAAAAAATAATTATTTAAATCAGTGGCGAAGTGGTATAAGGGTTTAAGTCGACTTATCTCCCAGTGGAGTTTTTGAGGAATATTTCCGAATCTAAGGGAAATAGCGAAATTTTCATCATAACATTTGTTGTAGCTCTCAATCGGCTCTGCAAAGAAGGTCATAACAAAAATTTTGCTATGTTCCTTAGATTCCGGGATATTCTTTGAAAACTGGTCAATAGTCAAAAGTGACTTGTGCCGTTGTACCACTTCGCTACTGAAATGAATCCAATTGTCATTTAAAATATTCTTCCCAATACCACTTTTAACCGAGTTCGATCAGGAGATTGACTGCATCATTTGTTGTTGAAAAAATTTATTATGAAACCAATATTTTCAGGGAAAGATGAAAAATTTTAATGTTGGGGCAAAGTTGATTTCAATGAAGCATTGAATTCTATTCAAAGTAGTATAATATACATGATTATACATAACTTATCCAACATATGAAGTTTTATTCATAACTTCATTCGAAAGTAAACTAATTAAGTAAACTAAATAATTTTTTTTCAGAATTTTAAAATGTGTCCTAACGGTTCATAATTGAGATTGAAATTCAGACCTGCAAAATCTAAATAATAAAATAATTGTAAAATGTCCAGAAACTTAGGGTCAAACGCGGCTCAAATGGAGGCTCTGATGTTCAGCCACAAAAGTATTTCACTGGAGAAAAAATAGCCTTAAAAATACTTCGATGTCCCTAAAATACATCATCATAGAAATTCCATTCAGAAACAAATGGCAAATTTATTAGGAAAAATGATCAATTATGCAGCGACGAAAGCATTAGTTAGCGAAGAAAATTTCTCGAAATTCTAGTGAAACTGTCACTTAATAAAAATGTACGAAGAGTGTATTTATCCACAACCCACTCTGACATTGAGACGACTAATCCTTTTCCCATCAATTGTAAAACCACAATCAACTAATTAATGCTAATCCCCATAATCACCCTGATGATATATAATTACCTCCAAAAATATCTACAACGATGCGGCCTCGTCGTCGCACGTTCCGCTGATCATTCACGAAAAAAATCAATTCGAGACGAACGAAAACCGAAACTAATGACAAGTGCCTGCAGTAACGCGTCGGAAATGTCGAAAGCTAGAACTCAACGTTCGAGACAGGGTTACCCACCTGTTGTCTGACGAAGATCCGCAAGTGATCGAGAGAACCGGTGGTATGTCTTGATACGGGTCAAGGGCATATCGAGCTCGGATAAAATTGCGAAGGAATAAAAGTAGATAAGCGTTTTTACACTGTACCGGGTAACGCCCGCGTAACGATACAATCATATTTTTTAGTCAGACTTGAAGGCTGCTGGAGTGTAATGTATGGGAGATGCTCACGGGACTTCCGGCTGGGTATGGAGTCGCTCATCCACAGCTCCATTATTCATTTCTTCTGATTTATACTTCGTATCGATTTATGCTCGGAGAAATGTTTTTTATCGCATTATTTTTTACGGTTACTGTTGGCAATTTCTTCACTGGAAAAATTAGTGTCTGAAATTAAGCCGCTTTTGTCCCGTTTTTTGAAACATTTGTGGCTCGGATTAAAGGAGTATTAACATAGTTTATATTTTAAAGATTCAAATTTGAAATGAATTCTAAACGGAAGTTGATAGGAGCCAAAATATCCTGGTTGAGTCTGTACCCGGAAAAATTGTTCATTTGAATCAAATAAAAATCTTTATTTGAAATTGTTTAATTGTAAAAAAAAACGATTTAAATATATCATATAAGCAATGTATTAATTTCAAATGAAATTTTTATTCAATTCACGGAAACAATTTATTTACTCCAAATGAATCATTTATTAAACTAAATTACTAATTTATTTATATAAAGGCAATTCGAAATTATGTTTCAACCGTATTCACTTCGCCTCATTCCCCCTGACTAATTATTGCATTTTTCTCTTTCAATTTTTTAGGTCTTTTCAGTAAATTTTAATTCTGGAGCGATAATAAATTATTTCCAACAAATAATTTTTATCAAGTTTGAAGAAAAATATATTTATTTCAAATAAAGAAATTTGGTTAATATAAGAACAATCTTAATTTATTATTGACGAACCATTTATGGGGATCAAGTAAATATTTATTAATAATAAGAAATGGTTCATTTAATACAAATGAAACGTCAAAATAAGGACAATTTTTAATTTAAATAAAAACTTTATTTCGTGGTACTTAAATTATTTATTAAATTCAAATAAACTTTATTCGATTTAAATAAAAACGAGAATTCCTTGATTTATTTCAATTTCTAATCGAATATGAATATTCAGTACCAAATTACATTGAATTTTCACTGAAATCTGAAATTTCATGATTTTCCCCCTAAATCGCGTTCAGTGTCACTGTCCTGAAAATTCAAGAATATATTTACTGGAATTTTCTGATTTTCTATTCATTTTTAAGAACAAATGGAACTGAAATTGAGAGTTCTCTTTGATTTTTCCACGAAATTCTGAATTTTCAATGACGAGATTCCTTGAAATTTCAATGGTAGTTAAATTCGACAAAAATTTCCAAAAAGTGCACCGGAAATTTCAGACAAAAATTTTCAACAGTCCACTGCTGAAATTGAAGATCCGTATCTTCAACCAAAAAATTACTCAGGTTATCAATGAAAAAAAAAATCTACGTGTCCAAACGATTTCAAATCAATGAATGCGCTAATCGCAAAAAACTGCCTGGAATTCCGCAATGTCCTGCAGTGCTAATTCACCAAGTACCAATTATCGATTACAATCGATCACCTACAATTTACCCAGCGATATACCGATCATTGCACGATCAGAAGAAAATTATCAATCAAAATACCAATCGACCCAACTCCCTCCAACAGCAACGACAATTGCAGTGTCCCGGAGGTTGAAGTATTCCAAGTTACTTTGAAAGTTTAACACACAAAGATGGATTACGCTCGAGTGACTTTAGCCTCTCGATAAATTTCAACGGATATTACCGTAGTGGTATAAAACACAATGGTTGTTTTACAAGTGCCTGCTATTGCGAAAGTTTTTTGTGCCCAAGGAGGGTATCCCCCACTCGGTGGTATTACCGTGTACAACGCGCACAGACACAACGGTGTGTTCGTTACATTTCGCAAGTACTTGTGAACACACCACTCTGTACTAGTGGAGACGGTGGAAATGGCAGGAGGAGGAATAAATATTCTGAAATCAACGGG
The DNA here is from genome assembly GCF_001412515.2 of Diachasma alloeum. Taxonomy (NCBI): domain Eukaryota; kingdom Metazoa; phylum Arthropoda; class Insecta; order Hymenoptera; family Braconidae; genus Diachasma; species Diachasma alloeum. Next base: position 2,224,932 of record NW_021680427.1, read on the forward strand.
TGACTAACCTACCACAACGGAGGTTGTGTATGCATCGAGAGTGAATCTTTCACACTTTTCAACTGGAATATTGATTTTCTTTCTTAATCTTGTAGGATACACATATACGGAGAGAAATTCTTCGGAAAAATTCTGGTGCTATTACTGAAAAAAGCGTAATCCATTTTTTTATTTGTTCATCTCTTTGGTGTTGAATGTTTTTCTTTGTTTTACACCTATGTAGTCCTCCTCCTCTCCTTAATAATTGGTTAACATCAGTTATATAAAATTTATTCTATGTTCATTTTCCGTTCTGCTTTAATTTAACTCTGAAAAGCGTAATCTATTGGCTATGAAAAATCTTTCTGCTGTTGAAGTAAAATTTTCGGAGATTTCTGTGGGAATTTTCCTCATCCAAATTTCAGCCAATAGAATTGCACTATTCTACTGTTATTTCATATGGTCAACACGGTATTCAGCTGATAATTTTTGATAATTCAACTGGTAATTTTTCATGTTGACTATTGTGTGGAAAGAAATGATTTCGTGGTCGAGTGATCCCCTGGTTGGAACTGTCAGATGGATCTTGTCTCATAGTGCAATTCTTTTGGCCGACATTTGGATGGGAAAATTCTCTCCCGAATACTACTCGAGCTTCAAAATTAATCGAGTAATTCCCTCAAGGTTCCCTGCACACAAACGAAGTCGTCAAGTTTTTCAAGAAAAATCACTCGTGCTTCGCACTCATGATTTTTTAACCTGACAAACTTGACTCCTTCGTTTGTTTGCAACGAACCTATCGGGAATTGCTCGATAATTGTGAAGCTCTCGTGGTATTGCTTGTGGAAATTTCATATCAATATGACAAAAATTCAGGTGCTACCAATAAAATTTCCAGTACTACACTGTTAGAAAATTACGCTTGAAATTTCAAGTGAAAATGTTTGAAATTTTTAACAACGACAAAATTACACGAAATTTCTGTAGAATTCTTCATTGATGAATCAATAATAATTAATTTCTTCTATTCAAGTAATTCTCGATTTTCAGGTCCACACGGCACCGAAAAACCTTAAACATTTTGAAAATTCAGGCAATAACTTCTCTGAATTTTCAATCTGTTGAAAATTGAATTGTATGTAATGTTCAATTTTCATGATGATTTTGGAAATTCAAGCATTCATTAAAAAATCAATGATTCTTCAATATGAAAAACCCAATTTTCTTGAATTTTCAAGATGAATGAGAAATTTAGCGAACATTCTCATTTGAAATTGAATTCAAACTCACAACATTGAAAATTCAAATAACATTGTGATTAAAATTTCAAGAAATTTCTAACAGTGTAGCACTGGCATTTTTCTAAAGAATTTCTCACCGGGTGGAAGTCAGTACTAGAAATTTACATTCTGTTTTTATGAAGTGCAATTTGTCGCGCTGCGAAAAAAAAACACACAAAGAAAAAATCAAAGGGGATGTTCTGTCAAATCCGTGAAAAGAAAATCATAATCTAAACTGTACTGCACAAGTAGTTGCTGAATTGTTGTTTATATCTTTAAATTTATGAGATTTGTTTTGTATGAATTTATGTACGATAATTTGACCCTATAATTGGTCTAGGCTGTTGGGTGCTTACCTAATTGAACAGCGTAAGACACGAAACGTAACAGCGGGAGAAGTGTAAGCATCAGCTCCTCAATGTATTGGAGCGCCGTACACGGAGAGAAATTTTTGATAAAAATTACCCTACCGTTCTATAAAAGTGTATCATGAGTCATCGTTTCCTCATTTCTATCCTGAAATTTAGTAAAAATTAATATATGATGATCAAATTTTATTCTACGTTAGAGAAATTTTATCCTGACGCATAATAAATTTTACCACTCCAGTCCAGTAATTTTTATGTAGATAACAACGAACATTCTAGAACGGTTGGTAAATTTTACCCTACTGGTACAGTAATTTTTACTCTACCGGCACGGTAATTTTTATTTTTATCAGGATAAAATTTCTCTAACGTAGAATAAAATTTGATCATCATATATCACTTTTTACTAAATTTCGGGATAGAAATGAAGAAACGATTACTCATGATACACTTTTACAGAACGGTAGGATAATTTCTATCAAAAATTTCTCTCTGTGTAAGAATTAACACGCTTTTTGATCTGCAGACAAAATTTCCGTGACAAAATTTCCAAGTGAAAATGAAACTGAAGACAATTTTTCCAGCCGTGATTGTATTGTTGACATGTATTCTGCCGACAATTTATTCCGGGTACATTATATCCGTCAATAAATTATCGGATATTCTATGTGTTTACAATTTCGGATAGTAAACAGTAGCTAGCGAGGGTTCCCGATGACCATTTTTTTAATTTGTTGAAAATTCAAGAATATAATTCATCGAATTATTGAATTGAATTTAATAGCCTCCACTAATTTTTTTATGAAATTTTCGATTTTCAATGATGAAAGTGCTTGCAATTTCAGTGAAACTATAATGTGATAAAAATTTCCAAGAAGTGTATCCAAGACATGTAAAAGTGGGAAATTTTAGCCAAAAATTTTTAACAATGAAATTTCAATTTTCTAATCATGATAATGTACTTTTGCAAATTCATGGCTGGAATTCCCGGGTACTTCTTGGAAATTTCTGGAATATTCGTTATTGAAGAATTCATAATTTAATGAAAACATCAGTGGAAACCGTAAATTTCAGTTTAATTACCCAATGAAACTGATAGAAATCAGGAGAATCCATTTGAAAACCCATTATTTTCAATATCGTTCTCCTCAAAATAAACAATCAATTATCCACATCAATTTACTTCTAAAAAGTAGAAAGATTTTTTTATTTGACACGCACGAAAAAATTTAATAAAAAAACCTATCGAATTCGTTAGAAAATTCTATTGAATTTCTATTGAACTGTTCTATTAGTTTTTGGCCGATTCTATTGAAATGTTCAATAGAAAATATTCAGTAGAAAAAGTTAATAGAATTCAATTTTTCTATATAACTATAGAAAAATTCATAAATCCATATATTCTATTGAGATATTTTCTATAGAATTTCCTCGGCTCAAATTTTCTACGTTTTTTCGTTTGATTTTCTTGATGAGAAGAAAAGAAAAATAGAGTAAAAAAAACTTGGAAAATTTGGGTCGAGCAAATTCTATAGAAAATATATGAAAAGAATAAGTTATATAGAAAAATCGAATTCTGTTGACTTTTTCTATTGAATGTTTTCTATTGAACATATCAATAGAATCAGCCAACAACTAATAGAAAGTTTAATAAAAATTCAATAGAATTTTTGTAACGAATACGATAGGTTTTTCTATTAAATTTTTTCGTGCGTGTCAAATAAAAAAAAATATATATCTATCAGCAAAATATGGTTTCCACAGGCATAAGCCACTTTGCGGCTCGTTTTTCCCGTCGCCCCACCCATAATCGAACGTCCGAGTTCAAGGTGATCAGCTGAATTTTCTGGGAAAGATTAATTGCCCGATGGGAGAGAACAAGAGTCCCCCGAGGATTTCAAAGAAAGATTTTTTAATAGTCTCACGAGCGATGGGTGCTATTAATTTTTATGTGATTCCCACTAATGTTTGCTGATAGTCCTGTGGTTTTTGAACCGATGATGAATCGCACCTGCGGTTGAGATTCAAATGGGGAAAAATACCTCGTAATAAATAAGATTTTAAAATGACACATTATCACATCATTCTTACATCTTTGATTTTTTTCCCCAATGAGATGGGGATTTTCAGCTTTGTTTTGTTGTGTCTTAGGCAAAGGCGTTAACGATGACCTCGTTGAGGAGAGATTCTCCGGTTGAAATATTACTGACGACGTAATCGTGCCTAACCTACCGCCACAGGCGCATGGCACGGCGCGACACACGTTGCCACCTGAAAATGTTATGCAACGGGGGCGTAGTATTTCATGTCGTAGTTTGTGGAGATTTGTAAAGGTTAGAGGGAAGTCTATCAGTACATCGTTCAGATAAAAAGTTTTTCTGATTTTCAGAGACAAAAAGTACTGGATTCCAGTGAAATTTCTCTGAGACTCAGAGAAAAATTTCTAGTTTAAAGAAAATCCGAGTTTGTCAGCTATTAACGGTCATCGCAGCAATTTTAGTTAACAAACGGAGGAAGGAAAGAACAGAGAAATAATTCTTTGATTATTTTTCTGTATTATAAAAATCCAAATCGACTTCTGGTGATAAAAATTTGGTACTCGAAATTAAGGCGCCAAAATTGAGGGTCACAAGGGTCAAAATAACGGTCATGATGAGGGTCAAAATAAGGATCATGAGGGTTAGAGTAAAGGTCGTAAGGATCAAAATGAGGGGTACGAGGGTCAGAATAAGGGTTACAAGGGTCAGAATGATGGTCACATGAAGGTCAGAATATGGGTCACGAGGGTCAGATTAAGGGTCACAAGGGTAAAATATCGGTCCAAAAAATAGGTCATAAAAGTCAGATTAAAGCTTATATGGGTCAGATTAAGGGTCACATGATTAAGGGTCAGATTGACGGTTCAAATAAGGGTAACAAGGGTCAGAGTAAGGTCACGGTCAGAATAAGGGCCACAAGGATCGCGAGGTTTAGATTAAGGGTCATAAAGGTCAGAGTATGGGTCACAAGAGTCAGATTAAGGGTCACAAGGGTAAAATATGGGTCCAAATATGGGTCACAAGAGTTAGATTAAGACTCATATGGGTCAGATTATGAGTCACAAGATTACAGGTCAGAGTGGCGATCCAAATAAGGGTAACAAGGGTCCAAATATGGGTCAGAAGGGTCAGATTAAGGCTCATATGGGTCAGATTATGAGTCACAAGATTAAAGCTCAGAGTGATGATCCATCAAGGTCTGAATAAAGGTCACAAGGGTCGCGAGGTTTAGATTAAGGGTCATATAAGTCAGAATATGGGTCACGAGGGTCAGATTAAGGGTCACAAGGGTAAAATATGGGTCAAAATATGGGTCACGAGGGTCAGAATAAGGGTCATGGGGGTCATATGGTGATCATGTGGGGGTTACATGTGGGTGACATAGGGGTCGGCAAGCGAAACGAGCAAGGGGCGTAGCCCCCAGCAAAAAGCCCCTAAAAAAATTCAATAGAAAAACCTAGCGAATTTGCTAAACAATTCTATTGGATTTCTACTACATTTTATTAGTTTTTGACCCATTCTATCAAAATGTTCTATAGAAATGTCAATTCTGGTCAAAAATTTTTGACAGTGTAACCTGACTAGAGAAATTCATTTTCGAGCACGTTTTAATCTGGGAATGAATGATAAATGTAGGACAAAGGATAAATTTTCTTCTTTTATTCTAGAAGATTCATCGCAAGTAAGTGCAATTGTGATGGGATTGTAGAAATTACAATATGACGAGTTGTAATTTTACCTGACGTTCTTTGAAATTCACGACAACAAAGACCAATTTTTCATGACATTTCTATTGTAAGAATCGTTTACGTCTAAGATAAATAGACATTTAAAAAATATGCCGGAAGTCAACTGCTATGGATTATACAATGAAGAGGAGTCGCGATGAATTGGCGCTTGTGATTCACGATCAAGTCATCGAACTCGACTAAATTCAAGCCTTGGTTAAAAATAATCCAGACGCCAATGAAACTGCATTAAACTTTCATCATCAATTCCGAAGAAAATCTTGAACTTAGCGCAACTCTCGGACTTTCTAAATTTATATTATGTCCGCACTTCATTAATGCCGAGCCAACGAGTTCTTCCTAGGTGAATTCACTGGATTCAATCAACTAAAACAAAATAGCTAAAATAAAACAATTGGCAACTTAACGAAGGGAAAAATCACCTGAGTAGAGATATTTACTTCCGTTTGGAAACAGTGAACATTTTTTCTGTGGATTCATTTTTGTATATTATATACTTTTTTTTGGAAACCACAAGTTGTTTTAAAAAGTTCTTCGTCTGTATCTCGATAAAATTACTGACACGAAACGAGCCATTCTTTTAAGTTTCGTATGAAATTTCCCTGACTTTCAGGATTTCTATTTGCGATTTCGAAAGACGAACATTTATTTATGTTTTCCGCAAAAATATTTTCCACTCGTTTTTTCTCTGATTTCAAATAAAAACTCCCAAAATACAATTTCATTCTCAGATGATCCACATTCTGCAGTAATTTTTCATCTCATTTCCCTCTCATATTTTTAAAGTAACGAATTACTGGTGAAGTCACGAAGAATTCACCAGCTCGTTTTACCTCACTATTATTATTTCAATGTACAAAACATTAATCCCACTTGCGTTTTCGCACTGCACTTCCGTCGATTTCTCCATGTTCATTCACAACGAGAAATATTTTCTTTGTAATATAATGCAGGATTCATTACCCCGCATTACATACGAAAAATATAGCTGTTGAGGTGTCTCACACGGGAAAGGATTCTCTCTTCCAGGATTTATGTTTATCTCACCCGTAAAGAGAGAAAAGTTGTTATCCTTGCATCTGCCAGCCTCCCATATGCTATGGACATTTGGCCTGCAGCTATGTGGTCGTCCAATGGACATTCCAGTTCATAGATACTATTGCCTCTCGACTCCAGTGGACTTTCAGTGTCCATTCATAAACTAGAATTATTTATTCGCATTATTTTCAGCGATCGTGTGAGATCTCCAATCGTAAATTTCCTTTTAAATTGGCGGCGACAATATCTGATTATGAGGGATGACATTGAGGGGGATTAGGCAGTTTTTTTAATTGATTTTTCAAGTTTAAAGTTGAATCTTTTACATTCAAAATTTAAAACTATTTCATGGAGAAGGATTTTAAATTGTGAGAATATCGATTAGTTTGGAGAATATTTTAGTAATGAGAAGACGATTTCGGTTCAACATTTATGAATATAAGGGTGAATTCGTAGTTTTCTAGAGGAAAATAACTGGAATTTATTAAATTCAACGGAAATGAACTTCTTGTTTTATCAAATGTTTGCGGGCAAATTTTTGTGTATATTTTGCGATTTATGTCGCATCTACAGTCGCAAGTCTTCTTGTTGATTCAATACAGGTAGAAAAATATAAGACTTGTACCTCAATATACTAACATCATACGGAGCGAAAAATTCAATAAAAATTACCAGAAAAAAAAACGTAAACATTACGTTTCGAAACGTAATCTGCGAGCGAAGTAAAATTCACTAAAAAGGGTGAGTCGGAACTGAATTTTTCCGAATCGCCACGTAAATTTTATGATTTGTTCCCTAAAACTTAACCACTTGTCTGATGACTCACCGTTGTGGGGACAACAAGTCATTCCGTAATTTTTCCCGAATGATTGAGAAATTTTATGGAACGGAACGTAGAAATAACTCACCGGCTTCATAAAAATTGTTGAACGGTCAAGAATTTTTGATTTTGGAGGCATAATAAGTCGGAAAGTTTCTGTAAGATTTTATTCCTCCGGGGAAAATTACGTGACAATTTCGTACTTTGTTCGGTGACGAACCTGAGAATTCACTAAACGTTTCAGATTTCTTCTGTTCCATTCCTATAAAAATTGCCGGAAAACGATTCCCCGCATTGCGGATTACGTGAATTGTTTCGTAATTTTTACTGTATATTTCTCTCCGTGCACTCATTAATTCCCACAAACATATTGAGTTATCGTGTTCCCAATCGGTGTTTCGCTAATTTAAAAATCCGAAAAAAGAGTGAAAAATTCAACTCAAAATTGATATTTGGATGTCTTGGGAAAATAATAATAATAATAATAATAATAATATGTGATGTGGCAAAGATACATTTCAAGAATTTCATTAGAACTCTTGCAGAAAATGCAATGAGTTTAGTAAAAATCAAAATATTTTTGTAGAAATTTAGCCTAAAACTGTGTATTTTCTTCCTAAAATTATATCATCCAAGGGTTTTGGTAAAAAAATTTAACAGGAAGTAAAAATTAACAAAAATTTCTCTCCATGCGTCTTCCATATATATTTCCGACATTCATTTCTGCTCCTTAAATCCATTGCGTTTATTATCTCAAAATTATTACTGTTTATATTTTCAGATTTGGATATCGAATATTGATAATATTCTCATTGAGGCTATATTGTTTATGAACCCACGCAAATCTTCTTAATTTACTCCGGAGTTGTGCGCAACTGTCCCGTGACGTCAGTCGTGAATTCAAAATTTTATTTGACATCAATTACTTTTCCACGTGTTTTTCATACTCAGGCCTTTGAAATTTTTATTGTCCAGTTGATCAAATTCAGATTTTCAGACGTCATGTGCCTACGCACATATTTACGGGTGATATAGTCAATCGTGGAGGGCACATGATTCCCTCACGGCAGTCGTTAATTCAGAATATCAAGGAACATTAATTTTCCTTTGATATGTTCGACTGGCCGCTGCCCCGGCGTGGCCGGGCAATAAATACCCTTCTTCGTCATCTTATTTTTTATTTGAAAATTATGATTTTCATTCTTTTCATCCCTTAGCGGATGAATTAACGAAAACACAGCCAAAACGAGTGTCTGAATTTCACACATTTTTTGTAGACATTTTTCAGACACTAAAAAATGTCTAAATAAAATGAAAATTTATTTGAATTTCAGACGGACAGGTGTTTAAACATCTTAATTCATGTTTGAAATTCAGGCAAATTTTCATTTCATTCAGACGTGTTTTAGTGTCTGAAAAATGTCTACAAAAGGTGTGGGAAATTCAAACTTGTATGAGTTTTTGCTGTGAATCCGTTCTTAGCAGGTCCTTACGTTACCAAAGAAACCCACATGTAAAATTTTATGCTTGTATACTGACGGAAAAACAACAGATTTCTCAAATAAGTCTTACTTGTGTCAAAAACTAGTTTTTCAACAATTATTAAAAAAGGATTTTTTTGTGCCAACGATATGCGAAGCGTGCGACGAGATTGAAAATTTGTTTTGCAAAAATAAATTTAGTCTTGTCAAAAAAATTTTATTCCATGTGCAAGCAAGAAATGTAATTTCTAGAGTAAATGTCCAGTTCAACTTCCTCACTTTCTATTTATTGATAAATTTGTGGTTCTTTAATTAAGGTTATTCCAAGTGTATATTTTGTTGATTTATTTGTCAGAAATAGTCACAAGATGTGTTCTGAGCACATCTTGAAACCAAGTTTGAGACCAAACGAACAAGTTCTCAAGCAAGTCAAGTTTTGGCCAACAAAATCGTCAGTTGAAAATTACTAAAAAAATAACTGTTTAGTTCGAATTTGAAAGTCTCAAACATGAATAATTGCTCTACTTTCAATAACAAAATATTTGTATAAAGAGGCCGATCATTCATACAAGACGGTATATATACCTTGGTAAATGGTTCGTTTTTCTCTCAGTGCACGATTACCTTTCGTACAGTAAAATTTACCACGATTTTCTAGCTAATTCTTATCCAACGTTTCTCTCCGTGTATATATAAGACGTCTTTGTTTTTGTTATTTGTTACTTTATTGTTTGTCAAGATCCTACAGCACAAGACTAATTACAGGATCAAATGTATTCAGTACAAATCTTTATAATAATAGAGTATAACAAAATAAATTATATTATCATATACCACAATTTAAATGATTTATCCAAGATGAGCGAGTTATGGAACAGCATCGATTTAAGTATATTTAGCTAGTGGATCTGTGTTCGTTTAGATTTAAGATATTGGGACGCCTTTTTAACAATATCCGATAATGGAGTAGACAAAATGTCTAACTCACCCCCACTAAACTCAACAAGTGAGTTTATTTCATTACAACCCTTATATAAGGGCGAGGACTCGACTTTGTTCTGAAATTATTGCTGTGCACTCAATCAAATTTGAATGAATATTGATTTGGCCTCGGATTAGTATTAGTATCAATCACAATAATTAATTTGTTAAAATGTTTCATTGAAAGATGTATATTTCTATCGACTTCTCATTGTTCGCAAGCCTGTGACGGAGGTCCTACCCACGTTTTTTTCGTGTTTACTCAGAAGTTAAGGACAATTAGCGCTCTATGTCGTAAATTCAGTATTTTATTTAAAATGAATTGCTGCTTCGTTTTTTTTCACCGTCATTATTACTGGATGACTCCTGTTCGAACGGCCAAATTAGGATTTTTGAAGGTAAAATCTGACTATTAACGATATGAATAAGGTTTTTATTGATGGTTTATTGTTCATCGACCTACACATGTGTTTTATTAGACGTTTGTTTCTCTTCCGTATGTTTCTTACATACAGTGCCTAGGAAACATCGCCTTTTTTATTTGTGAATTAAAATTTCACGAGTTTTATGTTTGAATGTTCACAATGTTGACTTTTTTCATGGATTTTTTTGTGTTCATAACCTTATACAGGTGTCCCTGATGTACTGCGAAGTTGCGAGGATCAGAGATAAATCATTTTTCACAATTTTGACGTTTGAATTTTCCGTTCCGAATTCCGGAAATTTTTATCGTGTTCAAGTCCCATTGAAATTTCAGTAAATCTTGTAATTGAAAAATCAAACATTCCATTGATTTTCTGTTCAAATGATCTGGAAATCAATAAAATACTTGATTTCTTAGTTCAACTATTCTGTGAAAATTCTGAAAAATCAGGAAAATTCAGGGAAAAATTGAAAATTCATCTCATTTTGTTTCTAAATATTCATGTTCCCCTGAAAATTCAATCAAGTTGCATAATTTCCATCTGAAACCCACTGAAAACTCATGAATTTCTGTGAATTCTACTTAAAACTTGAAATTTCATAACCACTTTTCCCTAAAAAAATCCAATTCAATGTCACTCTCATGCGATTTACTATAATACCTTCCATAAAATTAAAAAAAATTTCCAACACTGTTAAATCCGAGTTCGCTCGGTAAATTTTCTCCAACTTTTTTCTCCGCGCAATATTATCAATGTCCCAGAATCATTGCTCCTCTAATACAACCCATTTGTCTGAAAATGGCTTCTAAAAAAGATAATAGACAGCTCAATGAACGTCGGAGGAGGGGGAGAGGTCGTTGCACGACGTGGCAAGTATGATACAATTCCATATATAAAGCCGAGGTCCCCCGTTCACTTTTTAGCGGTATAATGAAGGAGCGTGAGAACAATTCGCATACTCTCACTTGTTGGCTAGGGAGTGTGTGCATGGTTGAACTACTGGCGGACCTTAGTCTCAAAAAAGGTGCCGATTATGCTGGAGGAGGCTCATTGTAGCATTAACGTCATATTCTGCCACGCTCGTGCTAGGCGGAGCCAATTCAATTCTCACCTGTTTTTGTTTTTTCGCTCGTTTCCTCGCTGTTTCCATTTGCACGTTGAGTGGAGTAAAACATTGACAAAGGCCGGTTTCCGGCAGATTCTGTGATAGAATTGAGAATATTGGGGGTAAAAAAATTTCACACTTCGAGGTGTTGATGGTTGGGTCAACAATGGATTGGTCACGAGTATTGCGATAGAAGGTTTTACTCCGGTGGAATTTCAGATTGTTGTTCCAATTTTATTTGAAAAAAATTATTGCGCTTCTTTTTTGGGTCCTATTGGGAGCCATGGCATCGTGATATCTTGTCGATTTCCTAATTTTGGCTGGAAATGCCTAGAAATGTCATGAAACATGGAGAAATGATATTTCTAAAAAATGTCTGAACACTGGGAGAAATTTTCTAGAAAGATTCATGTGCTAGCCACTATAAACGAGTGACGACTCCCACACTTGGAAAAATTATTGTATAGCACCAGAAAAATTATCGTTGAGCACCGAAAAAATGATTGGGGGCACCATAATTTTTCTGGTGCTAGAAAATAATTTTTCGAAGCCGATTGTGACTTGTTTATGGCGCTTAGCACATGAATTTTTCTAGAAAATTTTGTTTGGTGAATGTCTCATTATATTATAAAAACCTAAATCGACTTCTGGTGAAATTTGGTATTCGAAATGAAGACTCCACAATTAGGGGTCATAAGGGTCAGAATATGTGACATAAGGATCGGATTAAGGGTTACAGGGGTTAGATTAAGGGTCATAAGGGTCACTAGGGTCACTTTAAGGGTGACAAGTGTCACATTAAGGGCCACGAGGGACAGAAAAAGAGTCACGAGGGTCAGAATAAGAGTCACCAGGGTCAGAATAAGGGTCACTCGGGTTAGATTACGGGTCACTAGGGTCAGTTTAAGGGTGACAAGGGTCAGATTAAGGGTCATGAGGGTCGTAAGGGTTAGTTTAAGAGTGACAAAGGTCAGATTAAGGGTAACGAGGGTCAGTTTTAGGGTGACAAGGGTCAGATTAAGGGTCACGAGGATCAGAATAAGGGTCACGAGGGTTAGAATATGATGTGAGGATCGGATCAAGGGTCACTGGGGTTAGATTAAGGGTCAGTTTAAGGGGGACAAAGGTTAGATTAACGATCACGTGGGTCAGTTTAAGGGTGATAAGGGTCAGATTAAGGGCCACCTTAAAGACGTATCAGAACGAGCTTCCCATCGAACTGCGTCTTATGTTTAGGTATGAAAATCACCTCTCGCGTCGGAAAATAAACACAACCCGTGTGAAGCCTTCCACACGCCGGACGAAAAAATCTCCGCATTTTTTCACGCTCCGCACCCGTTACTCCTTTTTTTCTAAATCTCATGGAAGTCACCTTGAACAGCAATTTTCTCACATGAGACCCTCTCTAGCCACGTGAATTCAACACTGGCTGAAAAATTCTGGAGGAATTAACGAGATATTGAAAGGAGATTCGAGTGAGGTCAATGCTCGAACAACCGCGCCTCTCATCTGACTTTAGGCCCCCACGTTTTTTCTTGCTACGTCTATTTCTTCTTTCTTCTTTTTTATGGACCCCTCCGCAGATGGAATTTTTTCTTCACCTGTTGTCCCGAAAAATGTCACCGGCTTTTTGTGTTTTTTTCACATCATCGGTGAGTCATGGGGCAGGGCAATAAATTGGATTGTAAAATGAAGGTCATGATCATCAAGAGAGGGACAAGGATTATGGTGATATATAGACCACCGTGGGTGTGATTATAGGGGTCCTACCTTTGAGCTGATGCTGCTAATTGACTTGCCTGATGAAGCTGATTGAATTATTCAATTTTTCGGTGATCCATCCACCAGCTGGTCATTTCGATAATTTATGCCATGAGAAGGGGTTCATTGATTGATCAGCTCCAGCCTTTTTGTGGGAAATAATTATCTCCATGTGTTCTGAAGACATACAATAAATTTTGTCAAAATTTCACGATGATATTGACATTTTCACTCAACTTGTCGCATTTTTTTACGATATTTTTTTATTTAAAAAATGCAAAAAACGTCATAACCACACGGATAGAGTCTAATAGAAAAATCTAGTGAATTCGCTAGGAAATTCGACTAATTTTCGATTGATAATTTCGCAGCCTATCGATGCTTTTTGCCAATAGAAAATGTTCAATAGAAACTGTGTTACATAAGGAGTAAATAGAATTCTATATTTCTATGCGATTTATTTTGTGAAGATATTTTTTACAGAAATCATTCGAAAGGAATTTTCTGAGATTTTTTCTACTCCATCTTCTTTTTCTTCTCACAATAACAATCGAATAAAAGAAGGGGAGGATGGGGCAAAACGGCCCCCCTTCAATCGTCAATATTTTCCGATTCAATAATCCGATTGGGATGAGTTAGAGCTCGTTTTGAAGAATGAAAAATTATCTTCAAAATGAAATTGAAACTGGGAATTTTCACAATGTCATTCACAAGTTATTGACAATTGAAGGGGGGCCGTTTTGCCCCACCCTCCCCAACTTAGAAAATTTGAGCAGAGGAATTTTTATAGAAAATGTTTCAATATAGAATAAGTTCTACGGAACAATCGAATTCTATGAATTATTTCTATAAAGTATTTTCAGTTGAACATTTCTATTGAATTTTTCATTGGAATCCGCGAAAAAATTATAACATTTGCCATAGAATCCGGACAGAAATTCAATAGAATCTTCTAGTGAATGCACTGGGTTTTTAAAAGAGAGTTGTTTGTACGTTCGTGCCAAACCGAGGACTTTGTTTTCACAAAATTCAGAGATTTGGAAATTTTCAAGAGAATTTTACACTGACAGAAAACATTAGTTCTGGCGAAAAATTATGTGTTCTCCTTGTGGACAAAAAAAATTCCACCAAAACATGATAATTTTCGTAATAGTAATTGTTCTCGTGAGATATTTATGTCTTTCGGAGAAGTACATTCGTTCTATGGACAATTATATGAGGCCCCGGTTTTATCAAGTGAATATTATAGAGTAGTGTATATTTTTGTCCAATAAACACTTATAGTTTTCATGAAATAAATGATAATTTCAAGCGAAAACTACAATTTTCTTGCCGAAAACTGTGTTATTGGCAAAAGTAAATAATTTTGAGGGGACAATTTTCTTCGGAAAAAAATATTCTTTCCTTGTCAAGGTATTCTTTCGATGGTATAAACCTGTGGAGTTCTCTCAAATCAAACCATTGTCGCACAATAGATTATATTTTTCCCACCAATAGATCGAATTGTTCTAGAGATATTTCTGATCATCACGATAAAAATTCAATTTTGGTGAAAGATATTTAATTTTCTTCTATCAAGTTGGTCAATTTCCTTCAAGTAAATCTGTTCCACTCCATCGAATATTGTCATGTGGAACATATAGTTTTTCGGCAGAGCTAATGGTTTCTCTCAGCGTAGGAGAAAATGCAATAATCCTGGTCAAAATTACACTAATCAATAGGTCTAGTAAAAATTTAACGCTAATGCAGAGAAAAAAGGTTTAATTTGCAGGGACATGTCACTGATTTTCAGTGATCTATCCAATTTTAGAGGTTTACGGTAACGTAAACTTTACCGCATGCAAAATCATGGAATTCAGTTATTTAATCAGAAATTTTTACTGACATTATCACTAATTTTCAGAAATGTCACTGATTTTTAGGAAAGCACCTCTAATTTTCTAAGAAACTATAGTCACATTTCAGTGACAGGAGTCACTAATGATTACGGGTATGAGGTAGACTCGTGGACTTTTGGACACAATAAAAAAAACAACACTATCTCATGGTCAAATATCGTGACGTTTCAATTAAAATTTAACCTTCATCAGACTTTGGAAATTAATTGCAGGAATTCGTCAATTGAAAAATAACAACATAACCTAAAATTTCATTTCGTCACTTGAAAGAACTAATAATAATTCAAACTTGTCAAAAAACTTTAAAGACCATGTCTAAAAGAATATTTTAACATCAATAGTGTTTGCAAGAATAATTTTTTCTAGTGTAAATTGATATCATAATTCAACAAAATAATCAACGAGCGCAGACCGTCGCCACCCACGGCTGACGCTAAACAAAATCAAGCCAGATGATATCTCATTTGATTATGAGATAGTGTGCGTTTTTTTATTGTGTCCAAACCCCCATGATTCCAGCTCATAATTAATTATTATATGAACCATCATTCCAATCAGGGTTATTCGAGTTAGTGACCAGCATCACCAAGAATTGTTGATAAATTCCTGAAAACCAGTGACATGTTCCTGAAAATTAAAAGTTTATTTCATCTGCAAATATGGTAATTTTTACTAGAGTTGCATTTTCTGCTAGAATTTGGTTAATAATTCCTGATTTTCCAAACTTCACGATGACAAAATTTGAGAGGGTTATGACATTTGTTTGCTGGTTCCTCTGATGTTACAGGAAAGATAATAAGAAGAAAAGGAAATTTGTGAGCTCGACGATCACGAAAAAGTTGAGGGGTAATTGTTACGAGTCCATTGGAGAGTTGAACACGTGCGACCAATCATAAAAATAACAGAATGATGAAATGTATTGAAAGAATAACTAATGCTTTAGGAAGCTCTGAACGCAGACATGCGATACGACAGTACTACGAGGCTATTGGTTGGCTTTAGTCCTTTGAGAATAAGAGGGACAAGCGATATGAGTCACAAAGGGGAATGACCCTATGGAAAATTTATTGGTTGGGCACCTTCTGGATTTGAATTTTTCTATATAAGCGGGGAAGCTGGGCGACCCCAGGCAGTTTTGAATTAGCATCTAGAGACATCACATCAGGAAGGGAAATCGCGAAGGCAAACGTATCAAATAGTATTCGGAGATCACTGAAGAAAACTTAGGAAATATATAGATGGCTTTCATTCGCGTGTGAGTCTCAACGCGATATGTAACTTCGAGTGGAAGTGTAGTGTTACTTCGAGATCGGGGATTCCCCATACAATTCTAGCGACATCTGGAGTGTATTATTGGGGTAAGTTCCGGGGAATAACAGAATTCTCTCGAGGGTCCCTGCGAATTTTCGATTTACTATCACAGAGGAAAAGAAAGTATTGATTCACGTATTGATTTCACTGATTTTTGGGGATGCATTTCTGATTTTCAGGAATCTATCCGCAAGTATTAGAATTTCGCGACTGTGGAAATCGACAAATCACTGTTAAAAATTCTTGGCTAAAAGTTTCAGTACACTTTTCGGAAATTTTTATCACTTTGAGTTTTAATGAAATTTCAGGGAATTTTGTCATTGAAAAATCATAATTTCATAGAAAAATGAATGAGAACTGTAAATTTACGGTCATTTTCATTTTTATTTCGTACAGATCCAACAACATGGCAAATTATAGGATTAAAATCAGACATGAAGTATAACAATGAAATTAATAAAATCAACAGTTCAAAGTAATACTCATAACGAAAAGTATTATTATATTTTAAAAAAATCTAATATTTAATAAATCCCGAGACTACGTACTCTATCTAAATGACTTAATCATAAACATTGTCAAATGTTTTGCTATTATTATTATTTTGTTGTTTTCTTTTTCATTATTTAATTACATTATACTTGCTTTTGGTTGATTAGTACACTGCTCTATTTATTTTGTCACTTATTTATTCAATTGTTCATTGTATTATTTGTTATTATTTTCGTTCACCTGAATGGGTACGCGACGTAACAAAATTTCTACCGATACAAAGGATTTCAGATATAGGACATGTTAGTACGTTCAATTACTCCCCGAAAATTCATGTAAATCAGCAAAATTTGAGAAAATCTGTTCTTGAATTTTCGATTAATTGAAAATTCACCGCAATTCGGGACTGAATATTCATGATTTCATTGGAAATTCAAATAGGTTGAGAAATTCTCATCTCAATGTTCGAAATCTTGGAATGTCACTGAATTTTCTGTGATTTTATCTAATTAGTGACGTAGTCACTAAAAATTAGTGACATAATCATTAATTTTTACTAAAAATTAGTGACATAATCATTAATTTTTAGTAACACAATCACTAATTTTTAGAAATGTCCATGATTTTCAGGAATCCAACTCTAATTTTTGACGAAACTACAACCAAATTTTCCCTTAAAAAAAATCAATGTAACGTTTTCTCTTGCCGATGCCTTCGGCTAAAATTCCACTCTATCATAGGCAGTACTATATCTCCAACTATAATTATAGATACCTAAAGTTATAAATAGTTGAATAGTTAATGATTGAAATCCGATGACAATAAAAACATCCATTTCTAGCATTCGAATTCCTCCAGCCGATGCATCCACGGATATCCAGTACCAAAAAATATATATTTATGTACCTGATAAACGATTATTGTTCACGCATCCTGGTCACCCCATCAATATAAATAATCTCAGTCATTCTCGAATTCCCCAGTTGCACGTGTTCCCCATAATCGCTTTGTTTTTGTGAACTTAATGATCAAGGCCTGACTTAAATAAGCGCCTGACTACTTGAATCACCGCCACAGACTGGTTCTCCGTTTTTACCGGTGAAGAGGAGAGTGTCAGATTTCACGCTCCCCATCTGGATGACACCAGCAGCGTGATTCTCATTCCATTTTCAGCGTTGTAAATCAATTTCGTCGATCGCTGTATGTCTTTATCGATTTTACAAGTGTAATGAAAGACATTTAAAAAATCGAATATTCAGAAACGCCTCGAGGAAATCAAATACCAATGGCGTGCTATGTTTTATGGATTTTTTTTCATGAGCCTGGGGTCTTCACATAAATCGAGAATTCATTAAATGGGCTAAATCACAATGATGAAGGAGGAATACGAATACTTCAATGAAATTGTCGGATTAATTACAGTTTTATTTATCCTTCGATCGAATTTGGTTTGTCACAGGATTTTCGCCTCAATGTTTTATAAGATAATGATGATAATGAAGCAAAGTTCTGATGAAAAAACAAGTGGGAAATTACTCTTGTATTGCATATAGTATAGTTATTAGACTTTATCTATTCGTTGTGAACATGAAGAAATCGAATTCATTAAATTTTATAGACTCATAGATGTTTTATAAATATTGATAATCACTTCAAGAGAATTAAGAGAATGAAGAGTGAAACATCAATGAATAATTTTTAATCCTCGATTAACTCTTTTCTTCTACTTTCTAAAATAGTCTGATTGAAATCTGTAATTGTTGAAAAATGAGGGGAGGGTTATGAATTGATTTCCTATAAAACTGAAAAAATTTCTTGAATTCTTCGGAAAATTTCACAGTTTACCAGATAACCGTAGGTCTTCAAAGATTTTTATATGATACGTGCGTGTAACCGCATGGGTTTCAGTTGACTATAGTCAATTAAAACAAACATTTCAAGCTATGATTGAATTCATTTGAAGCATGATATTCAAAGATATCCCCGGAATTCTGATCTTCAAAAAATACACAATTTTTGCAAATTTAAAAAAAAATCAAAATAACGATTATTGCTATCGCCTTCAACTTCGAACTCAGTCAAAGGGATATCCAAACAAATTTTTGAAGCCATCATTCAATCAGTTCAGAACTTTTTTTGTAGTTATCGTGGGACCACCGATTTCCGAAAGAATTCGAAAATTTAAAAAACTATTTGATGAATTCAATTTTAATTAATGTCGATGGATAGGGCTCAACAATACCTACATTTGAGGAAATAAATGATTCGATTCTATGGATTCAAAAAAAAATTGTTACATATACACACATACATTCGCACGTGTAAAAATGCATTTTCTGACTTTTGAGATCATAATGGGTCGATATAACACAAAAAATCCAAAATTTAAATTTGAACGATTACAAGGCTTTCATTCGGAAGCAAAAAATTCTAGATATAACGCAAACTACACGAATTTATGGGAAGGACATCATTTCTAGTCTTGCGAACGCTTAAAAATTCTCGCGGTACAAGAGAATCTCTTCCTGTCGGAAAACTTTTTTCTCCCAGTCTGAGAACAAAATTATAGATCAGCAGATTTCACGATTATTAAAATTGACAAGAGAATATTCTCTTCTATCACGTAAACCTTCTTTGTCAAAAGTAGTTTTTTCTCTCGGTGTATATTTCATGTAGTCATTAATTTGGATGTAGTTAATGTCAATGTTAACGGAATTCACGAGGGAAATAGTAAAGTGATTTACGTCATACATCACATTTGCGTGAATATAAAATCCTCTCTCGATGCGTGACTGAGCAATCACAGTCCGTTCAACTTCCTAAGCCTTCAAAGCCCCTCAATATCCTATTGGAAAATAAAAAAAAAACAGTAACTCGATTTCAATGACTCGACCATTTTGTCACACCCAATGAATGAATCATTGAATGAATCATTGAAAATCATTT
This sequence comes from Diachasma alloeum, assembly GCF_001412515.2. Taxonomy (NCBI): domain Eukaryota; kingdom Metazoa; phylum Arthropoda; class Insecta; order Hymenoptera; family Braconidae; genus Diachasma; species Diachasma alloeum. The sequence goes on from NW_021680427.1 coordinate 2,244,604, forward strand.
ACAAAATAGGTAATAAATCTGTCGTTCAACTGCGAACTAAACTTGGTAGTTTAAAATTCAAAGCTGACTGATTTGTATTTTCCACAGTTTAGATAAATCAATATTTCTGAGACTCACGCTCTCGATCGTATAAATTACTACCCGACTCTATAAACAGGCATTTTTATTACTACAAGTGCTGTAATCGGCTTATTTTTCCCATGGAATTGGAATAAGAGGGGAGTTATCTCATAGCAGTTATTGAGTTTGATCTGTGGGCGCAGGAGAGATCACTCGCTCTAGTCGAAGAAACAAATTTATTTCGTGAATAACACGTCGTTAAATGATAAATGTGTTGAGCATCTCTCATTTTCCTAAACCATGAGAAAATAATCAAATAAACATTCAGACGGCAGTATCCATTGATTCTGAGGAAAGAATCATTTCCATGAATTTTTAATAAAAAATCCGAAATATGACATTTGTCTTATGCCTGATAGGTAGGTCGGTAATTTTCCCTACAAGCGATGTTTCGATAATTTATTCAGTCTTCAGAATATTAAAACTGATTAGTTAATTTATTTGAAAAATATCTTGTCATCGAAGAAGATTTTCATATAAAATCTCTTTCCCTTCTCATATGACCAGTAATGCCGCGAAAGACTTTACGAGACATCACGAGACAATACTTTGGAGAGATTGTCTCGGCTTCAGTGAACGCGGAAATTTTTGGTCTCGTCTCATTCTCGAAACATGCAGTATCGACTTCTGTCGTGATGACTCTCAGTCAATTTATCTCACCTCACTTTCCAGTTTTTCGCGTCTTTTATATGTAGAAAATCGAGACGAGACAAAGCGAGACAAAAACCGAGATTTTACATTAAAAATACGAAAAACTTGAGACCGAGATGATATAAATTGACTCGGAGTCATCACGAGAGGAGTCGATACTGCGTATTTCGAGACTGGGACGAGACTAAAGATTTCCATGTTCACTGAAACCGAGACCATCTCTCCAAAGTATTGTCTCGTAGTCTCTCGCGGCATCACTGCATATGACTCAGTCATATTTAGTTCAATCTCATTCTTAACTTGTGTTGCTACATTCCATTTCACTTTTTTTCTATTGTCAGCATTCAAACCTTACGGCTTATTCAGCAGTAAGAATACACTGATTTTGTATGAATTTACATAAATGATAATTCTTTACATACATATTCAGTTCAGCACAGGCAATACATAGGATTTGTAATATTTTTGGTATTTAGATGATATTATTATTTAATTAAAAATGATGAGCGCGATGAAAATAAATTTGCTACCTTGAAAAGTATAATTTATTTGAGTTATCAAAGTCGATGATTTTCTGTCACACAAAATTACGAGCATTGAGTATATAAATATTATTTTCAAGTTACAGTATATAATTTTATCTTTACGAGATCGAAGGCGCGCTTCGCGCGCCTGACAATTCGATAGATTTTAGATGATTCATCACGTCAATATTATAAATATACCCGTTCCGACAAAGTTTACGAGATATTGGTGTTTTTCTATTTTTCTTGTCTGAAAGTTGCTTTGATGTTCCATTACATAAGTGAAGGATGTGATAAAGTTCCAAAATGTTGGCGGACTAGTTAGTACACTGAGAATAAAAATTACTTTTGCCAAGTATATTTGCTAACTACAGGAAAATTTACACATGTCTTACGTAGATATTTCTATACTATCTATATAAATTTCATATTGATCGATTTAATACTTTTTTAAATAGAGCAGTTGATGTAAAAAACGTTTTTCGCATGAAATGACATATCATTGTTCTACCACACTGAGAGAAAAATCTGAAGTTCCATTTACAATAAGAAAATAGTTGAGGCATTTTAGTGAACGATACATTTTTTGTATGCGGCACATAACATTATAGTAACTTCACAAGCGTAATTTTTGCAAATCAAAATGCAGTCAAACTAAACAAAGTTCAAAAGTAACCACGACAAATCTATTCTGAGTAGAACTATAAAATAGTTGCAATGACTACATTCCATTGTAGTAATGACTTCTCCGGCCATAGTTACCGTAACCCATGAAAAATTGTTGAGGATTTTTTTACTACAGTTCGATGGTGATGGAATATAGTCAGAAGAATCATATTTTTCTCTCAGTGCATTGATTTTACATGGAAGCATTTCTTAAAAATGGAGTCGTGCAGATATGCCTGTCCCACTGGATAAAACCGAAATTTAATTCTCAATTTTAGAAGGCCAAACGTTTCGAGGAACCATTTTCATCAACAATTGTCACTTTCCAATAAAAAATGAAATTTCTACGGATCCATTCGGAAGCTTAATACCAATGGAATTGGTAGAAATACAAAATGAAAAAGGCAAATAACGCGTCAAGTAACGGTCGCATGCCTTCTGACAGAAAGGCTCGGTCCCCTGCTTGTTCTCACCGTGAAGATGTTTACATCAGCCCAGAACAATCAATCTCATTCCAATTACATTTCCATTCCCGTGAGAAACCCGTAATAAAACCTCTGACGATCATTCCAATGAATTTGTTAAAGCAAGTGTGAAACAAATGCCTCGTAAAAGTTGGAACGTAAACTCGTTCACCTTGCAACAGAATCACCTGTTACAATCGATATTAGCTTGAGGCGAAGAACTTCCAGATAAGAATCAATCCGCGAGAGGAGTTATCTCTATTGTCCCTTCGCATTGTCTCTCATAATAAGTCGATGCAGAATAATATTCAAACTGATTTGTATACATTGCGGAAATGTCTGGATATTCAACGTATTCATCACGTGCATGGAACAAAGCGATGGATTTTTTAAATAAGTGCCGCCGCTATTGTCCGTCATCAGTGCACGACACAATCATTAATCATTTTTACGGGAATCTGTAATGAGTACCACAATTATTTCATTAGGCTCAATGTTACTAACATCCTTATTGACGTTTTACGCAATTATGATCAAAAAATAATTACACTTATTGATGCATTATTAACATTCTTCTCTTCATGTTAATACGTTTTTATCCGTTTGGATCTTCGTCAACAACGTTAATCGCTGTCTATGGTCATCATTAATTACGATCAATCAATGTGGAATTTTGTTGATAATGAAATTCCCATTTATTTATCTATATTTTGATCAAGGCTCTTGTTGAAAAGAATTCAAATCCTAGTGGGTTTTGCTGGTAATGTATAATAATGAGTTTGAAGCAAAAAATTCTCGAGGAAAACACTCAGAATGTTCAGAATTCATGTCTTAAGGATATCCAAGTACTTTGGTTATTTTTCTCCAGTGAAATGCTTTACTACTTTTCTAGTTGAACATCACAGCTTTCATTTGAGTCCCATTTGGCCCCAAATTTCCAGACATTTTTTTTTATTTAAACTTTGCAGGTCTGAATTTGAATCTTGGTATTAAACCGTTGGAAAACATTTAAAAAAACTGAAAACAAATTTGAAAGTTTACTTTTGGAAAAAGATTGATGACATGATTTGAAAAATGCAATTTTTGAAAAAAAATAAATAATTTATAAACAATCAATTCTTCATCATAAAAATCAATTATTCGGGATCATTACAACTTTATTCACATTCAGAATTTTACCAGAAATCGATTTCATGCCTAAAATAAAAAAATAAGGTTTCTAAAAAGTTAAATGATTTCGATTATTTATTTATAAACAACGAATTTAAACAAGCAGGGGGCCGAGCCTTTCTGTCAGAAGGCACGTGACCGTTACTTGACGTGTTATTTGTCTTTTTCATTTTTTATTTCTAACAATTCTATTGGGAGTAAGCTTTCGAATGAATGCGCAGAAATTTCATTTTTTAATTGAAAAATGGCAATTTTTATTGAAAACCTTCCGTCGATACGTTTGACCTTCTTAAATTGAGAATTAAATTTTGGTTTCATCCAGTGGGATAAGCATATCTACACGACCCCATTTTTAAGAAATGTTTCCATGTGAAATCAATGATAAAACAACGATATGTCATTTTAAGCGAAAAACGTTTTTTACATCAACTGCTCTATTTCAAAAAGTATTGAATCGATCAATCTGAAATTTTACACAGGCGTGCATCTCGATGATACCAACTAGTCCTCAACATTTTGGAACTTTACCACATCCTTCACTCATGTGATGGAACGTCAAAGCAACTTTCAGACAAGAAAAATACAAAAACGCCAATATCTCATGAACTTTGAAGGAACAGGTATATATATTTTGAAAGAACTAAATAGATTGACGGAGACATCAAGACGAATATTTTGCAAAAAAAAAAATTGCAATCGGATGAATAATTTTTGAGATATTGAACAACATAGTTTTACACAAAAAATCGAATATCTTTAAAACTACTCATTCCATTTCGCCCATCTGAAATCCCAGCCTGTAATATAGTAAAAGCTAGAATCCTACCAAATTTCAACTTCCTATCTCAATTTCTTCAAGCGTTATCGTGTTCACATCAATTTTATCACAAAAATGAAAAATGTCAATTACTGGGCGACTCGCAATAGTTAGCTAGGAATATTATGATCTGACTCGATAGATATTATCATAAAAAATATTTTAACGTCGAAAAAAGTTCATTTGATGCAGTAGTTTTCGAGATATTGAGAAAATAAATTTTTTCGGAATTGCTGTATCTTAAAAACTACCCGACCGATTGAGCTGAAATGTCGCCCAGATGTGCTCCCAAACAATACCAATTATGAGCCAAAATTTCAGATTTTTATCTATCACTTTAATCCTTTTTCTATGAAAATTGATAAAAAACCTTCTCTAAAAACATCATATCTGGACGTTTCATGAAATTCTAATTCATTTCTAAGCAAAATTAGAGAATCGAAAAATCGACCGATTACAAAGCTTGCCTTCGGAAGTAAAAATAGCCAAAGTACTCCGATATCCTTAATTTCAGACACTAGATTCTCGTTTTACACAAATACATCATGAATACATCATTTTCATTCGCTTGGCAAAAATAAATTGAGATCCCCAAGAACCTCGAATAACGCGAAAATTCATTCGGACTTTCATCCGTTGTCGGGATACACGAGTTAATTATCCCATCTCCTCGAAAACACTCAGGGGATCGGCAGCCGGCACGAACTCTCATAAACCGCCGCCTTCTGGCCTGATCCTTGAACCGCGTTTGTTTGCCGTGGCTCTACCAGAAAAATGCATCAAGGCGACAAATTTTTCCAATACCACACACGCAGACAGACGCAGGATACCCGCGGGATTATAATCCGCGTGAATGCCCGTTTGACCTTGACGATATGAGATGCGTGGGACAATGAAAAATATGCAGGAGAAACGTCTACAGGGGCGAATGAAGGTACCTCTGAGGTGTGAATAAATGAATGAGATAAACAAATGGGAAATCACTTTCGCTGATTTGCATGCCGGTTCCAATGTTTTGGGGAACGCGTGATCAATCGATGATGTGTTGATTATTTCGGGCCTAATGGGGCCTGAGGTGAGGGGTGAGGACGATGAGGATTGATCGAACAACAAAAACAACCCTGGTTGGGGTGAGGTGACTGTGCACCTATCCGATTGTGGATATCTCCATCAGGACCTGGACCACATCTTCTGGGGGCCTATTCTCGAGTTTGCAGTGAACGGATTTGTGAACGCAAGTGGCTCTGTTCGCGCATTTCGGTGGGGAACGAAAGTTTCCATGCACTGAAAGAAAAAATTAGCTCTGCCGAAAAGATAAATGTTCACCTGTACAAAATTTTCTTGTCTCAAGATTATTATTCCCCACGAGAAAATATTCTGCAGCGAAAAATTTATTCTTTCCACTTGAAAATCTGACAGGCATATGAATACATATTCTTTCGAGAAGAATGCCAGGATGTAAATATCATGATAAATAATAATCTGTTTGACTGCAAACCAAAAAATTTTCCCCCAAGCAGATGTTTGAGCTGACAGAAGAACCATTATTTCAGCAAAAATACGACTGTATAATCTCTACTGCGACTTTCTCTATAATTTCCAATATTACTCATTTGTTTCCCCGCCATTGATAGTTATTGAGTGAGAAATCAAAGTCCAGTTCTGAGGTCACAAACGGATAAGTTTGAGAAGATCAAACCTCTGATCCACAGAAAATTACAAAAGCTTTTACGAAGCTTTTTTTTAATCCGCGGAATAGTGTACTTCTTTTCCGCTTGACTTGTGTACGTGAAAAAAAAAACATATTTTCTCCACGTATCTTACATATATTATTAGACGAAGTTATCTCAATATTTTTGAGCGGAATAAATATATTTTCGGCAGAGGTAATTTTTTAACAAATCGTAAACACTCGAAACTGTATACGAGAAGAAAAAAAATTTTCATCATATTTTCCAGAAAATTTCAAAAAAAATCTAACAGTGTGATGAACATTATATCATTTATTGAAGATAAAATAGTTACACTGCACTTCATCAATCATTTATCTCCAACAAAATATGCCAATTGGTTCAACACCTGAACGGATTCACATGCTGATTATTCCACCTACTGTGCATTATATTCCTATGCAAATGAAATTCCAGTGGTTCAAAACACTTGAATACAAAAATAGGAGACATATTCCGACTGTGTCCTTCAAACCAAGTCGTTCTTTCCCATGAAAATGAAAGCAATCGCCCGATCTTCTCATCCAGAAAACAGTCGCCTCAGGAACTTTAGCTGCATGGAAATTAAGTTGTTCAATTCAATTTAATTTTCTTATTAGAAAGGTTCAAAATACCAAAACAAAGCCAGTCATCGCGTGACCTTCACGTGTGTCACCCCAAACGTTCTTTCCTGCATTCACAAAACGAATAGATCACTGAACGAGATAGTGCCGTGGGACAAAAAATAATGCCGACGTAAAAGTATTTGTCAATTACCTGAAAATGAGAACGTTGTTGAGATTTCAACGTGTTCCATTAAAAAGGTGGACAGAAAAAAAAGGTTAATGGGTGGAGTACGTGTGGTCGGACCTTCGCCACGTCTTGGCAGACAAAACTAACCTTGAGCCGTGTCTCGCGTTTTTCTCGAGTGAAAGATCGATATATCCGGTTGTTGGAGAACTGTTCTCAGTGGGGCAAATGTTGACTTGGGGGGACGGTGTGGTCATTGATTTGGAGTGACAGTTTTTTCTCGTGCAAAATGGGAAAAATATTGCAGAGGTTTGAGGTAATGCTGTCGCATGACATTGAATAAATCAGGAATGAGTGAATATTCTGTATTGAATTAGTGGATAAAAGGAGGAGTGAAGCTCTTTGGCGATTGCTTTGTTGAAATATTGCTGGAATATATTTTTATGTGTACAATTTTTTTTTGTTAATTTTGTGGACACAGAAAAAAATTGCCCAGAAAATTAGGACGTTTGTTACTTTCGAGTGGAAGGGTTGGTATTCGGAAAAATATAATAATAGATGAGAATTGCGTTGAAATGTAGGGCGGTGAACTTCAAATCAGACAAAGGATTCTAATTCTCAGTAATTTTTTTTAGACCTACACTGTTGAAAACTCTCCTCCGAAGTTTCCAGTTGGAGTCTTGAAAATTTCTAACGAATAACATTTGCACTGTAAATTTCAGTTGAATTATTCCAGGAAAATTAATGGAAAAGCAGAAAAGTTCAGAGGAATCTCTTCTTAAATTCCAAATTCCTTGAAATTTTAAGGGAATTCTTTCAAAAATTCCTGGAATTTCGCAGCAAATAGTCATTTTCACTTAAGAATTCGTGTAAACTATAGAATTTTCGTCTTCCTGCCGTTAAACAATTGGGACTTTACTTGAATTTTCAGAGAAACTTGAAATTCAATTGACTTTTTCCCCTTAAATCGAATTCAAGGTCATTTATCGGAAAATTCAGCCAAATTTTTTCAACAGTATACACTGTTAAAAATTTTCCTCTGAAATTTCCGGTTAGAGCCTTGAAAATTTGTAAAAAGTAACATTTCCACTGAAATTTCAAGGCATTTTGTCATTGAAAATTCATAATTTTTGGAAAAATTCGTGGGGACGGCAAAATTTCAGTTTACATATTTAAAAAAAAAATGAAAAAGCAGGTAAATTTAGATTAGTCTCTCCTTGAGTTCCAGATTCCTTTGAATTTTCCGGAAATTCAAGGCAATTTGACACCAAATATTCATTTCCACTTGAAAATTCATGTAAATTGCGGAATTGTCGTCTTCCTGTCCCTAAAAAATTGGAACTTTACTTGAATTTTTAGAGACACTTGAAATTCCGTTGACTTTTTCTCCTTAAATTGAATTCTATTTTTTTTCTCGGAAAATTTAGTCAAAGTTTTTTAACACTGTTGAATTATACTTTAATTATGCTTCGCACTCATGATTTTTCAAGCTAAAAAACCTGACTCCTCCGTTTATTTGCAACAAACCCATTGGGAAATCCCCAATAATTCTGAAGCTCCCGTGGTATTACACATCATAAAAATTACTAGCAATCGGGCTCAGTCCGGGCAGTGTCCAAAATCCCCAACAATTAGCGATAGATTCCAAAAAATCAGTAACACGCGTTTAAAAATGAAACCAGTTTTTTCATTCGTTCAAGTTTTCCAATATAAAAACTTCCTCCATGCCTCCGAATCGTGGAATTATAATTAACTCAATCACGCAATTACAATATTCCAATCCCCACGAAATAAGGAAGTCCTCACACGACTAAGCTCTTTCCATTTCAATATCACTCCGATAAATTGACGGCTTAATTACAAAACGACTCATAACTATGAAAAACCAAATCAAAGATAGCCATATTCCCCTCCTAATGACCAATTAACATGTCAACCGCGAAGAAAAAATTCAAAACCACATGTAACAATTTAATTACTCCTCTAATTCCCAAACGATCTCCACAAAAACTCACGTGAAGTTAAGAGCGGATTAGCTCGAGATGTCGGGCGCACGCGATGACTCGACTTTTTTTCACCAAGAAACTCATTACGTATACAACAGCGTTCGCACATGAACATCATCCTCATAATAGACTTCCGGAGTGAGAGAACTTCCTCAAAGTGAGAGTGTCCGAAAAAATCTACACAGTAATAAAACAACCCTCGATGAAACCTAATTATTCGAGTTGTGACTTGTCTCTTGCCTTGTCCATTGTTCGGAAATTTCATTTTTTTTCGCACTGTCAGAAAAAATTCATTGCCCAATCACCAATTTACGGGATAATTAACGCACGAAGAATGCAACAAGAAAAATTCTCATAATAAATTATTGTTAAATTCCATGAATGATTCGTGGTTAACGTTTATGTAACTTTCCTCGGTTGTGAGGCATTACTTTCGCTTAATTCATTGCACTAGCTGCGAAGGATTAAAGCCGATAAAGATGAAATTCCACAGGTTAAAAATTCTTCCATTCTGAATGCTGCCACTAAAGTGTCGAACATTACGAAATTGTCAATAAAATTAGCCTCCACACCCAAGGCATTGAAGAAAATTTTCAATACAACATCGTGAGTGTGTGATGAATAAAAAATTGAGTTTATTTTTATTACCAGTAATTAAAATTCGTCATGCATGCGTCTAATTTCCATTTAAATTCAAATGCATTCATGATTTAATAGTCCATTGGCCCTCGGGTCCCTCTTAACTTCGGAGGCTGTTGCCGAGGAAAAATGGTAAAATATCACTTGCACTAGCGCATGCAATTATCGATCTCTTTCAAAAGAGTCATTCAAAGAAAACGCCTGGGTGTTGACGTGTCCATCAATCTGTGCAAATTTATTTAACACCGGTGTTGAGACTATGAGCGACAGGACAAATTTGCTCTGGGGAAATAAAACGAGAGGAGCAATCTGTTTATTTTTCATTCTTCACTCACTTGAATTGAAGTGACATTGAAATGTATTTACGAAGCACCTGCATGTCCCCGGGTAGGCTGAGATAGGCGAGATGTGAGAGGGATATTGAGGTGTGAACATTATGGATAAATGAGACAAGTGGGTGTCACGTGTCGGCGTTTGTTTCTATTGGGTGATTGGAATTGTGGGGGTTTAATTGTCTGGGTGGCCGACGCGTGCGGAAGTCAATGCTTATTTTCGTGTACAGATGTCATTTGTGATTTTTACCTAAATGGGAGAAATCACGAAGGGGTTTGCTCGTCTATTCAGAGGGAATCTGGGGAGTGCTCACGTTCGTGTAAATTTTTTATATACTTTTTATACGAAGAGAAAATTCTACTAAAATGTGTTCTCAAAGTAGTATGAATAAACGGAGAGAAAAGTAGGATAAAAATTGCCTGGAAAATCGTGGTAAATTTTACGGAAGGTAATCTCGGAGCGAAATGTAAGTCACTGAAAAAATACCTGTTTGTGGCCAATATTTTACGGTTCGTTCGGTAAAAAAAAACACCTGTGGATGCAAAAATTATCGTCCTGTAGGGTATTTTTAATGTGTTATTAATGAATCTTGTATGTTTTGCATCATTTTCCTGGATTTTTTAAAAGTTTTTTTCAAGTTTTTCGATGAAATTGTTCAAACTTTTTTTCTTCAAGCTTTTTTAATTACTAAGTTGTTTTGACGAAGTTTTTTTAACGGAAGTTTTTTCAACATTTTCTCACTGAATTTTCCTAGTATATGTACTGCCGAAGCAAGTACTCACACTGTTGAAAATTTCCCACTGAAAATTCCGGTAAGAGTCTTGGGAATTTCTAACAAATAACATGTCCACTGAAATTCCAAGGAATTTTGTCATTGAAAATTCATAATTTCGTGGAAAAATCCGCAGAAATTGTAAATTTCAGATTAATTATTCTGCCATAATTAACGAAAAATGATGAACATTCCGAGAAATCTCTCCCTGAATTTCAGATTCCTCTGAATTTTCAGCGAATTCCTTCGAAAATTCCTGGGATTTCAAGAATTTTGAAGAAATTCTCTGAAAATTCAAGGGGGTCAAGCGGTAAATATTCATTTTCACATGAAAATTCATGTAAGTGGTGAAATTTTCGTCTTGCTGCCGTTAAAAAATTGAGACTTCACGTGAATTTTCAAAGAAACTTGAAATTCCATGGACTTTTTTCCCGTACATTGAATTCAAGGTCTTTTTCCGGAAAATTCAGTTAAAATTTTTTTAACAAGCAAGTACTGACACTGTTGAAAATTTTCCACTGAAATTTTTGGGATTTTGTCATTGAAAATTCATAATTTCGTGAAAAATTAATCCGAGAAAATTAATGAAGAATGAGAAAAATTCCGAGAAATCTCTTCCTGAATTCCAGATTCCTCTGAATTTTCTGGCAATTCTTCCGAAAATTCCTGGAATTCCAAGAATTTTAAAGGAATTATCTGAAACTACAAGAGAATTCGGCGATAAAAATTCATTTTCAATTGAAAATTCATTCATAAGAAATTGGGACTTTACGTGAAGTTTCAGAGAAACCTAAAATTCCATGGACTTTTTCCCCATAAATCGAATTCAAGGTCTTTTTCCGGGAAATTCAGCCATTTTTTTTAAAAGTACATTTTCTCACTAATAATTTTGGTTACTTTGAAAAGAGTCTAGTCAAATATCGTTCCATTTAGCAATACCCCATCCCAAAACGCGTATTTTAAACCTCACCACGAATCCAACCCATTACTCCCTGCCACTTAATTGATCACCAATTAAATCATCACTCTTATCACATTAATTTCTAATTGAAAACGAAATCGTGACTACGTAATATTTCATCCCAGTTGTTTTCTCACTTAGACTGTATATTTATAGAGCCCATAAACACATTTTCATGGTTCAACTATCTCTTTCACTCTTAATTTCGAACTGAGCATTAAGTACTTGGAGTTGTTGCAAGTAGTTAATATTCTCGATGTTGAGAAAACGGCCGAAAAGTTGATCAATGAACTAACGACCTATTGCGACAACTACAATTAGAATACTCATTTAATAGATCATGATTTCTTTACGCGCATACAGTACAGTAATTTATATCCTAAGGTCTCCAATTAATTTCTATTTAATCACCACAAAAATAAGAACGCTCTATGATCGTGAATTAACGATTAAAGCAGCTTCAAGAAATCTAGAACCCGACATATTAAAATATAAAAATATTATAGAGACATCCTAACTCTCAGGAGGATCTCCTTGGCACGACTCAGCTGAAACTCGTTGCCCTTTGCCTACCGCAACATCATCTCCGATATCCATAATCCTCCATCAATAACTCCAACCGATACTCAAAGGATTCCATATATTTTTAAAAATACAAATGAACTGAGAGAAATAACAAGTTTGTATGCAAATGGAGTAAATCCCTTCAACATTCCAAAAATATGGTGCATATGCTGTTAAAAAATTCCGGTTCAATTTCCGGTATATGACGCACGAAAACATTTTATAAAACAACCTAGAGAATTCGATGGAAAATTCTATTGAATTTCTATTGAAGGTCTATTAATTCTATTAATTCCTAAGCGGTTCTATCGAAGAATTTCAATTTCACGGCGCATTTTGTTAAATTGAGAATTTCCAATTTCTCTATATTATAAAAATCCAAATAGACTTCTGATGATGAAAAATGGGTTTTCGAAGTTAAGACTTCAAAATTAAGGGTCACAAGGGTCAAAATAATAGTCATGAGGGTCAGAATAAGGGTGATAAGGGTCAAAATAAGGGTCACGAAGGTCGAAATGAAAGTCATTAGAGACAGAATAAGGGTCACGGTAATCGGATGAAGGGTCATAAGGGTCAGATTAAAGGTTATAAGGGTCAAAATAAGGGTCATGAGAGAGAATAAGGATTGCAAAGGTCAGAATAAGGGTAACGAGGGTCAGGATAAGGATCGCGGAAGTCGGATAAAGGGTGATTAAGGGTCATGAGGGTCAGAATAAGGGCCACAACAGTAAGATTCAGGGTCATGAGGGTCTGAACAAGGGTCAAAGCAAAGGTTCAAAATAAATATCCAAATCAGGGTCACAAGGGTCAGATTAAAGGTCCAAATAAGGGTCACAAGGATCAGATTAAGGGTCACCAAAGGCAGAATAAGGGTCATAAGATGGATCATATGAGGATCTTATGGGGGTTATACGGGGGTTGGCAAGCGAAGCGAGCAGGGGCATAGTAACCATCTAGTAGAAACTATTTTATAGATAAAATCAGTAGAATTTCACCTTTCTATAGAGACATTTTTTATAGAAATTCCTCGACATGAATTTTCCGAGTTTTGTTCAATTCTATTTTTCCTGTTTTACTATTGAAATCTGCCAAAAAACTTGGAAAAATAGAGCCGAGAAATCTCCGCGGAAAATATCTTAATAGAATAATTTATATAGTAAAATCTAACTCTATGGATTTGTTATGAATTCGTTAGATTTTTCTACGAAATTTATTCACACGTACAAAACTTAAATTTGAACGGTTACAAAGCTTCCATTTGTAAACAAAAAAATTGAAATCTTTCAATTTTTACCGGCACTATGCATCATTTATTTACAAAATGCGTGCATTCTGCATAATGTATACACATCGTTCTGTTCCCATGACTAAATTACGTAAACACGAAACCGTAAAGATTCTGTGACTAATGTGGAGTTGACCGAGCGAAATGATTGCCGCCCCTTTTGCCTATGTTCTTGAAAATCACGGAAAGTAGCGATTTACTCAAAGTCTTGTACATTCACGTGTGTCTTTTCTTTGCAATCCAACGCAGCGGGTACTTTCCTTCCGGGATCAGGGGCAGTAAGTAATGTAGTTTGTACGGGTCGAAATCAGGTATCGCAACGGGCCCCTGCCTGCCCGGCACGCGTGAAACTAGAGACAACACGAAGGTTAGTTTAGTCGCACTGGGTTGCTTTTTACTCGTTTCTGTCGGTCTTTTGTCTGGAAATATTCACTGAAACAAGTTCATTCCCGTTAGTTTATGCCATGGTAATTCTGAATTAAGGATATCCAAGTACTTGGCCATTTTTATTTCGTTGAATTCCTTTCTAAAAACATCAAAGTTCCATTACTGAACATTTTGCAATAATTTGTCGATTTATTATTCAATTTATTATTCATTTTTTCACATTAACCTTTATCATTCACTTATATTTTTTTTAATTGTTTAAGAAACATTCTCGATTTTGAACATTTTAAAAATTTGAAAAAAATTGGAAACCGTTTGTTACGAGAGAGATTTATGGAATAATTACAAATCGCAGTTTTTTATTATTACTTTTCTTCATAAATAATGTATAAACTATCAAAAGGCAACGATATCCCGCTAAAATAATTACTGTCTGGACTTGAGACACTTATGCCCCCTCTTGCAAAACACTTGTATCTTACCCGAGGATCTTTTGTTTCAAACTTATAATGTCTAATTTCTTTGTCGAAGTAAATACTTCGAATTCATGAAGTATACTTCACTCGTTTTGTCTCTACGATCCACCATATTGCAAGAAAAAAGCCAATCATTTTTTCACTGATAATTTTAGTGCCGTTGAAAAAACGGTCATGAAACAGTCGTTGAAAAAACTGAAGAAAAGTATTTGCAATGACAGTATGTTTGAATTCATTATACAATTCCCATCCTCATCACTCCTTCGACCATCTCATACTTCACAAGAAAAATCTACTTCTCACCAGTACCGACTGGTTTGAAAATTAAAAAAACTAATCGATGAATTCAATTTTAATTAATTGCAATTGATAAAGCTCAGCAATACCTACATTTGAAAAAATTCTCGATTCCATTCATTCATTAGCGAACAATTGAAAAAAAAACTTTGTTACATACGTACACACTTATACAGTTGAGCACTAAAGTTCGTAAACAGTCTGAACTTGGATTCTATGTATTCTGTTTACGGTGGCGATATACAGTAGTATACATACATATACCTGTAATAATAATAATAATAATAATAATAATAATAATAATAATAATGAAATGCAATAATTATAAAACTGAAAAATCAACCTCGTGGAGGTGAGAACAGCGCATCAATTCGATCGAAAAAAAATTAATCTTATCGTACTTGATTGCTTTTTCAAATGGTAAAATTCCTATTGAAAATGCATAACGGAGATACATTTGAAAAAGCAAGTAAATCCATTGCTCACTATACTTCATTGGTCAAGATCCGTCAAGGTTAATCTCTTGTTCCCAATCGTTCTTATACAAATAAAACTCATACATTTCGCAAAGGAATTTCTTGTATGAGTTCAATTGTTAGCAATTTTCAGGCAATAATGTCGATGCAACTAAGTTCTTGTTCCATTTGTCGTAAAAAAACTTGAATCCACTGATTTCATCAGGAGCATCGATCACACGTCGAAGACATTTGGGCATATACACCAAGCGATGGTCTGTATCAATTGTTCCCACGTAGTTCCAAAATTCGGTCTCCTTAGTGTAGAGCTTTGTCAATTCACATTTTGTTAAGGGATATTCGCACCTCTGATAGGCCGAGCTTAGACCATGCCATATGTCGTGCATCTTTTGCACGTGAAAATCCACGTCTGAAAACTTCACGAGAATTTTTTCCCTTAACAGATATGACAATAATTTGCTACAAATTCCCAGTAAAAACTATTTTTCGAATAACTTATCCAACTCGGCCACGCTCAAAACGATTTCGAATCTCAACTGCATGCCGTCTTCGATCGATTTTATGAATTTCTCCATCGCTTCATCAAAATTCATCAAAATAAATTCATAGTCAGCATTATCATCATTCTTCCCTAACATGGCATGTGTGAGAAACTGGTATGGTTTCTTCCAAAATTTCAATATATGGTGCTGTATATTATAAGCTTGAACATGGGTAATGTTTTCAGAAAACTCTTCCATGAACGTCATACCAGTAAATGTTCCAATATTATTTGGTCCAATAGGATATTTTCGCATTCTCCGAGCGACGTTAGGGCAGATTTGTGATTGAGAAATTTTATCTAAATTCACAAAATACGCTTCACCTGGCTTTCCTTCCATATTAAGAGCGATGTGAAGTTGATGGAATACACCGTTTTCAGTAAACCTACCCATCTCTAACCCCAATTGAGCTAATGAATCGTCTGTGATTTGCACCTTAATTCCATTGACGGACTTATAAAAAAAAGAAAAGGACATTCCAAATTGCTCACATATGGTGTCGAATCTTCGACAAAATTCTCCCCATTACTTTCAACAATCAAAATTTTTCTTTTACCATCAAAATGCAGATGTCCTTTACAAGTGATGAATGTCGATGAAGTACTTACCATACCATTGATGGCTTGAATAATCAAATTTAAAACAAATGATCTAACATTTTTAATTGTTTGGATGTCGTCATCGCGCCATATGTCAAATTCTTTCACAATATTTTCCGGTATTGCCTGTAACCTGAATACTGCATAACAATTGTTGAATTTATCTGATCCACCTAGTTTAATCTCATACAATTCCGGATGAGATTGTTCCTCGTCCTCGTTCCTCCTCCATCGCTTCATCAAAATTCATCAAAATATATTTATAGTCAGCATTATCATCATTCTTCCCTAACATGGCACGCGTGAGAAACTGGTATGGTTTCTCCCAAAATTTCAATGTGGTGCTGTATATTATAAGCTTGAACATGGGTAATGTTTTCAGAAACCTCTTTCATGGACGTCATACCAGTAAATGTTCCAATATTATTTGGTCCAACAGGATATTTTCGCATTCTCCGAGCGACGTTAGGGCGGATTTGTGATTGAGAAATTTTATCTAAATTCACAAAATTCGCTTCACCTGGATTTCCTTCCACATTGAGAGCGATGTGAAGTTGATGGAATACACAGTTTTCAGTAAACCTACCCAGCTCTAACCCCAATTGAGCTAATGAATCGCCTGTGATTTGCATCTTAATTTCATTGACGGACTTATAAAAAAAACAAAAGGACATTCCAAATTGCTCACATATGGTGTCGAATCTCCGACAAAATTTTTCCCATTCACTTTCAACAATCAAAATTTTTCTTTTACCATCAAAATGCAGATGTCCTTTACAAGTGATGAATGTCGATGAAGTACTTACCATACCATTGATGGCTTGAATAATCAAATTTAAAACAAATGATCTAACATTTTTAATTGTTTGGATGTCGTCATCGCGCCATATGTCAAATTCTTTCACAATATTTTCCGGTATTGCCTGTAACCTGAATACTGCATAACAATTGTTGAATTTATCTGATCCACCTAGTTTAATCTCATACAATTCCGGATGAGATTGTTCCTCGTCCTCGTTCCTCCTCCATCGCTTCATCAAAATTCATCAAAATATATTTATAGTCAGCATTATCATCATTCTTCCCTAACATGGCACGCGTGAAAAACTGGTATAGTTTCTCCCAAAATTTCAATATGTGGTGCTGTATATTATAAGCTTGAACATGGGTAATGTTTTCAGAAACCTCTTCCATGGACGTCACATCAGTAAATGTTCCAATATTATTTGGTCCAACAGGATATTTTCGCATTCTCCGAGCGACGTTAGGGCGGATTTGTGATTGAGAAATTTTATCTAAATTCACAAAATTCGCTTCACCTGGATTTCCTTCCACATTGAGAGCGATGTGAAGTTGATGGAATACACAGTTTTCAGTAAACCTACCCATCTCTAACCCCAATTGAGCTAATGAATCGCCTGTAATTTGCATCTTAATTTCATTGACGGACTTATAAAAAAAACAAAAGGACATTCCAAATTGCTCACGTATGGTGTCGAATCTCCGACAAAATTCTTCCCATTCACTTTCAACAATCAAAATTTTTCTTTTACCATCAAAGTGCAGATGTCCTTTACAAGTGATGAATGTCGATGAAGTACTTACCATACCATTGATGGCTTGAATAATCAAATTTAAAACAAATGATCTAACATTTTTAATTGTTTGGATATCGTCATCGCGCCATATGTCAAATTCTTTCACAATATTTTCCGGTATTGCCTGTAACCTGAATACTGCATAACAATTGTTGAATTTATCTGATCCACCTAGTTTAATCTCATACAATTCCGGATGAGATTGTTCCTCGTCCTCGTTCCTCCTCCATCGCTTCATCAAAATTCATCAAAATATATTTATAGTCAGCATTATCATCATTCTTCCCTAACATGGCATGTGTGAGAAACTGGTATGGTTTCTTCCAAAATTTCAATATGTGGTGCTGTATATTATAAGTTTGAACATGGGTAATGTTTTCAGAAACCTCTTCCATGGACGTCATACCAGTAAATGTTCCAATATTATTTGGTGCAATAGGATATTTTCGCATTCTCCGAGCGACGTTAGGGCGGATTTGTGATTGAGAAATTTTATCTAAATACGCTTCACCTGGCTTTCCTTCCATATTGAGAGCGATGTGAAGTTGATGGAATACACAGTTTTCAGTAAACCTACCCATGGCTAACCCCAATTGAGCTAATGAATCGTCTGTGATTTGCATCTTAATTCCATTGATGGACATAAAAAAAATAAAAGGACATTCCAAATTGCTCACATATGGTGTCGAATCTCTGACAAAATTCTCCCCATTACTTTCAACAATCAAAATTTTTCTTTTACCATCAAAGTGCAGATGTCCTTTACAAGTGATGAATGTCGATGAAGTACTTACCATACCATTGATGGCTTGAATAATCAAATTTAAAATAAATGATCTAATATTATTAATTGTTTGGATGTCGTCATCGCGCCATATGTCAAATTATTTCACAATATTTTCCGGTATTGCCTGTAACCTGAATACTGCATAACAATTGTTGAATTTATCTGATCCACCTAGTTTAATCTCATACAATTTCGGATGAGATTGTTCCTCGTCGTATTGAAATAATTCGGGCCGCTCATGAATCAGCCAACGTAATATCTTTTTACTCCGCAGCGGTTTGGCATCAGATTCTCTGGTCTCGATTTCAAACTTGCTGCCTGGTGACAAATCATTCAATTGGAGTGCTACACTAGCGAATAAATCAATATCGATTGTCAATTTGGTAATCTCCTTGGTGCTTGTCAGTGTTTTGTAATTTGGATGTTTGCTGTCAACCATTTTAGTTACCAATATGAGTGGTTGTATCCCAATCAGTTTAGGAAATGTGGATGAAATTGCAATTATCTGGAATAAATAAAAAGTGGTATATCAGTGAGGTGGTTATGACACCGGTACTTGTCATAGAACTTATCGTTGCCTTTTGTCGAAAATCTGTTTGATTCAATACAGGAACTGTGATAAACTATTGTTTAATGAAAATGGAAAACTTTCCTCTTTCGCTGAAGCTAAAAACGTTCATTATTCAGTATTCTGTTGAAATTATTTATGATTTTTTTTTCAAATTAAGTCCCAGTAGGAGAAATTCTCAATTAAAAGTGACCATGATTAATTTTCAACTTTTTTGGATTCACCTCTCTTTCCAATAGTCATGGAGGAGAGACTATACTGAGATTTCAGAATCACTGGTGCTTTTAATTATCATTATAATGAGTTTACTACGTCCCGAAAATTCAAATCGGTCCACTAGTTTCAATGATATTGCAGATAATAGATTTGCATAAAAAGTTGAATATTTTCAAACTACAGATGCAATTGGGCACAGCTTTAATACGAACCGTTTTCATCATGAGAAAAAGTATATATATGTTCTGATTGATCTAGATAGAGAACACTCAAACGAATATTTTTAAAAGAGGAACAGTGAAAGCGGTCTACTAGTTTTAGAGATATTCGCGAAAAACGATGTAAAAAAAAATTGATTTTCTCAAAAACTGTTGGAATGATCGAGCTGAAATTGTACACCGTGTCAGTCCTTATAATTGAACGAAATTTCAGATTTTTTAGAATTATTATACCCCATTAATTACTAAATTTCCCAAAAGTTTACCATGGAAAATCTAGACGCGGAGGTGTTCACATACAGACATGGTCCCCAAACTTCGAATTTTCACGTTTCAGACCGTTCTATATTATTTCCAATGCCACGAGGTCTTTGACATCAATTAGTGTTTAATATAATTTTTTTTTGGAAAACGTGTCCTTGAGAGTAACACCATGCATCAACTCCAGAAATTGAGTTGAAGTTTCATCGAGTTGAATATGCTGATGATGATTATCTTTGAATTTATGAGATAGGGTACACACTTATCTTACACACCTTGATTATTGTTGCATGATTATGAATGTTTGATGAAGAAGAATGTTATTGATGGGAATATTTAATTCTCAAAGCTCCAATGACGTCGGAATGATAAATTTGTTTGTTTTTTGTTTACAGCGATGTGGCAAGATCAATCGTCAGGAGTATATCAACACAAAATGAACCGTATCCTCGTTCTACTGTGCATGGCCATTGTATCAATTGCACGATGTCAGAAGGTGAGATACTTCACACCAAAAAATTTTCAGCGTTGTTAGATCTTTCGCGACTATTCGTTCATGTTAAAGGGAAACGGAACCCACGTGTCCCCATGAATTTTTAGAATTATGTTTTCTCTTACAATTAGTACTTTATATCTATGGAATTACTTTATCGACTCGATCATTGCATTGTTGAGGCAATGAAGTAGTATTATAAATTAAAAATAATAATTGCAGCAGAAAATACAATTCTAAAAGTTCGTATAGAGACAGGGGTTCCGTTTCACCTTAATTCTCTTGAATGTTTCGAACATTTCGAGCGAGTTCATGCAATTGAGTGGAAATAATCACTTCGATTTTTCGTGTTGTTTGAGAGTTTTCAGTTTTGATGAACAAGAAAGACTTGACTATGTTTTTGTTTTCATTTATATTTCGGAGGAAAATTCACTATTCGTCTCGCAATTTTTCTCCGATATAGAGTGAAAAAGCACTGAAAATCATGTTCACTCCACACACAAACTTTTTTTTTCGTGTACCTGTGTGAACACTACTGTCGCTTCTATTATATTATTACCTTCATAATTTCTTCATCTTCTTTATTTTCTTTAAGTATAATTTTCGCAATTGGAAAACTATTTTGAGTATTTATACATAAAAATCTACTCGGAGAAAAATTTTCTAGAGAAATCCATGGAATAGTCCCACAACATGTCTCATTAGGGTAGCTGGTGCCTGTACCGCTCAGCGGGCAATACCGCCCACCCGTATTCCCCAGGATTGGCGGCGAAAATTTTTTTTTCTCTTTTTATTATGCAAATATTTGATGACAACAAGTAATTTTAACAGAAATTTTCAATTTTCTCCCATGGAAACATCGTTAAAAAAAATCTCAATCATTTCTTATGGAATTCTTAAAATATAACGACCCCAGAATTTAAGATTTCTCAAATTTTCAGTTGGTCCATAATTGAATGGAGTGCGAAATATATGTTGGTTATACATTTCTACATCCATTGCGACCTTTTCGATAGCAGAAAAATATCTTCATCAGTTATTATTGGCTATTTTATCAGCCTCCGCGTTTGTGGGTAATTCCCCCCAGAGTTTGTGGGTAATGGCGCCCAAAAGTTCTATAGGGCTGCTAGACTCTGCAGCTAGTCTTGTCAATTTTGTTTTCATCACGTAATGGTGACATTTTTCGATTCCTACGTGAAGAGAAATTTGCCAGAGAAATGAATATTATGATGATAAAAATTCATTAATAAATATTTAAATTTATAGAAATTATTGTGCAGCACCAGAAAAATTATTAGACGCGCTGTAATGTTCCCAAGAGTGATAGTAGGGTAGTTGGTGCATGTACCGTCCACTTTATTACATTTCTACATCCATTGCGACTTTTTCGATAGCAGAAAAATATCTTCATCAGTTATTATTGGCTATTTTATCAGCCTCCGCGTTTGTGGGTAATTCCCCCCAGAGTTTGTGGGTAATGGCGCCCAGAGTTTCTATAGGGCTGGTAGACTCTGCAGCTAGAGAGCGGTCGAGTGACAGCTCAATTGTTTGGGGTAGTCGGTGGCCACTGGAACATGTGGTAAATTCAGGATCATTTATTATTACTCACATGAAATCTTTCTCACAATGGAGCCAAAGAATGGAAACAAAGGATGAAAATAGGAAAAATTATAACAGTTGGTCTGCATTGCTCAAATAAGTCATTAAAACAAGGTGGGCGGTATTGAACACATGCCGGGCGGTATTACCCTCAAAGTTCGATTCCATTGCTCATGGGCCGATGGCAACTGAATTACATAATTAAATATGTTTAATGTTAATAAAAAATCTGTCCTCTTCACATCTTTGAGTAAACACCTCGAAGAACCCATTCTAACAGTTTATGACTCCTTGTAGAGTTCCAGGGTGGAAAAAAAGACTCATTTCCCTTAGGTGGACGGTACATGCACCAGCTACCCTACTATCACTCTTGGAAACATTACAGCGCGTCTAATAATTTTTCTGGTGCTGCACAATAATTTCTATAAATTTAAATATTTATTAATGACTTTTTATCATCATAATATTCATGAATTTCTCTGGAAAATTTCTCTCCAAATAGGAATCGAAAATGTCACCATTACGTGATGAAAACAAAATTGACAAGTTGAAGTGCATGATTTTATGAAAAAGTCCCCCTCATTCTCCTTCGTTAATGAACCACGAGAGAGTGGAAATCCCCATCAGCGAATAAACGACCGGTTACAAGGATTTCAACTGCGCCCTCCAATCGCGTGTGACGGCGAGCAAATTTAGTGAGCATAAGAAAAAAACGCAGACACGAGAAAAAATACAACTCCACTTTTGTTCTTTTTCATTAATGATTTACCGAATGCGCAGGAAAAACGTGAATATTCATTGGTGTTGGCTGCTATATTTCAGCGATTGGAATAAAAAAGGATAACTGCTCGATATTATGTCTTACCTTCTCCTGAAATCATTGAGTGTGGAATTTTTTCCGAGCATTTAGACCGCCCGATGAAATTACGTAATCCATTTCTTCACAAGGAGCATTCGTAATTCCGTAAAAACTTCCTGTATTTCACCCAATTGTTGATCTCAGATTGACGATCGAACAAAGCGATTTGCATTGAAATCAGTGTACGGTAGAAAATCACCCCAAAGGTATTGGATACACTCGAAAGTTGCACTATCACGTGCACGACGAGCAGTCTGACACTTCCGACAATGTATTACCATGGGTTAAAGACCAGAAAGACTTGTTTTACGGTGGCACTATACATGGTATTTTGTTGATCATTGCCAATGGCTTCGCCAAACCCTTTCGCATAAATTATGCGTTAAAAAATGTTGCCAGACATAAACATACTCTTTCGTTCGTTATTCTTGGGGACTACACTCACTGATAGAAAATTACTCTTGAAATTTCAAGAGAAAAAGCTTGAAACTTTTAACAACTACAAAGTTTCATGAAATTTCTGGATATTTCTTCATCGACGAATCAGTTAATTTCTTGAATATTCAAGTAATTCGCGATTCTCAAGGTCATACGGCACTGAAAAACCTTGAAAATTTTGAAAATTCAGGCAACAATTTTTCTGAATTCTCATGAGAAAACTTGATACCACCATTTGTTTACTACGAAGCTATCGGCAAATACCGGATAATTTTGAAGCTCTTGGGGTATTATAATACAAGTTTGATGGACCGTTGATTAGTTATTCCTAGGAAAGTGACATTCGATTTGATTTAGAGGGGAAAACCTCATAAAATTCCAGATTTTACTGGAAATTGAATGAAATTTCAAATTTTTGAGCTGCAGGAGGACAAGAATTCCCTCACTTATTCACATTTTCAATGAAAATCAGAATATTGAGTACGAAATTACGCTGAAATATCTATTAATTAGAAATTTCAAAATATATTCATCTGAATTTTCCTGATTTCTATTAATTTTTACGCAGTAATTCAACTGAAATGGGCAGTTTCCTCAGTTTATTCTAAAACTTAAGATTTTCAGTAACAAAATTCTTTGAAATTTCAGTGAAACTATAACGTGATAAAAATTTCCAGGAACTGCGCTGTAAATTTCAACCAAAAATTTTGAAAAGTGTACAACAGAAATTGTCCGACAGATATAAGTAAAAATCCCTGAACGTAACGGAATGACTCATTTCAAATGCACGATTTATTGACCATTTTTCTCACATGATTCAATACACACATTTAATGATTGAAAATCTCCGAATCTCTAGAATGGCTTGCGCCAAGGTGTGAAAGGGACTTGGATATCGATAAAGTATTCGGAGCATTGCGGTTTCAAGTTACGCCATCTGCAATATGTCCAAAGATATTTATCGAGAATAGAAGTTGATCAGCGAGATTTAATCAATAATTGAGTTATGAAAGATGTCAATTTGAATATGAAAAAGAATTGCAGACAGAAAGGAATATATATCACGCTATTGTCAGACAATAAAATTCTCTGAGTTTTTCGAAAGTATTTTCGGGACGTTGTCATTGAAAACTCCGTCATCTTGATGAGCTTCAAAGGTTCTCTGAAAACTTTAAGTCAATCGATAAAATCTCATCAATGACGAAATTGGGGAAAGTGCTCAGGCAAATGTGAAATCTTTAACTTCACTGTTCATTTCCATGGTTATTGATTCTGTAAATTTAGGTAATTGGATAATGGAAAAGAATTCACCGAGAGAAATATTCAATAAAAATTACGTATCTTCTCCGTAATTCCGAAGTGAAATGTGGTTGTAGGAAATTTTACGGAACTGTCACAGAATTTTTCCAGAGCGTTTCGTAATTTTTATCTGAATCTCCTATGAAAAATTACGATACCGTCACTTAAATTTTCATTTAACATTTCTCTCCGTGTATCAATCCTCAATTTGGTGTCAATTTGCGACACTTCTTTTTCAATCAAAGCTTCGTCGTAAAAATTTTTATTGAAAAGTTTCTGATTAATTTCAACATTTTTGGTGGAAAATCACTATGATTTGAGTGATTTTAAACAAATGGTTTTTTTGAATAAACGGAAGGATTAATTTGATCTGAATAAAAAGTCTCCACCACGAAGTGCTTGATTAAACCCATTGATTTGATTCAAATAAAGTTTATTTAATTCAAACATACTATTTCTTTGGGTGTAAATAATGCTCATGACAGAAAGCATTATTTATGCTGTTTATATTAGAAAATTACTAGACTACCTAATCTATCTAAATATTTTTACATACTCAAATTTTTCCTTTCTGTTTTTTTCTTCATACTAGGGGGCTACGCTCCTCTAGCACACCCCATATGGCCCCCAATAGACCCATCTGACTTCCACGACTCTTATTCTGACCATTGTGACGCTTGTGACCCTTAATCTGTTCCTCGTGTACTTTATTCTGTTCCTCATTATAACCCTCGTGACCCTTATTTTGACCCTTGAATTTTGATCATTTTGGAGTCTTAATTTCGAGTACCAAATTTTCATCACCAGAAGTCGATTCGGATTTTTATAACATAAAGAGATAGAATATATCCGTACATAAGTATATTTGTTTTTTTTTCGGTGAATGAACCTTTTCAAAGGTTTCGAAGCTATAGAAATAAATCAGGAAATCTGTCAATCAAAAAATGTGAACACATCTTCTATCAATAGTTGTTACACAAGCGACGAATGCCCGCATCGAGTGTTTCCTCAACTATGACCAGTAACAAAAACAGAAATCCTAATTTTTTCCCCCGTCAATCGTTGTCTTTTTGTGTCGTTTCATGTCTCAATTGCCGTTCATAAATTGAGCAATTCACACCACAACAAGAAATAATGTCAAAGGAGTATTTATTGAATCAAGAATATTATTGAATTCGGAAAAATATGCTTGAATCAGCAATTTCAAAATTCTTAATTCAATGATACGAGAATCTCTATCGAGAGATATTTGTTCACATCTTGATTTCAATAGAAGTTCCGTGACCGGTGGAGACATTGTGAGATAGTGACCAAGGACGTCACATTTTTTGAAGAGTTCTCCTATTGCTTCTGCTATTGGGCAATTTCGTGGTATTTCATAATAGGAGAATTGAAAAATAGAAACAAGTACACGGAGAGAAATTTTTGTATAAAAATTATTCTTCCGTTCTGTAAAAGTGTATCATGAGTCATCGTTTCTTCATTTCTATCCCGAAATTTAGTAAAAATTAATACATGATGCTCAAATTTTATTCTACGTTGGAGAAATTTTATCCCGATAAAAATAAAAATTACCGTACCGGTAGGGTAAAATTTATCAACCGCTCGAAAATTTTCGTTGTTATCTACATAAAAATTATTGAACTGCAGGGGTAAAATTTATTATGCGTCAGGATAAAATTTCTCTAGCGTAGAATAAAATTTGATCATTATATATTAATTTTTACTAAATTACGGGATAGAAATGAGGTAATGATGACTCATGATACACGTTTATAGAACGATAGGATAATTTTTATCAAAAATTTCTTTCCATGTAGGAAATTGCTCTTGTCTTGTATGTGATTTTTCAATGGCCAGATTTCCTGAAATTTCAGTGGAACTTGAACATGATAAAATTTCCGGAATTTTGCATAGAAAATTCAGGGGAAAAAAATTTTAACAGTGTAGTTTCCAAATGTTACGAGTTAGACAAACAGATGAGAACAATTCTCACATCTGCTTCACTTGAATATGAAGATCAATTTTCCTGAGAAATTTCAATTCGTGGAATCACCGGAGGGTTATCGTGAATTCGTTTCTCGTTCTGAGGGTTTCGTGACTCTTGTAAGGAGTGGATAAAAATCATTGCACTCAGCTCGTATTCCAGTGATCGAAATCGAATGATTTACTCTTTTCATTCGGCACGAAATTTGTTTGTTTCTATATGCCGAACAAGTTGATCTGACAAAAAGGAATTCGAAAACGTGAAACACTGAAAGAAAGAATTACTCCTGCCCAACAATTATAATGCAGAGAGAATACATTCATAACAAAGGAATATTATTTTCAAGTATTGAATTCCTATTTTAAATATACGTGAAATTATTTCATTTCACTACTTAAAATATTTCCATAACTGAGACTCATACAGATAATTGTAATTCAGATAATTTTTCATTTTGTTGGAATTAAATTCGAATACCTATTTTATTTAAGTTTCGGGAAAGCAAATGAATCATTTCTAATAAAGAAAATCATTTCTATTTGGTTGACAATAATATTTATATTTGATTCTCATGTCCAGCTCTGCTTTGTGGACAGAAGTGCACGGAGAGAAAAAATTATTTTTGACACAGATGATTTCCCTGATACAAAAAAATATTCTCTTGTCAATTTCGAGAGTCGTGAAATCTCCTGAAAAAATAATATTATCCTCACACTGAGGAAAATAAATCTTTCAACAGGGTGAGATTCTCTTGTCCCGAGAAAATTTTCAAGTGTTAGCATAAGTCTTCCCATAAATTCATATAGTTTACGTTATATCTAGAAATTAACGGATTGTGAGAATTCACACTTTCCCGATCCGATCATTCATCATCTCCAACTCAGGAATTTTTGTTTCGATTGCACGACGAACACTTTGATTATTAATTCAAGTGTATAGAAAATTGATCTCAAGTGTTGTGCTCTTTGTGCAAGATTTTATGTAATCAAAGTCCCGATGAAGAAAAATTCTAGATATAGCGCAAACTACATGAATTTATAGGAAGGATATCATTTCTAGTCTTGAGAACGCTTAAAAATTCTTTCGGGGCAAGAGAATCTCATCCTATTGGAAAACTTTTTTCTCTCAGTCTGAGAATGAAATTATTTATCAGGAGATTTCACGATTTTTAAAATTGACAAGAGAATATTTTCTTGTAAATTTTCTTTAGTATCTTCTTTTGTATTCAGTAAATATTCTTCGTCAAAGTAAGGGAGGGTCAGACAAATAGGACGTATTGAGATATTTTCCAATTGTCAATATCTTCACTTATAAATGAAGACATTGACAATTAGAGAAGATCACAAAACGTCCCATTTTGCCCGACCCTCCCCTATTTTTTCTCTCAGTGTCAATGCAATCACTGAATATATAAAAAATGTTGTGTTTTTTACTCGCTGATTTTACCAATCAATGCCATCGGAGCACTAATTTAATAATTCCCGAGTAGTCCAAAACGAAGGTATCATTGGTGTCCCATAGCGAATTAGAGTCCTTTCACTCTCGATGCACGACAGAGGTCAGACTCATCCTCTCTTCCAGACAGTTACCGCACCTATTCGTTTCAAAATATACTAAAAAGGAAAGTTTGAGACCATTAAGAATTATCTAAAAAATTAGTGCCTATCATGCAATTTTCGATTTCCGATAGCTCAAGAATTTGAAAACTATCGGATACTCCGAGATAACTTTGACCAGGAAATCAACATTGTTTATACCAATATGAAAAGCTTATTTCTAAACAGGAAAGTGTGAAGGTAACATTCCGATTTGAAACACAATTTTTCTGTCTCGCTCTCTTATTTTGTAGCTTTTAGGGATTTCACACCATTGACAAATAATGTTTTGTGACTTTCAACTTGTAGCAGCAGGAAGAACGAAATTCCACAATTTACAGGAATTTTCAAGTGGAAATGAATATTAATTGTCAAGTTTTCTTGAACTTTTAGAGCAATTCCTTTAAAATTCTTCGAATTCCAGGAATTTTGAAGGAATTCCCTGAAAATTCCAAGGAATCTGGAATTTAGGGATAGATTTCTCTGAATGTTCTTGCTTTGCCATTAATTTTTCCGAAATGATTGAGTTGAAATTTTAATTCTCACGGTTTTTTCTATGACATTATTAATTTTTAATCGCAAAATTGCTTGAAATTTCCAAGACTGTTATCGAATATTTCAGTAGAAAATTTTTAACAGTGTTCATTATGCTGAATAATAATATATTCTCCTGCATTTTCCCGATTTCTGTTAATTTGCAAAAAATAATTGAACTGAAATTCACACTTTCCATTGATGCTCTTCTACTATTTTCAATTTCCATTCACAAAATTCCTTGAAATCTCTCTGGAAGAAAACATTTCGAAGAAGTGCGCTTCCAATTTGTGCTGAATTTTTTTTTTAACAGACCATCACGCATCTTCCGATTTCATGAATAAATAAAATTCAATTTCCAGGAGTCAGAAATAAAAAAAAATCATTAACACGCATAATAGTGATGGAAAAAGCCATCAGTGTAGACAAAATTATGGTTTTGAACGGAAAAACAAAAACAAGAAACACTGGTTCGATTGAAAGCGATAAAATGATCGTAGGACTCGTCTAGTTTTTCTGCTGGATTGCTCCTCACCTTTAGTATCCGGGCGACACGCGATTGAGCGCGCCAGGTAGTGTCGATCGTATATGTCCAGAGCGCATCCTTTCACTCTCGGTTAAAACGTGTCCCACAGACACAAACAAACGTAAATACATTGCGCGCGTAATCCCGTCTGCTCGACCTTTTCCTCCAGTCGATGCAAAGAAGATGCGAGACTCAAACTCACGGTGAAAGCGTGTTAGCTCCATTATATATAGATTTTTTCAATCTCTCAAACAGTTCGTTTTATCGCAGCCCAGCTTTGCGTCATTGAATTCATGATCGTTGAAGCCTTCGGGAGGAGGGCCTCTTTTTCTGGAGAAAGATCGAATGAATGATCAATTTTTCTCTTTCAGATCCACGAAGACATGACGCCGGAAGAGATGCTGTCGGTGTTCCAGACGTCGTCTCATCATGACGGTGAGTTGGAGGAGAAAATAATCGAGGATGAAGGGAAGGGAAGGGAGAGAGTTGATATGAAATGGTTTTGTGATTAGCATCATTTCGTTCATTCATTATTGATTTATAGAAAGCAATGATGACCGTTTTTAATCATATAGACGAGGATACAAAGGAATTCGGGGAAAGTATAACCGAAATTTATCTGACCTCGTCCCTTCACGAGAACAGAT
Organism: Diachasma alloeum; assembly: GCF_001412515.2. NCBI lineage: Eukaryota > Metazoa > Arthropoda > Insecta > Hymenoptera > Braconidae > Diachasma > Diachasma alloeum. The sequence continues at coordinate 2,274,437 of NW_021680427.1, forward strand.
ATAGTCCAGGTTCACTAGGATGTACTACTTTTTAAAAAGAGGAATTTGGAAAAAACTGCTTTAGGAATAAATACTATTGGTTAAGTACTATTATTATAAATACTAGTATTTTTAATTGATTTATCTTGCCATGGATATTTATCTCTGGATATTTTGAATCCTATTGTTGCCTTCGTTTGTTGGACTATTTTATTGACGTGTGTCAATAAAATAAATAAATAAATAAATAAATAAATAAATGAATAGTGATTCATGGATAAATATGCTTCATCTGAAATTATTCAAGTACGTCGACAATTTTTCTTTCTTTTATTTTCAGCATTTAGTGTTGAATATAAGAGTTTATATTCATATTCAATTTCACTCCAACAAAACTAGTATCTTAAATTAAGATATTGAGACATGAGACATTCTGGACATTCTTGGTGTCCGTCTCGAGGATATTTTATTTCAAACTTGCGATGTCTCGTCTGCTTCTACAAATACTTCATTCATTGTTTTTACTGGCTGAACATTTTGAATAAAAAGAGCTAATAATTTTTTCACTGATACATTTGGTCACGTTAAGAATAACGGTCATGGAGCAGAATGGGAAGAGAATTGGGAAAATGAGGGCAAAAACATTTTCGTGATTGAAAATGCTGATGAAATATATTATTACAGTGCACGTATCACAAAAAAATACTTTTCATCACAAGTGCGTAAAGTGAAATTTTACGCACGTTTCACGCATTGTGATGAAAAATGGGGTGCGACACTAGTGGAAAAGGTGTTTTTTAACCCTCAGGAGGGTACGGGTCAAAAACACTTTTACGCACTCCTATCGAAAAATATTATTTACACACTCGCATCGATATAGGGGAGGATGGGGTAAAATGGACACTTTTGTCTTTTTTTTTGAATGTTCGTAGCTCAGAAACAGATTTATCAATTGAGCTCAGTCTAAGCTCATCACAAAGAGGAATCATTGTTCTTTCTATTGAAAAATAAAATTATTCCATTTCATGAACAATTCAACACGTCATCAACATTTCAAAAAAAAGTCAAGTGTCCATTTTACCCCACCCTCCCCTATTCTATTCGGTTTATTTGAAAAAAAGGCATAGTTCGTCATTCGTTGAACGCAACTTCACTGACAAAAAATATACTTCATACACATATGCGCCGGGATTTTTTAGCTCGTGTGATTGGCAGCCCTCGGCTTCGCCCCGGGCCGCCAACTTCGGGCCTCCACTCGTGAAAAACCCGTGGAATGTGTATCGTAATAACTATTTCTCTATGCAAGATATTTTGTCTTGTCAATTATCGAGCCATGAGCTTCTTGTTGAAAGAAAAGACATGCTTCTCAAATAGTATATTTCAGGGCGAGTGCCGTGGTTTTTTTTACTCGCGTGGAGTTGGCGTCCGAACCGAAGGCGAGACCCCATGGCACTAGCCGTGAATGATATTTTTCCGTAGTGATTTGCACTTTTACGAATTTGGGGAAGGGCCAGTACCAATCCCCGGACGAGGAAAAGTGAGGATCAGTACGGAAATAGAATATTGTGCATCAAGGGCGGAAAGTCATGTTTTCCGCCCGACACGGAGAGAAATATTCAATAAAAATTACGTATCTTTTCCGTAATTCCGGAGCGAAATGTGGTTGTAGGAAATTTTACGGAACTGTCACGGAATTTTTCCGGAGCGTTCCGTAATTTTCATCTGAATCTCTTGTGAAAAATTACGATACCGTCACGTAAATTTTCTGAGTCGATTCCGTAATCGGTGAGTGAAGTGAGAGTTCCGTAATTTTTACTGAACATTTCTCTCTGTGGAGGTGCACATGCTATTTTTTAACACGCCTGCAAAGGAAAGTTCGTATTTTGCTCTTTGATGAGCGGGAGGAAAGTACGAACTTTCCGTGCAGGTGCGTGAAAAAACCTTTTTTTACTCAGTGTACATCAACTTATCCTCACCACGAAAAAACGCGAGTATCATTTCATTCCCGTCAATCCCCGGAAAAAATTCACACGATTATCTTCAAGATATCTCAATTAATCCACCATCAGTAGTCATATTAATCCGCCATGAGGTAGACCCGATCTGTTCCAGCCAAAATAAAAAAACAATTCGTCAGAGGATATATTTCACAGCATTAAGAATGATTACCATCAGATCCTTTCAGTCCCCCCTTTCGGACAGGATAATCTCCCCAGGATAAACATCTCAATTAACCCGTCACGTATGCATACTAGTCTTCTTGATGTATTTTTTTCTCTCCTCACGCCGCGAATATCAATTATGATCAATGAGAATGCTCTTTTGTGTTCCAGTCAGGCAAACAGATTATCCAAAAATATTGTTTTTTTTTCTTGCTTGAAAAAAATGTCTGACTCGTGGGAGAACTATCGATTCGTCATAGTGCTCCTTGCCGTTGCCACTAAATTTTCATAAAAAATGGATAAAATTATATTGATATAAGTTATGCATGCAATTTCGCGAGGTCCGGGGTTGATTCGATGACCGCATCGATACGAATTGATTATTCATCGATTTATTTATAACTTTAATTCTCATTTTCGTCATTTCTTGGTCATCTTTGAGTGTTCTTCACATAAAGAGCATCCAGGAATCTACAGATTCATGTTGACATGAATCACCGGCGTTTTATGAATTATTTATCAGTGTAGTTACTCACTAGAGTTGTATGACCCTTGAAGTACTTCCTTGTGTCAATAACGGAAAAATTGTGCAAATATTATGTTCCAAAGATTTCGAGGATGAATATTCCTCCTATTCGATTTATTAAGAGCGTACCAAGGCTATTGGAACCGATAATCCGCGATAATGGACTCCAAGATCTTCCATTTTGAAAGAATTGAAAATATTTTCGACTTATCAATCGAATCAGTATGCAGTTTTATGGAAATATTCTGTTATAGAAAGAGCAAAATTTGAATATACACGGAGAAAAAAAAATTTAACCTTCAAGGACGGCACTCAGGAATTTATCAGGGATTTATTTACAATTATTAGGGATTTGCGATCGTGAAATTTTGTGAGTACAAAACTAAAATTCAGTGATTTTGTTAACAATTTTCAGTGACATCACTAATTTTTAGAGGAATGTCAGGAATTTTCAGGAACCCATCTCTAATTTCTGGGAATCTATTGTATCATCAAATTTCAGGGATTAAAATCACTGATGATCGGGATCATTCTAGTCAGTGTCCAGTACCACCAATAATTCTCGGAAATGCATGAGTTTTGAGGGGGACTGAGATGGAAATTTTACAATTTGACTGAATTTTCAGTGGAACATGAACATTCAGCAACAACATGATATGAATTTGCAATTTTTCTCTGAATTTTCCTGATTTTTCTGAATTTCCACAGAACAAGTAAACTGACAAATCAAGTATTTTATTGATTTTCAGATCGTTTGAACAGAAAATCAATGAAATATTTCATTTTTCAATGATAAAATTTTCGGAAATTTTCGTGGAACTTGAACACGATAAAAATTTCCAGAATTTGGCACGGACAATTCAGACGAAAGCATTTAACATTTAAATTTTCCACTGAAATTTCAAGGAATTTTATCATTGAAAATTCACAATTTAATGGAAAAATCCGTGAGAACTGTAAATTTAAGTTCAATTATTCCGGGAAAATTAATGAAAAATCTGGATAATTCAGAGGAATCTCTCCTTGAATTCCAGATTCCTCTGAATTGTCAGGAATTCCGTCAAAAATTCCTAAATTACCAAGAATTTCCCTCTGTTAATGAGAAACTGTTGAGATTCTTGATTTATGGGAGATCAGTTGATATTCCTTTGTTTTTGTCCGTAAAATTCAGCTGAATTTTTTCAACAGTGTAGAATGATTAGGTTACATAGAAAAAGTCGATTGTTTTTGTTTATAGTTGAGTCCAATTTCTTTTTGAAAGACATGACATGAAATGACATCAGATTCCTATCTACAACTGAATGTAGTTGATTGCAGAGTTTTATTTATCTATTTTTTATTTAAATTAAACATGGCACGTGTTTAAATCTTCAAGATCTTTGGCGATCGAGTCACGTTAAAAGCTCAAGCGGCAAAAAAAACGAAAGAAAAAATTCCATCGATGATTCATCACAGGTTGCTCATAATTTTTCTTATGATAATTTATAATGAGACTTCAAGTGACTTCAAGTTCATATCGGAAATTGTGAGGCCATAATGAATTAGAGACGATGGGAAATGGAAGACCATGGCATTTGAGTGATGAGATCTTGACGTTACACTGTAAACGAATGGGAATTGAAATTCCATGGCCTTCAATTTTTCACCCATTACAATTCACTGTACTTTAACAAATTCAGATTCTGACCGGATGCCACTCTCGAAGTTTCATTGTCAATACGGAAAAAAATGAATGGTCAATCAGCGATGGGTGATCGATAATTTTTTTCAATATATTTTTTTCTTCAATTTTATTTCGACACCACAAGTCACTACAAACTAATTCCAAACTGAATCTCATTTTTCAAACATTTTTGTGAAATACCACCAAAAAAATTTTAGAATGTGTTCATTCTCAAGACGAAGGTCAAAATTCAAATTATCAATAAAGAATGAATGATTTTGGCTAATAATCTGATGTGATTTGAGCCATCACTATGAATGAAAGTATATCCAAACTCCACGCGAGTCGTTGAGTGTGGCAAGAAGCAATAAATTTTAAATGCGGAATAAAAATTAAAAAATTTTAACTTTGACGAGAGTGAAAAATTCATCCGTCAAATTCTCTCTACCCTTATTGTTTTGAACAGTAGTTTCTCGTTTGGCGAGGGCGTCCTGTACATTCGGAGTACCCAGAAACATCAATTATTCACCACATAAGTTTGACACTGATGATAATTTTCGTACTAGAATTTTTATTTATTTTGTTTTAATTTTTTGAAATTTTTTCTACATTTCAATCTTCTTGCTAACCTCGGAATTTCATTTTCTTATAAGACTCTGTGATTATTTTACCACTTCTACATTTATTATTATAAATAATACTAGATTGCCAATTGAACACGAACTCAACCAGAATATTTTTATTCATGTCAAATTCTGTTTAGAATTTATTTTAGATTTTTATCTTCAAAATTTAAGTTATGTTTATACTACTTTAATTTACAAACTCGAATTCATTATTCAGAAATAGAACAGACGTCCAATGCAAAGAACAGTAAATAAATAAATGAATAAATAAATAGATGAATGAATACCTGCATTATTTGCCTGGGTACCCCAGATTTTTCCTTGCAAGTCGTTGTAGTCATTCAATTCAGTATATTTTTTCACATTCCCTTCTATTATTATGTTCGCTTTTGGACCTTTTTAATAGATGAATTGTCAATTTGAAAATAAACCTCACAAGAAGCGGTGTATAGCAAAAAAAATTCTCATTTCATTGCATCGAAGCTACTGAACCTAATTTTTCTTAATTATCAAAAAAAATTCCCAATGAGTCCAAAAAATTACAGAATTTTCCTCGGGCATGAAAAAAAGAATAAAAGGGTCATTGACGGAACCAATGGGAAAGCTAAATTTCGAATAGATTATTAAGCCAAATATTTCTATGTATTGATTTTGATTTGGGCAACGCTAGGTTTGATTCTTCTTTTTTACCTTGATTGATGATACTAATTGGGAATATCAACAGGGGAACTCAGAGATAACGAAGATTTGATGTATCAGAAATAATCGACAAATTCCGAGGTAATTTTATTCTCGACAGTAATCTTCTATATTTTTAACCTTTTAAAAAGACAGTAGAATGATTTCAATTTAATCCAGAATTTCAATCAAAATTTATAACAAAAATTTTGTAATAGAAAAATGTGGCAACATTTGAATTGAACATTTATCAGCTATAATACCCCAAGACCTTCAAAATTATCGGATATTTCCCGAATGTTTTGTTGCATAGCAACTAGAGGGATCAGTTTTGCAGTAAAATCCCTCGCACTGCACGCTCGGGATTTTAATTTGCAAAACTGATCCCGATCGTTGATATGCAGGAATACTTGAGGGAAATATTCGATGACTTTTGAAGGTCGAGGGGTATTCGGAGGACAACTTTTTAAATTTTGATTTTGGCCGATCAGGGTGCAGTGTTCGGGCACGGAGAGGAATATTCAATAAAATTTACGTATCTTTTTCGTAATTCCGGAACGAAATGTGGTTGTAGGAAATTTTACGGAACTGTCACTGAATTTTTACAGAGCGTTCCGTAATTTTTATCTGAATCTCCTATTCTCCTGTGAAAAATTACGATACCGTCACTTAAATTTTCTGAGCCGATTCCGTAATCGGTGAGTGAATTGTGAGTTCCGTAATTTTTACTCAATATTTCTCTCCGTGGGGTTACGGGACACATTTCACCAAAATGTGAGAAATATCTGTCAAATTCGTAGAAACCAATTGGCACGCTACAGGGAAATTATCAGACAGATAATTTGCAGCCGGGGAAATTATCAGTGTGAAAGGCGTCACGTGACCCCGAATACCGCACTCTGATTGGTCAAAATCAGAATTGAGCAAATTGTCATGTGTATTTGAAAATAACTGCGAAATTATTGAAAAACGCTATATTATAGATTTTTGGACATCAGAATAGACACCTTCAACGTGATAATGCAATAATTCATAGATCAATCATTATCTGTTGTTCAGTGCCTGCATATGAGGTGGTTCCAGTCCTCCACACGCCACACAAGCGAAGCCCGGAAGTGACGCCGGAAGTTCACCTCAGAGCGTTTGGAGAGAATTACAATTTATCACTGAAGTCAACGAAAGGTCTTCTCAAGCCTGGAAAGCATGTGTCCATGTGGACAGTATCCAGAAATGCCTCCAGTCCCGATGGCCTCGACTACGAAGAAGTACCAGAGGTAATTGTGAATCAAAACAAATGTGCAATAAGGAATATGAACATTCATAAATTTATGGAGCTTTTCGCGTACTCATTATGGAAATTTATTCGCAGAAACTATTCATTTGTGTTTGAATTATGCAGTGAGGAAGCTAATTCATTCGAAACTTTATTTCATTCAAATAATAGTGGTCATATTTTTCTAACTGAATGAAGGAACTAAATAACAAAATAGTGGAACGTAAGAAGTCAATTCTACACATCTCATCCATTCAAATGAAATCAATGGGAATGGAGATTAATTATAAAAATTTATCGGGATAAACTGATAATTTCAATTCTTTAAGTAGATAGTTGACCCTCCTTTTTTATAATTTGGAATTGGTATTTCCCGAAATTAATAATTGAATGAATTGATATTTGAAAAATAGAAAACCGCCGCCATGTGCCAGTTTGTGCCTCTTAGGAAAGCCATATATCAGTTATTTCCGCATGAAAAAATTTCATTGAAAAACCTAGCGAATTCGCTAGACAATTCTATTGGATTTCTGTTGAACTTCCTAGTAGTTTTTGACCAATTCTATTAAAATGTTCAATAAGAAATATTCCCCTATAGAAGAATCCGTGTCCGTAACCAAGGTTTTTTTGGTTTCGATGCTCAAATCCTTCTTCCTTTTTCATGAATCATGAGTTCAATGTACTCAATTTAAAACTTCAATGTGCTCATTAAATAGGCTTTAAAATGAGAGCTGATTTGCCCAATTGTGCCAATTTTTCATTAACTTATGAGAGTTTTAGGCGACAATTGAATTTTCATGATTCATTTGGAAAATTAACTTTAATGAAATTAACAAAATTACTTAATTTGTAACGTTCAGCCCAAAATCTGGCAATTAAACTATAGTATCTGGGGGACTGATACTTTATACTGAATTGGCAGAATAACTAAACAACTAAATTCGTGAATAAAATCTGGTATCTGGTAAAATCTGGGAAATTTGGTAAATCTACAAAACTGGGATAATTTAGTATGGAAATTAGTTAATGGACGGACCGGCGTTTTTAATTGCATTCCCTCAAATGAACCCTGGCAACTGATGCACCGGAGCACAAGAGAAAATTGAAACAAAAATTCAAAATACATATTTTTGAGCCAAAGATAGTCAAAAGGTTCGTCGCAAATTAATCAATCTAAAATTAATTGATTGAGTTGGTCAATCAATCAATTCAGTTTATTAAATTAGCAGATTATAAACATTGATCAAAATAAAAATTGATCATTGTATTTTTTCCCATCACCTGTTTCCGAGATAAATTGATAATCAACGAAAACGCTCTTATTTAACATTAGTTTGGATTGATTCGAATTGATCCATTCATGTAATTATTAATATTGATTAACGTGATGGAAACTGTTTAGGGAAGCGCCGACATCGGTGACATCTACCAGGACCCAGATAACATGGCGTCCATATTGTTGCACCGAGATGCAAATGGGAAAGTCCTCGTGGTAAGTTATTTTAACGTGTTCCTCTGCATAATTTCCCCCTCATTTTTACCTTCATTTCCTTACATCACACCGCGATCCACGGTTATTATGCTCTCTCGGATGTTTCATCAAAACTCGGAACCGAGCCCACGATGAATTGAGGTGCACCAGGCCAGTCAACAATGCGGCTGGAAGTCTCTCTTATAATTATAGCGATAACACTGAGCCACCGAGCGCGGTTTTGTCTGACGAAAACAATTAGAGGGTGGAGAACAATCGTGGCCAGTCGCATGGCGGATGATGTATTGCGAGATGACCAGAAATTGTAATGCAATACTTCCAGGGATTTGGTTTGTTTTTTGTTTCGTTAGACTGTCTCAATGCGATTTCTCAAGGAGTTGGTGATGTTGAGAAGGAATTTGATTGATTTCATTTTGAAATCAATGATCGATTTGACAATTCCGTGGTGCAGGCAAGGCAGTTTAAATGGATCGTGAGATATTTATTGATCATTGAATTAGTTTAAGACAGAGAGAAATACGGCTACAGAATTATCCTTGAATTTTTGTTACTGAATAGTGACTAAATATAGTTAGCGGGGCAAATTCATTTATTCCACGTCTAGTATTCAAAATACTAAATTAAATTTCTGGCTCTAAATGTTCAGAATCAGATCAAGATTATGGGAATATACATAACTCCAATGGTGCCAAAGTGGTCCCTTTTCAAGCGGACGTCCACATGTTTCTGCTATCGAAAAGCTCGCAATGGTTGTGGAAATTTATAACGAACATATATTTCGCACTTTATTTAATTATGGATCAACTGAAAATTTGAAAAATCTTAAATTCTGGGGTCGAAATATTTTAAGGATTCGGTAGGAAATGATTTGGATTTTTTTAAACAATGTTTCCACGGGAGAAATTTGAAAATTTCTGTTGAAATTATTTATTGTTTATCAACTATTTGCATAATAAAAAAAAGAAAAAAGAATGTTCTCAGCCAATCCTGAGAGTCATTTAATAAAAACTTGGCAAAAAATTTTAATAGTGTGCACACCCACTCGTATCCTTGCAGAATTGTTCCCTGGAGTGAGAAAAAAAATTCTACTTTTTGCCAACGACTATATTTTTTCAAATTATACAAACAGTTATTTTCACAGTTACAACCAATTTTCTCTCCCGTAAATGATGAATTCAATAACAATGGTTCGATACAATCACCACGTTCATTACCATTCAAAGATGGTGATTATTACAAACTGCTGTTCGCGCGGGTTATCAAGGTAAAAGACAATTAGAGGGTGACGAAGTGCTGGTGTCCTCGCGTGGCTACTCCATCTTTTTTCAATTCTCTCTTTAATTTCATCGCGATAGACACACCCCCCCGCGTACCACAGAAGCCTTCTCGGTAATAACGATGTACCTCGGTCACGCACCGCTCATCATCGTGACTGCACACCTTCACTTGATGTCCTCAAGTTGCTTGCAATATAGACACTTTATTATCGTTGGTGCGACATACTCGACTGAATTACGAGTGAATATTTAGTCTTCGGATTCTTGTTAAGGGGGAGTTCAGCCTGGGAAAATTTTTTTTTCATTTTTCAAGACATATATGAAAAAATTCAACGGAAAACTTAGAGAATTCGCTAGAAAATTCTATTGGAATCCTATAGGAATTCCATGGGATTTCTATAGGATTTCTGTTGGAATTCTATTGGAAAATTCTATTTGTTTTTTGCGCTGATTTTATTGAGTATTCGATAAGAAAAAGTCAATAGATTTCGAATTACTGTTCGAATTTTTCTCTTGAGATTTTTTCTATTAGAATTGTTGGGCACAAATTTTCCGTTGTAATTTTCCGCAAGTTTTTTCCGCTGCATTTTGTTTTGTTTTACATTACAGAATTCTTATATGAATGATCCACCTCTTGAGACAAATATTTCGTTGGTGTGGAAAGTAGAATAATTATTCATATTTGAAACTTTTAAACCAAACCAAACAATAATTTTTTTGGTAATTTTCAAGTCGCGATTTTTCTGGTCCAAACAAAATCTTGTTTGAGAACTTGTGCGTTTTTCTCTCACTGTTGAGAGGGCTCCTCTCAGTAATCCAGATTTGCCAGCGCACTTCTCCCTAAAATTCGGATGCGTACATTTTTTTTGTAGGGTTTCCATTCATTTTCCATGCTTTCTGTTTCTGAAATTCACTCATTCTAATTAATACTCATAACAAATTTCGGGAATATAATCGATCCATTGAAAGTCATTTTTTTGGTTGACCAATATTCTTAAAAATCTATCTTCTCCTGTATTTTTCATAATTAAGAAACGAAAACTTGGGATTTTATTTTTCAAATTTTTTTTTTTAACGGAAAATTTTTTTAGTTGATTTTTCGATTAAAAAAAACGTTAATCCGTAATCATCAGTGAATGAAAATCGAATTGCTAAGAAAAAATTACGCGAAAATACAATTTTTAATTTTTGATTATCGAAAAAGGAAGTTTTTTTTTCGCAGAGTAAACCTCCCCTTAATTAAATAAATTAATTGGACACTAGACCGTTATGCATTTTTAGTGAATTCTATTGATAAAATGTGTTATTTATATTAACAATTCAAGAAATTGATATTTTTATACATTAACGAATATGAAAATTCAAATGAATACTTGAATGTCAAATATAAACATCATATAAAATAAATGTTTCAGTCTATCTATTAAAAAATGAACTCGATATTTGCTGAGAATTCTTGACTCTCCACGCGATTTTAATTAGAAAAAAATAATTACAAAACAAAGAAAAAAAATTGGTTTTGTATTGAGGAAAAATATTTACGTCTCACCCGAAAAAAATCGGTTCCCTCAATTCAGAAAGATGAATTTTCATAATTTTCTGACAATAATTACACTGAAATGCATAGTTTTCATTATTTTTCCCATCAAATTATGAAAAGACGGGTAATTTGTCAATGAAAAAATTTCCTGAAATTTCAGTTCAAGTATCGCAAAATACCTACCTGTGTAACCACAATCAATCATCCCAATATTTTCTCTATGAAATACAAACTAAACGCCTTCATTACTTCAGAGTAAATGTGTTGATCGATCCTTCCCCAAATTGAATTCCCCAAATTGAATGACGAAATTGACTAATTATGATGATTAATGCATGCGAAACAGTTCCCAAATGATGAAGCTTCTGACATTTATATCCCCTGACATTTCCTACCGATATAATTACAAAACCCATTAATTTTCGTGGTATATGATCCCGAAGAACTCCACAAATCCCAACTCGCTCCAGTAGTTACATGCCAACATCAATATTATGAGGTACAGACATGATTCAGTGATTCACTAGTGCATGCTAATTATACCACAGTGACCCATTACGTAATTTCACAATGCACAAGCGTTGTTCACTAATGACCCCGCGTGTCCTGACCTTTCGCTTTCACTCTTTCCCGGGTTATGTACCTGCGTATGGATCCGATGACATTAACGGACCGTTTATAATTCTCATTCTTTTTTGTTGATTTTTGTCAGGAGGGGAATATTGGTTCGGAGCTCGTTATTCGACCGCTTCCCGAACGCGTCCTCAACGAGATAGTTCCTAGTATTGCAGCACTTCATGAGGAGAATTCACTGCCAAATGTGACGAGGAGCAAAAGAGATTTGAGTCAGACGCACCATCATGTGGTTTTTAAGAGGGTTGAGAGACCCCTTGCGGATGAATATAGTGATTTCGGTGAGAAATATTATCTTTTATCATTACATGTACTCGTGAAATTTTCTGTTGATTTAATGCTACACGGAGTTCAGTAAAAATTACGGAACAATTCACGTCCAATGCAATGGAGAATCTTTTTCCGGCTCTTTGTATAGGAACAGAAGAGAATAAATCTAAAACGTTCAGTGAATTTTCAGGTTCATCACCGAACAAATTACGAAATTGTCGCGTAACTGTTCCCGAAGAAGTAAAATCTTACAGAAACTTCTTAATTTAAAAAAACAATAGACAACAGGACTTGCTCACTTCTCATTTATAACATACATACTGTAGAAAATAATTACTTCTGATTGCGGATAAATTATTATTTTGTGTATTCTCAATCAATCAACATTATTCTTCGACGAAAAAATTCAAAATTTTGTTAACCTGGTTAGAAACATTGATGTTTGGGCATAAAAAATCGATGTCTTCGATTAATCGACAAACATCGCCCATCCGTAGTTAATGTTTCTGGGCAGCTATGGTTATCAAAAGTTATAATAATTTTTCTCCGTATTTTTACTGATCTGGTGATTTATTTTTTGAGAAAAAAAAACATTAGGTATTGTTGCTCTATCGATCGCCATTAATTAAATTTCAATTCGTCGATTAGTTTTTTAATTCTCGATTTTTTTCGAAAATCGGTTATCCCACGATAGCAACAAAAATATTCTGAATTGATTGGATGAGGGCTTAAAAATGTATTTTGATGTCCTTTTGACCGAGCTCGAAGATGAAAGCAATAGCAATAATCGTTAATTTGATTTATTTGAAGATTTGCAGAAATTTTGTTTTTTTTGCAAATCAGAATTCCGGGGATATCTTTGAATATTATGCTAAAAAGATGATTACGATAGCTATTTTTATTGATTTGATTTTTATGATGACCGTTGAGAATTTCGAATTTTTTATAAATTTCCCTAAAAGTGATTTTTCTGACGGTTTCTTCAAATGTAATATTTCAAATGCATTCAAGGGAGGGGAGAGATAGAACCGTAAAAACGGCAATCGGTTGTATAGAAGAAAAGGATAATAAAAATAATGATGATGACAACATTCAACTAAGTTGAAAATCTGACAAAAAAATTAGTTGAAGAGAAATCTTTTTCAATTTGGTAAAATTAAATAAACAATGAATTATATATGGTAGAAGGAAATGATGTACAAAATAACCATTCAAAAGCATATGACGAATTAATTACTAAAAATAACAACACCATCTGCAATAAAAGAGCAATTCCCCGCTTGTCTTTATTTATTTTCATGACATAATTGAACTGAAGTCTACGGTTTCCTCTACTTTTTTCATAAAATTTCCGAGAATTTCAACCTACAATTGTCAATTGTGCAGTTGATAATAATAATATTTAAATTGTACAGATATTATCAAAAAATTCTTATATTTTTAATTAACGAATCAAGTTTTTGTTGCGACTGTGGATCATATCTAATGCAGAATTTTGAAAACTAATCACCTCGATCATGTATTTTTACCCAAATGTTTAAGAGTTAAAATACTGGAACTGTAGACATTCCATTTCTTCAACTGTAAAAAGTCAGTGGACTTCAAAAACATTCTCACACAGTCGACTTCTATTTTTGGCATGTTAAGCACACTGTTTTGATTACTTTTTGCTACTTTTAATTAGCGAGTCAGCAACGAAGTGGTAGGATGATTCAAGTTTAACACGAAAACAGTTAATTATGCAATGATCTCTATAATGAGTAATTTTCGGAAATATTAAGAAACCGGTTTTGGAGACGAAGAAATTCGCCATGGGAAATACCTATTCATAATTTCTCGTGAAACCACTTATCAGCGGGATAATCGGTTTGCCACGCTGGCCATAAAATTTCGTTGCAAAAATTAAATATTCGAATTACTTCAGACGTTGTAACAAAAATCCGGATTGAAAAACTCGCAAGATTGAAAGTCGTTCATTCGCGAAGAGGAAAACCACTCACGTTTATGTACTTAATGCACATGAATGAAAAAATTGCAGAAAAAACAAAATAAAATAGAGTAAATAAAACAGAATAAATATTTCGTTTTCGATACGAAACAGTGGCTATCCCCCTTGAAGTAGTATGGATAAACTTCAGTTGAGTCGCTGAGTGTAACGAAGAAAAATGAATTCAAAAAGGCAAAAAAAAATTATTCACCGTTGATATTTTTCCCCATGAATTTCAAGTTTGATAAGTTGAGAAAGTGATCCATCAAATTCTTTCTGCAATTTTTTTTTCAAACAATAGTCTCTCGTCTGACTAAACTATTTCAATATAACACTTATTTATTACACAAGTTTGGTACTGACGATAATTTTCATATTGGCCAGAGAATTTTTATTTATTTTTTTCTGATTTTTCGAATTGTTTTCTAGATTTTGATCTTCTCCCTCGAAAGGTTCATTTTCTCATAGACTCCGTCTTATTTTTGCACTTCTAGCTTAAGTATTATCAATAACACTTGCGCAAACTCAACCAGAATGTTTCTATTCGTATTAACTTTCGTTTAGAATTCAGTAGCGAAATGGTAAAACGGTTTAAGTCGACCTATCTCCCAGTTGAGTTTTTGAGTAATATTTCCAAATCTAAGGGAGATGGCGAAATTTTCGTAATTACATGTGTTGTAGCTCTCAATCAGTTCTACAAAAAAGGTAATAACAAAAATTTGGCTATCTCTCTTAGATTCCTAGATATTCATTGACAACTGGTCAATAGTCAAAATTGACTTGTACCGTTTTACCACTTCGCTACTGAATTTATTTTACATTTTAATCTTCAAAATTCAAGTTATCTTTATACTATGTTAATTGAATTTCGTGTGACGATTGCTTTTCGAACATCAAAGTTTCCCGAGATATTCTGGTTAATTTTTCTTCAATTTTATCGCCGCGTGAATGAATTGTTTGCAACTAGAAATTAATGTTGATAAATATTGATTCTGTTTCTGTTCAATGATCAAACTCAACTACTTTCTCATTAACTCGCAACTTTTCAATTAACTTTCGTAACAATGACTTCCTTTCAGCGTTCATGGAACCGGATCATCTGGCCAGACGGTTCAGGTCGAAGAGATCGATTACACCGGGGAGGTCAAAACGCGATGCACCTTACGTAATTTATCCGGAAATCCTTTGCATCGTTGACTACGATGGTTACAGGTAAGAGATTGAAAAAACCTCGATGAAGAATTTCCATTAGTGGAACCGCTGATAATTAACAGTGGCGAGCATCTTCCTGAATTATCTCAATCCAACAAATCACAATCTGAGAAAAAAGAGAAATCTGGGGCACCCGGGCGAAAAGAGGAAATATTCGAATGATTCTATCCCATATAAGCGCATGTTAGCGCATGCATCTGGTGCATTTTGTCTATTTCATATCTAAATAATGAACATGGGTTGGTGGATTGAAATTCATATCAAAGTGAAGGGAATATCTTCATCTTCCAGTTGAAAAAAAATCAATTTTTTTTAGCACTTGCGATTTTGGATAAACATCCTTAAAGTCAATTCAACTTGACTTGACAATCACAACACTAATAAACCACTAGTTGTTGAAATTCACCAAATAATTTTCTCTGTAAGGGTTAAACATTAATTAAAATGTAAATGAGATAATTCGGAGCAAACAAAAATGACATTTAATCACCTAAAAACTGATATTCCATTGAATTTTTGATTTCCTTGCTCGAAGGAAGGACTTCCGCGCTCACGAAGAGCAGAATGTATGTAAAAACCCCATAAAAATGGAGAATAAATGTCAATAATTAGTGTCATTATTCTAGATTGCACGGTGGAGACAACGTTCAAATAAAAAGATACTTCGTGTCGTTCTGGAATGGTGTCGACATGAGGTATAAACTCCTAAAAGGACCCAAGATTCGCATCAGCATCGCTGGAATTATTATATCACGGGTAACAATCAACTATCTGACTTTCCTCAATTTTTTACCATCCCAAATGGAGAACAATTGAAACGAAAGTGGTGTTTGACATTTCTTCATTCCCATCTCTCATTTTCTCAATCGAAAATAGGGAAGAGATGCAACACCTTACTTGGAAAGAAATCGCGTGGGACGTGATGCGATTGACTCAGCGGCTGCACTGACCGACATGGGCAAATATCTTTTCCGGGAGAGGAGGCTTCCGGTTTACGACATTGCCGTTGCCGTGACAAAGTAAGAATAACCGTAATTCTAAGGCAATTGGTTGGAAATTATATTTAAAGATATGGGTAGTTTCATAGCTATTTATTTTCTGCGGAAATCTTCGTCTATTCCTTATTCATTTTTAGTTACAGCCAGTGGAATTCAGTAGCGAAGTGGTAAAACGGTACAAATCAATTTAGGCTATTGACCAGTTTCAATGAATATCTCGGAATCTAAGGAAGATAGCCCAATTTTTGTTATAACCTTTTTTGTAGAGCCGATTGAGAGTTATAACAAATGTATGTTTGAAACGTAGCTATATATCTATCAGTTAAACGGTCGGTCCTACCGACAATCCTCGAACACCATCGGGAACCTTCGGTTAAGCGGCCAGACGATCGCGAAAACCCCAAAATTTAGTACATCATCAGCCTTGTAAAATCAACGCGATGTGTCGTTCAAAGTACATCGCCGACGCATTACGTGAAAGTACATCACCTTCTCAAATTCAGTGAATTATCAGAGACAATTGTCAAGGACAATTAACAGTTATTTAACAATTCAGTACATCAACCGCTGTAATTATAATTTGAGACACTCAACAACCAAGTTCAAACCAAGGTATAAATTTTACGGTTAACGAAGTGGTTCGATTCCACTAAAATATACTAACATTTTATAATTGAGTGATTTAATTCATTTCCGGCCTATCCTGAAACAACACCTCCCACATCCATCCTAAATTTAGATCCTCATCTCAAACAATGTAATTACGAAAATTTCGCTACACGGACGAAAAAATTTAATAGAAAAACCTATCGAATTCGTTAGATAATTCTATTGAATTTCTATTGAACTCTTCTATTAGTTTTTTGCCGCTTCTATTGAAATGTTCAATAGAAAATATTCAGTAGAAAAAGTCAATAGAATTCAATTTTTCTATATAACTTATTCTATTGAGATATTTTCTGTAGAATTTCCTCGGCTCCAATTTTCTAAGATTTTTCGTTTGATTTTCTTGATGAGAAGGAAAGAAAAATAGAATGAAAAAAACTTAGAAAATTTGAGTCGAGCAAATTCTATAGAAAATATATGAAAAGAATAAGTTATATAGAAAAATCGAATTCTGTTGACTTTTTCTATTGAATGTTTTCTATTGCACATGTCAATAGAATCAGCCAAAAACTAATAGAAAGTTTCATAGAAATTCAATAGAATTTTCTAACGAATTCGATAGGTTTTTCTATTAAATTTTTTCGTGCGTGTATCTACCTTGGATTCCGAAATATTCCTCAAAAACTCAACTGGGAGATAAGTCGACTTGAACCGTTTTACTACTTCGCTACTGAATTGATTTGTAGCATTGTCGTGAAGAGAATGATGGATACACTAATAGAAAGGATTAGTTATTGTTAACGAAAGAATTTAGTTGGAGACGAGGGTCGATTAAGTCTCACCAAATGTTCATTCGTTAATAGTTAACAAATGCATGTTTGAGGAGGTTTGGTTGACTCGATNTTCTAACGAATTCGATAGGTTTTTCTATTAAATTTTTTCGTGCGTGTATCTACCTTGGATTCCGAAATATTCCTCAAAAACTCAACTGGGAGATAAGTCGACTTGAACCGTTTTACTACTTCGCTACTGAATTGATTTGTAGCATTGTCGTGAAGAGAATGATGGATACACTAATAGAAAGGATTAGTTATTGTTAACGAAAGAATTTAGTTGGAGACGAGGGTCGATTAAGTCTCACCAAATGTTCATTCGTTAATAGTTAACAAATGCATGTTTGAGGAGGTTTGGTTGACTCGATATTCACCTTTCAAGTGAACCATTCGTTAACTATTAACGAATATTCATTTGGTCATACTCAACTCTACCATTCGTTAATAGTTAACGAATCTCGTTTAGAATAAGTGAATCAATCTACCAGTGTAGAATAGAGTTATTTCCGTAGGAAAGAATTCAAGATTTTATGATAATTCCTCAATTGACTGAAAGTTCTTGATTTTTCATAATGAAGAAAAATGTATCTAAGATTTCCGAATTCTAATGATTTTTTCGAGGAATATCTCGGAAATAAAGAAGCAAAGAGAGAGAAATTTTGTGAAGACCTTTTTTGTAATGCTCTCTTGCTCTACAAAAAAGTACCCAGATGAATTTGGTTACTTCCTTGCAATACTGCCACTAAATTCACGACTTCGCTACTGATTTATTTTTCAATTCAAAGTAACATTCTCCATTTTGAGAAGACAATTCCTCTGCAGAAAGATGAAAAAAATATATAATTATTGATACAATCTCAATTCTGGTAATCAGCGATAGCCTTTCAGAAATTTTCAACAAAATTATAGTCGAAAATGCAATAAGTCTAGGGAAAATTCCAATACTTTTAATAAAAAATGTACAGAAATATGGTCATTGTTACCGCAATTTTTCATGTCAATATCCCAAAAATTTTCAACAAGTGGGACTTCCACTGAAATTTATGTAAATTTTGTTACTGAAAAAAACATGTATTCCAATAATTTCCTCATATTCTTTTTTTTATTTTTTTTATTTAAGCACAAACCTAACGGTTACATAGCTAATTCCTCATATTCTAATGAAAATCTACTTGAATTCATTTGACTGCAACCTAAACCTCCAAATTTCGTAAGCCTTTTCTCTCCAAAACAAATCCATTGTCAATATTCTCAAAATTACTACTAAACTATCCACGAAATTCTGATTTTTCCAACCATATAGAAGTCATTTTTCATTTGCATTTTTAACTAGACCTCTGTTGAAAAATTCTATTAATCCACGAGGTAATTGATCCAGGAATTCTCGAAGGTCATTAACTCCGAATGTTCCTAGGATCCGCATGAGAAGTATAGAATACTATTATTATTACAATCTTTTAATATGCAATTATGATCACTCTCACTCTATTCCTACATGTTCTTCCCACTTTTTTTCTCAACAACAGGTATGATATGTGCCGTCGTAGGAAGGGCGGCCGATGCACTAAGGGAACTGCCGGTATGGTTTATTATATAGAGACAAATGATTGCTACATGTTCATGTTTTTTTCCATAATCCGATTGTGTTGAGTTTCATTTGCATTCACGTGCTAGTCATCATTAGCTGGATGATCATGAATGTAGTTAGAGTAATTTAATCGCCAAATTAATCTGACAGTTGCAGTTACACGAGGAAATGAAAGTACTCCCAAATTCAAAACATTCTTTCTTATTCGAGAAAAAAAGTTTGAAGTAGTTTTGCCCCATTTGTGCCCCAGCAGTTTACACTGAGATGAAAAATTAGCTCTGCAGAAACTATATGCTCCACGTCAAAATATTTAGTGGAGTGGAATAGATTTACGTGAGAGAAATTAACTAACTTTATAAAAGGAAATTTAACATCCTTCACAAAAATTAAATTTTTATCGTGATCATCAGAAATATCCATAGAAGAATTCGAACCGTTGGCAGGAAAAAATATAATCTATTGTACGACGATCATTTGATCTGACAGAACTGCTATACCATAGAAAGAATACATTGACGAGGAAAGAATATTTTTTTCATTTAAATGAAATAGACCTTCTCGACCATATGTTTTCAAATTATTTAATTTTTTTTCTGTCTGACGCAATTCATGAATGGTACGCGTCCATGAATCGCTGCTTACAGTCGTTATGACAAAAAATATTGTTCATCATACAACCTAAAAAAACTTTTCTAGCTCATATGATTGAAAACTCATTCGCTAAAAAAGTTTTTTCTGCCTAATGACAAAATATACTATTGGGCCATGTTTAACATGACAGGATGTAAGTATATTCTCACGAATAATTATTAAATTTCCGGACTTCATTTCTGATATTCTGATGCTGCAAGAAGTTTTTGAACACCTAAGTTATTTTAATATATAAAGACAGAACAATTCCGGTCCAATACATTTAGTGCCTTCATATCATTCGATTTCTTTATTTACATTGGTGGTGTCACTTCTAGTTTGTGGTTGTCTGTTTACATCTTCAGATGAAAGCTGAAAATGAATTCCCGATAAACTTTTTGTCGGTTATTTTTCAACTTAAATCAGCATTTTTATATTGTAGCTTTTGATTCAACAATAGTTTTTTGATTATATGATTAGTAATTTTGCCTTTGTGATATTTTTTACAATAAAAATGCACCTGAACAGGAATACTTTGTGCATTTGAAACGTAGTGCAATTGAACTACTTATACTTTTTGTCTTTGATTACTGCTGATGACCTAAACATGGCCCAAAAGAATTTAAATAACATTTTTTTCTACTGCGAAAATTATCACGTTTTGGTGGAAACTTTCTTTTTTGTCCACAAGTAAAATAATTCACCACGATCAAAGATCTCTTCAGAGGGACATATAGTTTTCACCAGAACAAATTTCGTCTCTCAGTGTACGAGATATTGGAAAAATTAATTCCATAGAATGAAATGCTTGCCACTTGTATTTCAATTCCAAATATACGGAAATCACTCGAAAACTGCTTGGGCAAAATGGGTTTTTAATGTTTTTATTTAGAAATTCCCGTGTATTTTCAATCGTACAATCTGTAATTTTGTCAAGTCGACGAAACACTATATGTTTCCAATTTGAGAGTTCTTTCTTTCCTATGATGTAATCCGGAAATAAACCACCAATACCATCTAAAATATAAAGGTTGTAGAGGCTTGCGATCATGATATTCATCCGCATCCGAACGTGATGTGTAGATTGAGGGAAAAAACGACCTAATATCATAAAACGATTTCTGCAGCTAAATACATCTCCGGAGTGTTCATGACTCAAACGTGAATCCTTCACGCTCAAGTGAAAATTTCTTGTCTCAAGAAATCGTTTTTTTGGGGTCAGACGATGAGAAAATGATTAAAAATACCGGAAACTTTGACCCAGTGAATCACCAATTAGAATATATCATATTAAATGAATGCAGAAGTCATGCACTTTGAGAGATTTTTTAAATCTTGTCGTTTTTTCTCTCATTACATCATCTACATCAGTCCACGCATGTGTTGATATTATTCCGCAGCATTGATTATCAAAACAGCTTGAGTAAATTATTTGGGTAATGGATTAGAATGGTGATGATAAAAAAAACATGCAATCTAGTGGCCCTCAAGGACAAACAACGACGCATCGAAGTTCCTAGAATGCAGACGGACTACGAACTGACACCACATTGTCAATTCAATTACGAGGAGCGAAAAACCTCGGGCAATTTCTCATTCCCGTCCCCAACGATTCCGCGGAAATGAAAAAAAAATCGACAGGATTTTTTGCCACAGCTTCTAGCCCCTGCAAAGTTTGCTCAATTTGTTTTCTTTTCTTGATTCTGTTTGAGTTGTTTTGTTCTGTGTGATGTTTGATTGTCTCGTGACGTGGATTTGCATCACTCTAATGAATCATTTATGATAAAGAAAAATTTTATTGTTGCGTTGCAGATTAGATATGTGCAGGAGGCAATACGCCAATGACGTGTGCAATAGAGGAACCGCAGGTACGTTTTCTCGAGAGAGAAATCGCATGAAGAGCATTTCGCATTTGCTCAATACTCCCCGCACGGAAAATTATGTGTGCTGGAATTACGTGTATAAATATAATTCAAATGTGTGTAACATATATATTACATATTCATAAATAATTATATGTCACATATATGTCGTTATATATGTTGTTCACATATTTATTCACATGCACTGTTAAAAATTTTTGACTGAAATTTCATGGAAAATTCATTCTTTCGTCATTGAATATTTCAAATTTTATAGAAAAATCAGTGGAAACTAAATTTCAGTTCAATAGGGAACATAAGAATTTATTTTTCATTTTTTAATCTCAATCTAGAAGTTATAACAATCTCGAAAATAATTTTTATAACCCTTTAAATCGCATTTTTCAATGAGAAATCCTTGACTGGCAAGTGCACTTGTTAGAGGCCTTAGCAGAGAAGTTGCGCATTAATCTCCTAGAGATTAATGTGCTTCAATTTGTAAAAATATTGATAAAACTTTTGTAGAGAATAAAATTTTGTAAGAATAAAACTTCTGACAAAGAATTTGTTAAAACTCAAAACACTTTTAAAATTCGCGGGCCATTGCTGAGATTTATCATGCATTGAAAATCGATTGTCTAAAAACGTCGAATTCGATTGATCGAATGTCTAAAAACTAATAATTAGCACAAAAAATTAATTGTTTATTGTTCGTTTGTCCCACAGACGCCTAAAATGTTAAAAATAGTCCAGGGCCTTCAATTTTTGAGCTACAGAGGTTTTTTTTTAATTATTGCAAAAAAGTGTACAATAACAATTACGAATTAGTTTTGAAATTCGACTCCTACACAGCTCATTTTGTTTTGTTTAATATAAACATTTGCACCTATAAATAATTTATAAAAAATCAATTTGCCATCATAAATATCATTTGTTCGGAATCGTAACCAATTTATCCATATTCAGAATTGTGTCAGAAATCAATTTCATGCCTAAAAAAATGAGGTTTCCAAAAGTTTAGACAACTTCAATCATTTATTTATAAACAACGAATATTTAAAAACGTAATAATTCTGAATATTTATGATTTTTTTCAAAGTTTTTTCACGCAATTTAATTGACAAATTTGATGATTGAAAACGGTTGAGTCTACAGCGTGGTCTGTACCAAACTATGAAAGATACTTAGATATTAATAAACCTTAACAAATCATATGAAAATGAAAAAAATTTATCGAATATCATGTTTACGACCTATAGAGCGAGTTGAGAGGGAAATTTCGCCAATTATTCCCTGAAAATTGATAAAATCAGGAAACTTGTAAATTCACCATAATTTGGTACTGAATATTCATGTTTTGATTAAAAATCGAAGTGAGTTGGGGAATTCTTTTTTCCTCCTGCTAAAAAATGTGCAATTTCATTGAATTTCCAGTCGAAATCTGAAGTTTCATCATTTTTTTCCCCTAAATCTAATTCAATCTCGCTATCCTAAAAATTACAAGTCCATCCATGAAATTTCAGTTTTTTTCTAACAGTGTACTTCATATATGTCCGCATGTACATCTTTTCGTGCGGGTTCTCTACCTTTTGTGATATTTTTCGAGCCTTTTTTCATCGTTCTGTTCCTACGCACTCTGCACTTATTTTTTATTATTCTATTTTTTATTCACTCAAAAAAATCGCGGTTTCATATCGCCAAAGCTGTTATTACCACCGCCAAAAATTGTCACTGATTTTTTTCACACGAATTTTATAATTATTTTCTCTCCTCCAATTCAAGCACTCTTCGGGCACTGGCTTAAGAACTATCCGCAAGATTATCAATGGAATCTTTTTGTTTCCATCGATTATAATGAATGACCACGTTTACCACTGTCCACTGCACCTTCTACGATACTTTCGTCTTCACTCTGACTGTCCTGATTCGTTATTTCATGTTTTATATTGTTCATGTGTCTGGAATGCCCCTTAATTTTTCGTTACGACTTAAAAAAACGTCGCGATGTGGTAAGTTTCGACTCGATGAGGTTTTCATAGAATTTTGTGCATTCATTGGTTCACAAGATTTTTCATGGGAATTCATCAGCGGCGAGTTAACCCGAAATGCATGACTGCTTATGATGGCCACTAGTATGGCTTCAAGTATTTTTTATTGAAGTTAACGGAGAAATTGAGAGTACTAGTACTTTCCCTAACATATTAACTAATTCTACGTATGAAACAACTTTATTGAAAATCCTAGTGCATTCGCTAGGAAATTCTGTTGCAAATTCTATTCGTTTTTTATTATTCGATAGAAATAAAATCTCAAAATATTTCACTCTCATCCCACCCATGACGATATGAAACAGCTTATTACTTTTCCTATTCAGTTATATGATACTAGCAATTAGCTAAATATTTTTTGCTTCTTCATTCTACAATCAATGTTTTGTAAATAAAATTTAAAAACCAGGCTAGCTTCCCTCGGGCGATGGCCACACGCATGAAAAAAATCAACAGAAAACCTAGCGAATTCGCTAGAAAATTCTATTGGAATTCTACAGGAATTCTATGGGGTTTCAATAGGATTTTTATTGAAATTCTATCGAAAAATTCTACTTGTTTTTTTGCGCTGAGTCTATTGCATATTTGATAGGGAAAAGTCAGTAAATTTTGAATTTCGGTTAGAATTTTTCTCTTGAGATTTTTTTTATTAGCATTATTGGGCACATATTTTCCAAGTTTTTTCCGCTGGATTTTGTTTTGTTTTGCATTACAGAATCCGAGTGGAAAAAACCTTATGCCCAATAACTATAATATAATATAAATTTATGCCCAAGCATTCTTGTAGAAAAAATCTCAAGAGAGAAATTTAAACAGAAATTTGAAATGTATTGACTTTTTCTTATCGAATATCCAATAGAATCAGTGCAAAAACAAATTGAATTTTTCACTGGAATTCCGATTGAAATCCTATAGAAACCCCCATAGAATTCCACTAGAATTCCAATAGAATTTTCTAGCGAATTCGTTAGGTTTTCTAGAGAATTTTTCACACGTGCAGTCATAAACTTCGTTTGAAAAATTCTATTAAAAATGAAATAATTTATAAAATCGATAGATTTTCAGTTTTTTACATTCTTTATATATTTTTGAGATTTCTTCTACAGAAAAATTAACAAAAATTTTTAGACATAAATTTTCCGTGTTTTGCTGTGTTCCTCACTAGGAAATCAAAGAAAGAAAAATTGGAAAGATCATGTCCAACAATTCTCATGAGAAAAATCGTAAAAGAATGAATTTCATAAGAATATCAACAGCTGATAACTTTGTTTCCATCAAAACATCTATTAAAAAATTGCACAAGACTGAATAATTTTCGCCAAAAGACGAATAAAATTTTCTATAGAATTCTCCAGCGAATGTGACAGCTTTTCTATTAATTTTTTATATCTTTATTGACTTTATACTTTACTCATTTGATACTCAATCCTCTAATGCCTCAAAATTAATTAAAAGAATGATGATTAATCCTCAGATTGAAGGATATCCAAGTGGGGCAGTCTCGGCAATGGAATAGATCTTGAAATAAATCTGATTTTGAGATTTCTTAATGTGACAAATATCAGGTTATTAACCAGAAATGTTTCGGATAAAGTTATTATTGTATCATAAGCATTAGATTCTACTCAGCTGGGATTCATCAAGGTGAATAGAAGATAACGCAGCTGGAAATGATCGACTGAATAAATATCAAACATCAAACGTCAACGGTTGACGTAATCAACTATTACTGAAACTTCAAGTCACATTTCATCAGATTTTAGTCGATGTTGAGTCTCATAGAGAATTTCATTGCATCTCCATTGAACTTCTATTGAGAATTCTATTAGTTTTTGGTCGATTCCATTGACGAATTTCGCAGCTGTGTTGCGTTTATTGTGTCTAAAATGACCAATAGAAACTATTTTACAGAAAAAATCAGCAAAATTTCATTTTTCTATACAATTTCTTTTATTGCAATATTTTCTATATGAATTCCTAGACATGAATTCTCTAATTTTTGCCTAGTCTATCATGGTTTTTTCTTCTCTACTCTTAAAAAAATGAAACTAAAAAAACTTAGAAAATTTAAATTTTAGAATTTCTATAGAAAATATCTCAATAAAATCAGTCGTACAGAAAAATGGAATTCTATTGATTGTTTCTATAGAATATTTTCCATTGAACATTTCTGCTGGAAAAAAATGCGTAAATAAAATGCGGAATTTTGCGATGGAATCAACCAAAATTGTATATTTCGTATGTAAAAAAAGTGTTTTTTTGTCATTCCGGCCGTAAGGCAGCGCTTCACGGACGCGTAGCTATAATCACTGTTTATAGCTGTTATGACAAAAATATTGTTCGTTACACGGCCAAAAAAAAATTTCTAGCTCATATGATTGCAGCCCGAGCCGAAGGCTCGAGGGCCGAGAGGTTTTCTAACCAACTCATATTCGCCAGAAAATTTTTTTTCAGCCTGATGACGAAAAATACTATTTCATCACAGAATCCGTAAAACATCGTTTCTCGTCTTAAATTTGGTCGATTACAATGCTTCCATTCGGAAGCTATTTCAATTCAATAGAAATGGAACAGAATTTTCTAGCGAATTCGCTCGGTTTTACTGACATTTTTTCATACGCGTGAACTTGATGAATCTTCGTCTAGTGGAGTCTGTCGCTTCATATACTAGGAAGAAGCCAGTAGCGAAGCGGTAATATGATTCAATTCAATTTTGACTATTGGCCAGTTTTCAATCAATATCTCGAAATCTAAGGGAGATGGCAAAATTTCTGTCAATACCTTTTCTATAGCCCTCAATTCTCTCTACAAAAAAGGTTATTACGAAAGTTACTTTATCTCCCTTAGATTCGAAGATATTTCTCGAAAACTCAGCTAAGGGCTAAATTGACTTGAATCGTTTACAGCTTCGCTACTGAAACCTAAATTGAATTTTCCTGCATGGGCTGTTTTGGATATCTTTAAATCGATAGATTAAATTGTTGCATAATAGTTTCACTAGTACATGTCTCATGATATCGAATAACCTCAGTAGACTCCATCAAACCTTGAAAAATAATAACAATGAATCAGAAAAAAATGCGCTAATCGACTTTCCCCACGCAGGTTTCGCGTACGTAGGCGGCGCCTGTGTTGTTAACAAGCGATTAGAGAAGGTCAATTCAGTCGCAATAATCGAGGACACCGGTGGATTCAGCGGTATCATCGTCGCCGCCCACGAAGTCGGTCATTTGTAAGTTGCTGACACATCATGATAGGTCAGTAATCAGTCTGAATCATAATTAATGAATGTTTTGCGTACAGATTGGGCGCTGTGCACGATGGATCACCACCGCCGAGTTATCTCGGTGGTCCGGGAGCTGAGAAATGTCGATGGGAGGACGGTTACATTATGAGTGATCTCAGACATACCGAGAAGGGCTTCAAATGGTCCTACTGCAGTGTCTCGTCTTTCCATCATTTTCTCAAGTAATTCAAGCATTCAAATTACATTTTATCATTATCAGTGATATTGAGACGGAGACAGAATTATTCATTTCAGAGATATTTAAAATATCTGTGCTATTCACAGGCGAATTGCGTGACACCGCGATTACAAAATGTAATCGATTACCCAGGATTACGGGAGTGATTACACTAATTACCACTGTCTACACTGATAGAACGGATTAGTTGTTGTTAACGAATGGATTTTGGTTGCAAGTTAGGGTCTATTTGGTCCCGCCAAATGTTCATTCGTTAATAGTTAACGAATGTATATTTGAGGAGCCTTGTTTGACTTGACTTTCGCCATTCAAGTGACCATTCGTTAACTCTTAACGAATATTCATTTGGTCATATTCAACTCTACCATTCGTTAATAGTTAACGAATCTCGTTTGGAATAAATGAATCATTCTATCAGTGTATGTGATAACCGTGATTACCAAGAGCACAGAATGTGATTACATGATTACAAATGATTTCGTCGATTACATTCTGTGATTACCAAACATCTGTAATCATTGAAATCACAAAAAATGTCCTCTTATTAAATATGAATTAATGGAATAATTAATTATTAGAACCTGCAAAGAAATGGGGAAGGAGGGACGGGTATTAGAACAGAGGAATGCAGTCTGCATCACTCCATCTATAAATTTGGGCATTTATAAGTGCTATCAGCAAAATAAATTTACTGAATATCTACCATTGATGGAGAATGAAACTTACCAGCAGATAATACAGAGATAATCCCGTCGTTGGTTCTCCAGAATAAGAAGAAATTTTAACTGTTAAATCAATTTTTAGCGGACAAATGCTCTGTGCAAAACGCATTGGCTATGCAAGGTTCTGAACCATAAATATCTGGGATTCCAAGAAAAATTGATCCAGGGATCTCTGAGACTTACCGTTGGTAGAAATGACGCGCTCGAAAATTTGAAAACAAAATTCACAGTCTCACTAGGAGCAACTACGAAAGATTACACTGATTACAAATGATTGCAGTGATTACAAATGATTACCACTTGATTACCAAAACTTGATTACAAATATGGTAATCATGTGATTACAATGATTACATTGATTTCACTGGGTTACAATTGATTACATCAGCGAGTGACAGCACGATTACGCCTGTGAATATCTCTGCGATAATGTCACTAAAAATTGGTGACATAATCACTAAATTTAAGAATTTTACACTTACTGAATTTCACAGTCAGCAATCGCTAATTGGGAATGAATTCCGGAAAAGCCAGTGACATGTGTCTCAAAATCCAAACATTTTTCTTCGTGATGAGACTAATTTTGGAACAGAACATAGTATATTTCGACACTAGGTCGAGAGGAACTTTTCCGTTTACTATCCCGAGTCGAATAATTGGATCTGACAAATTCTACTTAGGTCTTTCCGTTCAGAACTGGATAGATCTTGGGAAGCCTCTTCCCAAGTACTTCCGAGACCTTTCTACCTCTGGTTATGTCCCATTTCAACACTTGTTAGGTGTAAGCAGGACTTGCATTCAGACTTTCCAAATCCTTGCCGGTCCCCGTAATTCTATGGGCCTATATTAAATCTGCGTTCATATCCCTGTTTACTCATGCGTTATTGAAATAAAAAATGCAATTATTGTTTTTTTTTAATCTCGAAAATCGACATTTCACGGGAGGGTGGAGGGGAGATGCATGTATGCGGAGGCTTGACATTTTTACCCAACAAGCGGAGAAGGTTGCAGAATCTATTCNAAAAAAAAAACTTTTTCAGTTTACACTTTTTCCACATACTTTTGAGAGTTTTAACTAGCCCGGCGCTTAAATAGTTGGAATAAACGTTCACCCGGCTTAAAAATTCGATTTTGTCGAAAAATCCACTTGCCCCGGAAAACCCGAAAATCTGACCCTTTGGCTGGGGCAAAAAAAAAAACGGTTTCTCAGTTTTCACTTTTTCCACATACTTTTGAGAGTTTTAACTAGCCCGGCGCTTAAATAGTTGGAATAAACGTTCACCCGGCTTAAAAATTCGATTTTGGCGAAAAATCCACTTGCCCCGGGAAACCCGAAAATCTGACCCTTTGGCTGGGGCAAAAAAAAACGGTTTCTCAGTTTTCACTTTTTCCACATTCTTTTGAGAGTTCTGAATAGCCCGTCGCTTAAATAGTTGGAATCAACGTTCACCCAGATCCGATCAATTAGCCCCTCATGTATAGATATTCCAAATTTTGGAAACCCCGAGCCAAAGAGTCAGATTTTCTGTTTTTCCAGGGGGAAAGTCGACTTTCGCCAAAATCGAATTTTTTAGCCTGGTGAACGTTGATTCCAACTATTTAAGCGACGGGCTATTCAGAACTCTCAAAAGTATGTGGAAAAAGTGAAAACTGAAAAAGTTTTTTTTTTCAAATTTTGAAAGGGTCAGATTTTGGTTTTTCCCGGGGAAGGTCGACTTTCGCCAAAATCGAATTTTTTAGCCTGGTGAACGTTGATTCCAACTATTTAAGCGACGGGCTATTCAGAACTCTCAAAAGTATGTGGAAAAAGTGAAAACTGAAAAAGTTTTTTTTTTCAAATTTTGAAAGGGTCAGATTTTGGTTTTTCCCGGGGAAGGTCGACTTTCGCCAAAATCGAATTATTTAGCCGGGTGAACAGATCCGACCAATTAGCCCCTCATGTATAGATATTCCAAATTTTTATTTTTTTCCTCATTGAAGTAG
>NW_021680427.1:2304721-2305011 GCF_001412515.2 Diachasma alloeum
CCAATGTTCTATACATACTCCTAGACCCCATTGTCCTCCTAGACAATGATGTCACAACTCTGCTTTTCAATTGAAAACAGATATCATCTTTAGAGACATTTGTCATGTTTAGAGGCTCTAGCACGTCATTTCTCGATCCGCTCTTTCATTTGAGCCCAAAAAAACATTCATATCTTGTCTGATATCACTGCTACAAACTCGGGTCTACAACTCTGGCTTTCAATTGAAAACCCGAGTTGAAGACCCGAGTTTGTAGCAAAGATGTCAGACAAGATATGAATGTTTTTTTG
>NW_021680427.1:2305812-2448797 GCF_001412515.2 Diachasma alloeum
AACGGGGAGATGAGGGTGGCTAAAATATATTCTGCAACCCTGTCTCCTCGTTGGCTACAAATTTCAACCCTCCGCATACATGTCTTCCCCTTCACCCGTTCGTAAAATCACACGTTCTCGGTAGCATCGAGGAGGACTTCTCAGGACCGAAAAGAACTGAGGATTCGAATGGTCTCTGGAAAAGTACGTCGCAGAACTGATTAGGACTTACCAGGTCCATCTAGGTCTGGAGAGATCTTGAAAGACCTGTGTACGTCCAATCAGAACCAAATCCTCGACTCGGGGAAGTGATTAGGACTTACCAGGTCCATCTAGGTCTGGACAGATCTTGAAAGACCTGTGTACGTCCAATCAAAACCAAATCCTCGACTCGGGATATATGTGGACGTCCGCATGAAAAGGGACCACTTTGTCGATTCTAGTTACCGAGATATTCACGTTTTTGTCTCAGCAACTCCCATTTACACTCATGCTAAAGTGTTTTTTTTCATCTGCTCGAGTGACGTCATTTGTCACCCTATGAGGATCATTTTGGGCTCAAAATGTGCGGAATGTTATAAATATTATCAGAGTATGCATAACTCCATATCGACAAAGTGGTCCCTTTTCATGCGGACGTCCACATATACGAGGTTAATAGACGAGCCGAAGGCGAGTTCTGTTATCTAATGAGGTAGAAAAGTTCTTCACGGCCGTGTATCGAACGATATGTTTTTCACGTCGTGCGTAAGCGGTGTTTCACCAACTGAATGACAAAAAAATCATCAATTCAAGAACGAGAATATTTTCAATC
Source organism: Diachasma alloeum (assembly GCF_001412515.2). NCBI lineage: Eukaryota > Metazoa > Arthropoda > Insecta > Hymenoptera > Braconidae > Diachasma > Diachasma alloeum. Next base: position 2,306,606 of record NW_021680427.1, read on the forward strand.
TGTTCACTTATGCTAAGTTAACGCAAAAAGTCCTGAGAATTAGAACTTTTTTATGTAACTTTTATGCAAAATCATATTCTTCAATTACGATGATTTTTTCCGTATTTCATGTTTACTTGTCCGTAATTAACAACGAAAAAAAGGTGATTTCAAGCTAAAAATGCGATGCCTTTTTCGTAAAAAGCGCATAAGTAAATCGTAGAATCCTTTTCCATTAAGATCGTAATTTACTTCAGCTTGAAAGATGCTTATTCAAATATAAAATACGCCTTTTTCATGTCTAAATTCCGATTTTAATTCATGACGAAAAAAAAAAACGCGTTAAGCGTAAATTACGTTTAGGTTTTTTTGTGAGCATGAACGAAAATTTCACATATTACGATCATTTTTTCTCACCCAATCCTATCCCGACAGATTTTCGTAATTAAGATTCTTTTAATGAAAACTAACAACGGTTTTTGCTACGTGAATGAAACGATAATTACTAGATTAACAATTCAATGACTTACAGCGGTGACACAGCTACCTGTTTATACAACGCACCCCACGAGGACGAGGCGCTGCCCAGGGTCTTGCCTGGAAAATTATTATCATTGGATGCACAGTGTCGTAAGGATCGTGGCACGAGCGCATGTTTCGTAAGTAGGATTGGAACTCGGCAATTATCAGCTACCGTTCGTCTTTCATTCAATCCTTACCATTCATTCATTAATTATTAACAGAAAGATGACAGGGTATGCGCACAATTATTCTGCTTCGATGCGGGCTCCGGCTATTGCGTTGCCTACAGACCCGCGGCCGAGGGCTCTCCCTGTGGAGATGGACAGGTAATCACCGCTCATGATCATAATATTAATGACTGATGGACTACAACAGTTTATTCGTAACAATCAATTATTTTTACTTTCAGTATTGTTTGAACGGAAAATGTGTAGCTGAGCATGAAAACATTATTCCGGATTATACACAAAATATTCCTACGTATGTCAGGCGTGACAGCATATACAATAGTGCCTCTCAAAGTCGGCCAACGTATGCGCAGTATAATAGCACAGATTACAGGTATATTTTGTGAATATATTTTGAATTCAATTGATGGCAATTTTTTATTTATACGGAAAAAATATCAAATTAGCTTTTGCTGTGGGAACAAAGTAATCAAGGACGATAGACTGAGAGAAAAAATTAACTCTGCCGAAAAACTATATGTTCCACGGGAGAATATGTGATGGCGTGGAACAGATTTGCTTGATGGAAATTGACTGATTTGATAGAAGGACATTTAACACGGACGAAAAAATTTAATAGAAAAACCTATCGAATTCGTTAGAAAATTCTATTGAATTTCTATTGAACTGTTCTATTAGTTTTTGGCCAATTCTATTGAAATGTTCAATAGAAAATATTCAGTAGAAAAAGTCAAGAGAATTCAATTTTTCTATATAACTTATGCTATTGAGATATTTTCAATAGAATTTCCACGGCTCAAATTTTCTAAGTTTTTTCGTTTGATTTTTTTGATAAGAAGAAAAGAAAAATGGAATGAAAAAAACTTAGAAAATTTGAGTCGAACAAATTCTGTAGAAAATATATGAAAAGAATAAGTTATATAGAAAAATCGAATTCGATAGGTTTTTCTATTAAATTTTTTCGTGCGTGAATATCTGTTCATTTGCAAATATCACATGCTAGTCATCATTTGTTGGATGATCATGAAAATAGTCAGAGTAATTTCATCGCCAAATGAATCCGATAATTACAGTTACATGAGGAAATGAAAGTGCTCCCCAATTAAAACATTGTAATTGAAAAAAAATATTTTTTCAAGTAGTTATTACGAGCCATGAGTGACGCCATTTGTGCCCCAGCAGTTTAAAATGCAGAGAAGGAAAATCAGAAATAAATCTAAAAAATTGATTTTGTAATCTTGAAAATTTCAAAACGTTTTTTCTTTCATAATGAAGAAAAATCAATGTATTTTCTTTCTATGGTCTAATTCTGATTGAAGAAAGTGAAAAGAGAAAGAGAAACGTGATCAACCCGAACACAGAATTTTTTATTTTTCAATTTCTAGGGAGAATTTTAAAATTGATATATTTTTTCGAATAATGACCCAATGCCCATAAATTCAATTCCTATCCTCACATTTTCATAGAATACTTTAAAAAATAGCAAACAATTTAAATCGGCGATCGTAATTTTCAAAAATTGCAATTTTTTAATTACTTCATCAATCTTTTTCCAAAAAAAAACTTTCTAATTTTTTCAGATTTTTAAAATGTTTTCTAACGGTTCAATATCGGCATTCAAATTCATACTTGCAAAGTTTAAATAATAAAAGCATTGTGAAATGTCCGGAAGTTTTGGGTCAAATGGGGCTCAAATGAAAGCTCTGATGTTCGGCTACTGAAGTAAACTAAAAGAATTTCGCTAGAAAAAACCTAGCCAGATTACTTGGATATCCTTAAGAAGTGTATGATGTTCTATGTTAAAAATGCAGAATAATATGCTACACAGGTACCCATGGGGCACATCAACCCAACCTACACCCCAATCAACGACACAGTACAAGAGTAGTGATCACACATCAGTGTCCCTCGACGATACGACGTACAGTCGTCCACCCTCTTCCTCAACCCAACGTCCCAAATCATTCAGTATGAGTACGCGAACGACACCCATTCCACAGCGTCCAACTGGATACAATAAAATAAAAAATTACGACAAATACTACAATAGACACGATATCTCAACGACCAAGAGAGGAAATTATTTAAATAATTTGTCCAACGTGTACTCTACGACCTCGAGTCCAATCATACCCAGTCCACATTACAGTACATTTAGTAGAAATACACCGTACAGTTTTTTGAGCTCGGTGTCACAATCAACTGCAGGTCGTGGTAAGACAACAATTATGACAGAAAATTCAATAAAATTGACAAAAATATTCTAAAATACGAACATCTGTTACGAAATTTTCTCTCATGCTCTGGCCTTTTCTCTATAAAAATTCAACGAAATTTTCTGGGATCTTCTGGCTGTAATCTGACACTATTCCACGTCTGGACAGACTTCACCACAAATATACTATATTACTATATATTCATTAGCAATAATTCGAGTGTGAAGTGGAACAAGATAAGACTTGACCGAGTTTTTTTCAGACCGAGTTTTTTTTTTTCAAATTTAAGTAACTCTTCCATGTCAATATGTATTTCAATCGTTCGTGGAATATCTGATTCATTAAAATAGATTTTTCTGTGTGGAGCGATCATTGATATTTCAATTTTCAAGCTCATTGTAAAAATAAAGCATTACATTTAAATGTTATGCTTTAATAGATAGTAAACTTGTATGAAGGTTGTTTTATGTAGCTCTCTCTTGAATACGAGATGTGTTTCATAAACTCATAAGAAGGATCAAAAATGTAAAATTAACATTGAAGATCATACTTTGATAAATACAGTCGACTCTCCCTACCTCTCCACTTCATGTATAATGTCTGCAATATCGCCCCCACTACGTGTACGCCGTCACGCCCCTCAGACGGCGCCAAAAGGGAAATATGTTTTGAGACATGGAGGGGGCTATTGCGTTCTCGCCCGAATAGTCGCAGTGTCTCTGTCCTAAGACACCCCTTACGCACAGGGAAGTGGCAACCTCTAGCTTTTTGTTCTCCGAATCTCGAGCCCCGAAAGTGGAGAGCTAGGGAGGGTCGACCCAATCACCGAATGAATCTAGATGAGCGAAATCTATACAAGAGCCTTCATTATAGCTCTGACTTTGCTCAACAAAACCTTTTCTCACAAAAATTTCGTCATTATATCATATTGAGACATTTCCCAAAAACCAAATACAATTAGCTTATCTTGTTTCATCACTTCACAATAGAATTGTTCTTCTCAACATAACACTGACTTTATAATCTTCTTGCAGCAGAGAATGACATGCGCTTGATAATCGTAACACGAAACCCTTGAAAGGTCCACAAACGACCCCAGGTCACTACGAAGCGATTGAAAATGACATATTTCGTTTTTCAAATCATTTATGTGTATGAAATAGTATATTTCGTAACGAGTGCAAAAAAGTGTTTTTTGGCGAGTGGGAGGTTTATATATAATCCCACGAGCTAAAAAACATTTTTTCACGAGTTACGAACAATATTTTTCATCACAATGTGGCGGAAATTGGACTTTTAGGCACGCGGAGCGTGCCGAAAAGTTCACTTTTCGTCACAGCGTGATGAAAAACCTGATACTTGATCTGTCGACGTCTGTTGCTTGTCGATATTCATCAGCGTATATATTAATTAATAAACAATACTCCAATTGATTTACGTCACTATCTCATGCCACTGCGTCTCTCCTTCTGTCATAATGGAGAACATTTGAATCTAATAAAATGAATCGTTAATTCAACAATTCAATGTCCTTTCCAGAAACAGAGGGCGGTGAGTGCATCGACGTGGCGTCAGACTGCGCAGAGCAGATTGACAGGCTGAGAATGTGGCTGTGCCATCTACAATCTGTGAAAAGGCGCTGCTGCGCTTCCCTGAAGAATATCTGCGGCTGAACATATCGCCAATTGGATAAAATAATTCAACAATAAATTGACTAAAATCCACATCTTTTCCACTATTTTCAATCTCATTCCAGGGAATTGAAACGAAATATTGCAGAAATGTGTTCGAATTATTTGAAACAATTACTACCACGAGAAATAGTGTTCATAAGATGTATTTAAATCAAATAATGAAATTTGAATCTCGTCGGCTCACATTGTTTTACATATTTTTATAATTTTTTTTTGTGTTGTTAAACATTCTTGAATGTCATTGAGTTAATTGGAGAAATCGATTGTAATTTTCTTCAACGTTTTCATTCTAAGAATCTGATACTCAAAGAAATTTTACAAAAAACGTCAAAAAGTATAATTCATTCACATTAACGTAGGATATTACATCATTATAACGTAGAAGCGATTATTGAGATTTAAGAATTAATATTTCTTTTATTTGTTTGTAATTTAGAATAATCGTGGATTACCCTGAATATATTGATGTGAAGAATGCCTGACGTATTTCAATGAAAATATTAGAGAAGGTAAAACCTTTTCAGCGTTGTACTCATGATTTGGAAAATCTTCAATTCGATTTATTGTTTTAATTCTCTTATTTCTTACGATTATTTTTCTGCTAAATATATTTATTCGGGGATTCGAGAGATGGAGTGGAAGTGGTCTTTGTGCGAGTCGCCTTGTAAAAATACGTACAACAATTTGTTTGTTTGTTTGTTTGTTGGCTCTTTCGTTAGTCTTTTGATAATTGAAGCAAAAGAAATACCGACGAGACTCATTCTTATGTAGAGGAGATGAAAAATGAGAAAACGTTCTTTGTAATGTAAGAATAAATGATAGTGACAAAACATTTGTTTCTTCTGTGTGTTTAGTTATACCTTCAAATGCTAAAGCATTCCTGAGTCCCATGATTCCCATTGAGTTCCAAAAATGCAAGAAATTCCATTCAAACGCTCTCTTCCATATGTAAACCATATGACGAGGCAATGAGATTTTTTTCAGTTTTTTCGAATTCTATTTACTAGCAGCGCAGTTTTGAAAATTATTCTTATGGAGTTATTCCCATGAAATCGCCGGTGAAGATGACATTCACCATTTTGTTGAAAAAATATTCACATCACGATGGCTATGTCCTCAAACATATTCTGAAATAAGTAAAGGATCGTAAATTGACCTCTTCGGCAATTTATCCCCAACTTTTGCCTCCGTGTAGGAGCAATTCTTTGTCCGATGAGAGGTCCAGTGATTTCTCCCTTAAATTTACATTCTCGAGAGAACTAATCACCGACATTATTATTTCGACCAATACCGATCACACCACGAAAGCCATTCGCATTTGAATAATTTATTAAAATAATCCTCGGAGAAAGAAGAAAATTAACCGATCGCACTCTAGGTTGTTTAGTGAAAGGGTGCAGGCAGAGCAATAAAGAAGTGTCCGAAACACTTTTGCTACCTGGCCACGACCGTCATAAAACAATTTGACTTTTCACCGAACCTCATAACGAAGTCCCAAGTGTTGCAAACAAAGACTATTACCAGCTGCTATCTATGTTCAAGTGTTACTACTGATCTTCAACTTTAATTTTGAAAATTAAAATATCATTCAAGTAATCACTGAATACACCTATATATTGCACAATAATGTATTTGCTCTGAATTTGTTGAAAAAGCTTAAATAAAAACGGTTTTTTAAAACTATTTGTCATTCACTATAAGTATACTTGGGAAGCGATGATCATTAGTGAACATTTCCCGGTGGCCTGGCGTAGTGGTTAAGGCCGTTGCCTCACAACGGATAGGTTCCAGGTTCGATTCCTGGCCGGGTAGAATGGTGAGATCTAACCATTTTTAAAGTCTTGATCAATCGCCATATAGTCTCATCAGACTCGAAGCGATATAAAATAAGCATAAAAAAAAAAAAAATTAGTGAACATTTACAATCCCTAAACACCATCTCTTGATGTCAGTGGAAATTTGACTGCAAAATGATCACTATGAAAATTTATCGAAATTTTTCAATATCAAATCAATCATGTAATTTCATGTGGTTTAAAATTTCAAGAGGTTTCCACAACTTCGTATTCAACCTCAACGTATTCAGGAGATCTATGAAGCAATCTCGCCACAGCTATATTTTTCTAGCCACGTGTTCATTTTCCTCCGAGTAAATTGTCTCCTAGATTTTCGAGTGTTATAAATCTATTCAGACTTTTGGAAATATTCTGTCGCTTTTTTTCACGGTTTTAATCCCGGTTTTTGCCAGTCCCCAAGGCCTGAAAGTTCACGGGTATTCACTCATTTCCCTGGGACCATTGAGAGTTATAAAATCTATTCATATTGAACCAGTGCTCGTTTAATTTATTGGCAGTGTCTATTCGCACGCTCCACGGTAAATTTTACCGTGGATTTACGGTAGATTCTCACTCACATCTTGTCTGACATCTCTGCTATGAACTCTGGTTTTCAACTCTTGCAATCCAGTTGGAAACCAGAGTTGTGAAAACATTGTCCAGTGGGGTCTAGGAGTCTCCCCTGGTTCAAAACCATCTTTAGAGGCATCAGCACGCCATTTCTCGACCCGCTCTTTCATTTGAACCCAAAAAAACATTCATGTCTTGTCTGACATCTGTGTTATAAACTCTGGTTTTCAATTAGAAAACCAGAGTTTGTAGCAGAGATGTCAGACTACATGTGAATGATTTTTTGGGTTCAAATGAAAGAGCGGGTCGAGAAATGGCGTGCTAATGTCTCTAAACATGACAAATGTCTCTAAAAATGATGTCTGTTTTCAGTCGAAAAGCAGAGTTGTGACAACATTGTCCAGTGGGGTCTAGGAGTCTCCCCTATTTCAAAACCATCTTTAGAGGCGTCAGCACGCCATTTCTCGACCCGTTCTTTCATTTAGCCCAAAAAAATATTCATATCTTGGCTGACATCTCTGTTATAAACTCTGGTTTTCAATTAAAAATCAGAGCTGAAAACCAGGTTTCACAGCAGAGGCGTCAGACAAGATGTGAATGTTTTTTTGGGCTCAAATGAAAGGAGTCTCGAAATGGCGTGCGAATGTCTCTAAGGATGATTTTTCAATCAGGGGAGACTTCTAGAGCCGACTGGACAATGTTGGCACAACTCTGGTTTCAGAGTTGAAAACCAGAGTTGTGCCAACTCAGGTAGGAGTCTCCCCTGGTTGGGAAATCACCCTTAAAATTATTCNCACGCCATTTCTCGACCCGCTCTTTCATTTGAACCCAAAAAAACATTCATGTCTTGTCTGACATGTGTTATAAACTCTGGTTTTCAATTAGAAAACCAGAGTTTGTAGCAGAGATGTCAGACTACATGTGAATGATTTTTTAGGTTCAAATGAAAGAGCGGGTCGAGAAATGGCGTGCTAATGTCTCTAAACATGACAAATGTCTCTAAAGATGATGTCTGTTTTCAGTCGAAAAGCGCAATTGTGACAACATTGTCCAGTGGGATCTAGGAGTCTCCCCTGGTTCAAAACCATCTTTAGAGGCATCAGCACGCTATTTCTCGACCCGCTCTTTCATTTGAGCCCAAAAAAACATTCATGTCTTGGCTGACATCTGTGTTATAAACTCTGGTTTTCAATTAGAAAACCAGAGTTTGTAGCAGAGATATCAGACTACATGTGAATGTTTTTTAATTGAAAACCAGAGTTGAAAACCAGAGTTTGTAGCAGAGATGTCAGACTACACGTGAATGATTTTTTAGGTTCAAATGAAAGAGCGGGTCGAGAAATGGCGTGCTAATGTCTCTAAACATGACAAATGTCTCTAAAAATGATGTCTGTTTTCAGTCGAAAAGCAGAGTTGTGACAACATTGTCCAGTGGGGTCTAGGAGTCTCCCCTATTTCAAAACCATCTTTAGAGGCGTCAGCACGCCATTTCTCGACCCGTTCTTTCATTTAGCCCAAAAAAATATTCATATCTTGGCTGACATCTCTGTTATAAACTCTGGTTTTCAATTAAAAATCAGAGCTGAAAACCAGGTTTCACAGCAGAGGCGTCAGACAAGATGTGAATGTTTTTTTGGGCTCAAATGAAAGGAGTCTCGAAATGGCGTGCGAATGTCTCTAAGGATGATTTTTCAATCAGGGGAGACTTCTAGAGCCGACTGGACAATGTTGGCACAACTCTGGTTTCAGAGTTGAAAACCAGAGTTGTGCCAACTCAGGTAGGAGTCTCCCCTGGTTGGGAAATCACCCTTAAAATTATTCGCACTATATTTCGGCACCCACTCCTGCACTCGGACCCCATTAGACAAATATGAATATCGTTAAGAAAACGTTCACATAAAATGTAAAAAACCATTCCGTTATTTGTAATGTAATTATTTGTAACCAAACCGTTAAGAAAACGTTCACATAAAATGTAAAAAACCATTCATTTCATCTTTTATTTGCGTTTAGTCAATTATTTATTTCATTTTTTATTTGGGTTAATCTATACTGATATTCGTATTCGAGAAAATTGTTTACTAGTCTACTATCTCCATATCGTCGCAAACGTCCTGAATATCCACGGTTAAAGTTACCGTGGAGCGTGTGAATAGACACTGCCCAATTTATTTCTGCCAAAACACTTTGGTAGTTTTTACTTTCCTTTTGATTTACGACTTACTCCCTTCCGTTCTCCGACGGTTGAAGTGAGGTGCGAGACCTCTTTACCTGGACTAGCAAAATTCCCATTGATGGTGGCGCGTCACCCCCTCTCTCTTGACCTTCAATGACCGCCGCCCTCCGGATGAATTTTCGGGTTCCTTTCAAAGTGATTCGTTGAACCCCCTCTACCCTTAAAATTGGTGATACCCCATAGGTCCTTGACCGAGCTGAGAGGTAAAAAAGAAACTGAAATTGTCAACATCTAGTGCAAGTGTGAAGTCGGAACGATTAAGGAAATCATAAGTTAAACAGGAGCTGAATTGAGTAATAGTGAGTAATAGTTGAATTGTGAAGTTTGTGAAAAAAACTAAAGAATTGTCAATAAGCGAAGAATTAAAGTGTGAATAATTGATCAATTGTGGAATTGTGAATAAGAAGAAACTCGACTGGTAAAGTATCAATGTTTAACAAAATATAGAAGTGTTCATGATTGTGATATAAATCCGTATTTAACAATTTATTGCACCGCGCTCATGGAGCGAGTGATCGAGGGTTGATCCCAATAGATAAAATAGGATAATTAACAATACACTCGATGTATGAAGCGGTACGAGAATAATACATCAGAGTATGTGCTCGACACTCGTTGAGTATTCACAGGAAATCAATAATTTGGTGGTTAACAAATATGTTGACATAGATTGATCATTTAGATTTTTAATGGTATGCGTAATTCACAACGTTTGAATGCCAATATATTCCATTCAACTATGCCGATTAATTGGATTAACAATATTTGATTTTTGACACTGACGTCAAATTTGGTTTTTTTCCGTTCCACTATAAACTGATAGTGCGTTAAAAGTTTTCGGCAAGGTCTATTATCACAGATGGTTGCCAAAGGTCACAAATACGAGACGCTGAATGAGTATCAATAGGAACGCGATTCCGCTATTCAAATCCCTTCGGATACGATGTGTATTCAAGTCTTCAGCATTGTGCCGAACATTACTAATAGTGCGGATTAATTCGCAGCGGAACAGTTCAACGACACATCGGTAGTGAGGCAACTTCGTTTACCTTGATTGCCTAATACACGGTGAACAAATTTGGAGAAAAATTACCAAACACGTCAAGTTATCGTGGAGCAGAAGCCTTTTCTAGGTTTTTTTTTCAACCTATATCCAACCAAAAAATGCGCGACGAATAGTGATTTGACTTCATTGACTCGGGAAAATTGACTAAAGTGAGTGTAATTTGTACTGAAATTGTAAAATTTACCATTTATACTATCAAAAATTATCCCATGAACGTGAATAATTGCTCAATATTGCGTAATTATTCACATGTGTGTAGGAATTTTTCTGCGATGGACAATGATTTTTCGAGTGATTTAGTGAAATCAATTGGCAGCCCGACCCGTTCTTTTCTCGGACCGAGAAAAAAATACCCTACCAGTGCGGAAAATTTTACTGTTCAAGGAACACTATTTTTTGAATCCATTAATGTGTTTTTTTACTGACCAAATAGTAAAATATTCTCCGAAAGGGTTTTTAATTGAATTACAAGTTCGCTCCGCGATTATCTCCGGTATAGTAAAATTTGCCATGATTTTCCAGATACTTTTTATTCAACCACGTCACCACAACTTCTGCAAAAGTGGAATATCTCGAACGGAACAAAATTTCCTACAAAGATCGAGCAAATCTTTCGCTATTTCTTCTCAAGAATCTAGAAACGTCAGAAGGATGATTACAAGATTTATATTTCTGTATGCGGTAGCGGTCTGTCAAGCTGATCAGGTAATTAAATCACACAGATTGGATTCAGATTCAATTTGGTTTAGAAGTATTTCACTTGCCAAATAAAATACTCCAAATTATGACAAAACAAAATTCCAGATTCATCACCATATGACAAAGAGAGAAATCCAGGAAGTTTTCCAAGTTTCGCATCATGCAGCAGGTAGGTCTCGAAAAAAACATGAAGCAATAATAGAAAAGATATCATGCTAAAAATATTTCAGTGCCTCCTTACGAAGTCGTTTCTGTGCTGCATACATTACACAAAAGGAGTGCAGATGAAGATCAAGAGGTGAATTTGAGGGCATCCAACAGAACAATGAGGCTTCGCCTGAGACCAACCGAAAGTATTTTATATGGACTTGACACTCCAGTTTTTGCAGTAGCCCCAGACATGTCTCAACCGCAAGGAGTAAAGTACGCGAAAGTCCGTGATGTGAGTAGCAGAATCATAAATCATTTTACGATTGTTATTTACACTGACTCCTCATTTGATTTTTGTATTTTTCCCTAAGGCCTTCAAAGGAGTTGGCAAAGCATATCAAGATTCGCGGACAAAGTCAGCAGTTATTGTGAATAACAGGCCTGGCAAAACTGTACAAATATTTGGACATATTTTGGAAGACTTTGTAATAATACCCCTGCCGAAAAGGCTGAAGCATCGCTTTAGAAACGGGAGGAACTTCATTGGAACAGGCGATCACTTCAAACAAACTCATCAACATGTGATTTACAAACAACCGAATATTACCAATCATGGAACTCCCCAAAGAATACGTAAGATTGAAATTTCAAAAAACTCACGTAATAACAGTCCGTCCAGTTTCGCTCTATACTATTAATCTATTATTTGATCATTAGGATTGGTGAAAGGTGAACACGTTGGTCATAACGAATTGCGCACCAATAACTCATCGCCTTCAACCCCCGATGTCATTTATCCAGAGATCTTGGTCATCATGGATTACACTCTATACAAGTAAGTATTTTCTTTTGAATTGCCAACGCTTTCCTGTGAATACTGGAATAGCATCTTCAGAAGGTTCTTATCAACAATCATCTGTCCTTTTCGGTAGAACTCAGAACAATGATTTGAAAAAAGCGTTGACATACCTATTGGCCTACTGGAACGCCGTTGACCTCCTATATAAAGACCTAAGTAAACCGAGAATTCAATTAAACATCGCTGGATTCATGATTTCGACTGTAAGTAGACTAACTCACATACGTCTATCATTAAGTTGAAAAGTAAAATAAAAGAATCATTGATATTTCATTAAAATTTACAGAAATACGGTGGAACACCGTTCTTCGAGAAGAACAGGCAACAAGGATCAATGGTAGATGCTGATCTCGCCATTGTACAAATGAGCGAGCAGTTTTATCAAGAATCACGGTTTCCATCTTCGAAATACGATTTGGCAGTGGCAATGACACGGTAGAATTTAATTTTTTTAAACATTCGCCAACCCCTATATGACCCACATCATCTTTATTCTGACCATTGTGACCCTCATTATGCCCCTCGTGACCCTTATTTTGACCCTTCATTTCTGAGTCTCCCTTAATTTTGGAGTTTGAATTTCGAGCGTCAAGTTTCCATCACCAAGTCGATTTGGATTTTTACAATGTAAAGAGATATTGAGCCCCTTATTTTGAACCTTGTAACCCTTAATCTGATTCTTGTGACACTTATTTAGACCCTTCACCTGACCCTTGTGATACTTATTTGGACTTTTCTTTTGACCCTCATGACCCTTATTCTGACCCTTGTGGCCCTTATTTTGACTCTGTAGAGAGATGACAGTGTAATTAATGTTGTAACTAATGAGACTGTCATGTTTTCAGAATGGACTTATACAATCTTAGACAGAATGTTCCAGACACCAATACATTAGGTAAATTAGAATTATATTCCGAAAATGAACGGATTCGATGTATATTACTGGGAGCACGTCTAAAAAACTTCGCCAAAAAAACTGGTTAAATTCAACGTGGAAAAGTTAGTTAGTTTTAGTTAATTGAACTTTGACAAATTGAACTGCCATCAATAAAACCTTTCGGTTATCTTGTCCTTTGCTTGTTTAACTTGATGATGTTTGACTTTGCAATTTTCTTTAGACGTTAAAAGTCTGAAAGTTTTTTTCGTTTTTTGAAGTTTCAGTTGTTCGAATTTTTTTTTCTTCAAGTTTTTTTTGTTACCAAGTTGTTTTGACCAAGTTTTTCTAACAGGAGTTTCTTAGACATTCTTGGACCCATATTACTTTGATGATATATTAACCATATGAAATTGATTGAAGGATATGCACGTGAAAGTGGTGCCTGCAGTGTGGATACAGTTAACAAACGAATGAATGCAGTTGGAATCATTGAGGACAACGGAGGATTCAGTGCCATACTCAGCACTGCTCACGAAGTGGGCCATTTGTAAGACATTTTATTCTCGAGCGATTGAATTTCAAAAAATTGGCATCTGTGTGACAATTTTTTTCTTTTCAAGGTTGGGCTCTCCACATGATGGAAGTGAAACCACTAAGGCATGCGAAGATCATGAAGGATTCCTGATGAGTTCTGCACTTAGCCTTCAGACAAATAGTTTCCACTGGTCTCAGTGCAGTATAGACAAAATCCGAGAATTCGTCAAGTAAGTTGAATTACGATTTTCTTACAAAGAAATTAATTTTTCACATTAATTGAGGGATCGGCATCAACAATTAGTTTAGTAATACTATGAGAAGTTGCACAGCACAATGATGAAGGTTTACTTATCTTCATTGAAATTTGAAAAATAATAGATAATTAAATTTTTCCAAAGACTATGAATTAAGTAATTGACAATATGGAATTGTTAATCAACTATTGATTAAATATTTCTAAATTTCTTAAAAGGATTTGCGATTAACAAAATAATTGTCAATCTTCCGAACTCAATCGTTGATTGATGAAATAATTCAGAATTCAAATATTCAACTGATCATTAATTTAATAATTAAATAGTTGCTGAGTTATTAAATTCAATTTTATTTAAAATTTATAATTACGCCGACACCTGTACTAATTTCTCTTTCATTTTTTTCCTTCGTAGCTCTAAATCAGCCGAATGTCTATATAATGCTCCTAAACCCGGGCCTTCTCTGCGCAAAATATTACCAGGAGAATTGCTATCATTGGAAGAACAGTGCGCAAAGTATGGAGCAACTCTATGCAAGGTATTTCCTTCTTTTTCACGAATGCCATTTTAAAGGAGCGTTCACATTAGAATGAAAATTGCATTTTCGAACTTTTTGGATCATACTGACTCGATATAACGCAAAAAATCCATCAACTTAAATTTAGGGATTACAAAGCTTCCATGTGGAAGCAAAAAGGAGTAAAATTCGAGCTAAAAATATGAAATTCTGTAATTCTGTAATAATTGGCATTGTTTGGGACTACATCTGGGCGAAATTTCAGCTCAATCCGTCAAAAATTACACGACTGAATTGAAGTTTTTGACGTCAAAATATTCCTTGTCATAAATAATATCCATCAAATCAGTTAATAATTAATCTGTTTCATTTTTTCCGTAAAATCTATGCATACACGATCACTCTCGAAACAATTGAGATAGGATGTTGAAATTTGGTACGATTGTAGCTCCAATGATATTGCAGGGTGCGATATTGGATAAGCGAAATCAGTTAAGTAGTTTAGGAGATATTCGATTTTATGTGACAACTGTTTTGCTCAGTATCTTCCAAACTACTCGTCCGATTTGATTTTTCTTTTTTTTCAAAAAACTCGCCTTGTTTTTCATCAAATTGAATCTGGTGGAAAAAAGTTATGGAGCGTATAAGCTTTTCATTCTTGCCGGATAATTGATCTATGATCAGAAAAGAAACTGATTGCATTTATTCCATTAGCACACAACTCACTATTCTCTAATACTTCAATGTTTCAGCGTGATGCAAATGTTTGCGCAAGCTTATACTGCTTCGACCCGAACATTAAATTTTGTTTACCTCGAGCACCAGCCGCTGAAGGATCACCCTGTGGCAATAATAAGGTAAAAAAACAGAATGAATTGATGAGCATGAAACTGTCGAAAAATTTCATTAGTTTATAGTCTGAACATGCGCGTAAGCATTCACTAGAAGATAAACATGTGGTAAAATAGACGTTTTTGTGATGCCTGCCTAAGAGGTTCACTTTTCGAAACCGTTTAGTGTGCGGAACGTGCTCGTTTTACGCGCGACCTTGAACTTTACGCACTCCGTGCGCAAAAACAACCACTTTACCTCCACTACCGTGTCGAACAGTGAATTTGGCACAAAAAATTGCAGGCGGCTGTATCTTCAATACAGCTGTAATTGTACGTGGATACGTCCATGATCTTTCCTTCTTTCTCAAATTTCCTAGAAACTCCTTGCATTCCCACGAATTTTCTGGAAACTCCTTGAATTCTCTCAAATTGTCTAGAAACTCCTTGAATTCCCTCGAATTTTCTAGAAACTCCTTGAGTTTCCTTGAAATTTATAGAAACTCCTTAAATTTTTGAGAAATTTCAAGAAACTTCTTGAATTACCTTGAAATATCTAGAATTTTCTAAAATTCCGAGAGATGGCGCTGCACATAAGGACCGTTTCCCAAAATTACACCCCATATTGAAACCATAGACGTATCCACGTCAAAAATAGGATGTGTTACGCACTTGTAACACAATATACTATTTTATGTCGGCAATGTTTTTAGACAAATAATGTGAATGGGATGAGTTGAGTCACATTTTAAAGTAATAAGGAAAAATTTAGATTTAAGGGTTATAAAAAAGATCCATTTCACCCCACTTTCCCCTATTCCTACATACCATCTACATCTGTAACAATCTGTCTTCGTCTTTGAATCGTCGCACCACTTCTTCATGTGTAGTTGGTTGCACTCGTGTTAAATATTCTTGTGTTTCACCCATTCTCCTAGTTTATCTGGGATTTTGCGTATGGGTTTTGAAAAAATCAAAGAATGTATACAAAAAATCATCAATTTCTTGACTTTTTTCGACCCCCCCCCTGACCACGCCGTAAATACCTTAATTTGATTGTTTGCAATTATGCGTCCGGAAACTGATGTTTTTTAATGTCGCAAAAAAACTAGAGAGTATAATGAACTGAATTGAAGGTGCAAGTACATAGTTGTTATGGACGCAATGTGTTGAATTTCATTTTTTCAAAAATCGTTTTCTCAGAAAAACTGATAGAAAGTTCAATAGAAATCCAATAGAATGTTCTAACGAATTCGCTAGATTTTTCTATTAAATTTTTTCATCCGTGAAAAATTTCCCTGCTAATAATTTCCCTACTTTTCCCTACTTGAATATCCTTAATGTTAGAAATTGAGTACAACCGAGTCTCAAACGATATTACGTATTTTTTCAGCACTGTATAGGTGGCCAATGTGTGCTGCGAAAGCAAGAAAATCGTCGAACCGCCCGAGCGACAATGAGCAAAATCTTCTCAGATCATCACACTATCAGAAGAAAACGTCAGATGGTTCAGGGAGTTATAAAACGGCGGAATTAATATTAGTAAAAAATAAGTAGATGATTGCATTTGTTGTAAATAAGTATAGTTATTGTTGTTAACAAACTATCAATTTGCTTCCGAATGGATTCTCTGAGTTTGAGAGTTTGTTTTACTACTTACCTTCTTCGTTTTTGTTATTATATGTTATAGTACTATTATTGAAGGAATCGTCATCGAAAGTTTTTTTTAATTTTCCGTTATTCTTGTGTATTATCCTGTTTTCAAACCGTGTTTAATCAGAATTTAGTCATAGTGTAACCGATGTTTAACCGGTGTTTAACCCAGTTCTAATCGACATTTAGTCAAGCTTTAGCTGAAGTTTAACCTGACTTCACTTAAAATTTAGCTGAGATTGAGTCGAAATCACCAATAAATATGTTTAAGTATCCAATATAATAGACTGATATAGAAGTTTTGTAATAGTCTGATACGTGAAGCGGACGAGACTGTCGTGTAACTAGATAAGGAATGATGCTGTTACCACGATCTTTTGATTTGATTGAGAAGACATTGAAACAAAGTTTTTAAGCTGTAACTTGATTGATATTGCTGATAAATTATTCAACTGTAAAAACTGTAAAAAATGTATTTTCAACTGTAAAAAGATCTATTATTAAAAAAAATTGTATAAACAATACGATGTAACTTAATAACGAATGCTGTGATTCCCATCATAATGATTCTCTTGACAGAATCAAGAAACTATTAGCAAGTTTCCACCAAAACAATAATTTTCGTAGTAGTAATTGGCCTCGTGCGACATTTATGTCTTTCGGGTAAATACATTCGTTCTACAGAGAATTATATGAGGCTCCGGTTTTATCAAGGGAATCTTATTGAGTAGTGTATATCTTTGTCCAATAAACACTTACAATTTCCATGGAACAAATGATAATTTCAAGAGGACACTACAATTTTCTTGTCAAAAACGGTGTTATTAGTAAAATTAAATAATTTCGAAGGGACAATTTTTCTAGGAAAGAAAAATCTTTTCTTGTCAGTGTATTCTTTCTATGGTATGAACCTATGAAGTTCTCTCAGATCAAATGATTGTCGTGCAATAGATTATATTTTTTCTTGCCAACTGTTCGAATTCAATAGCGAAGCGGTAAAACGTTTTAAGTCGACTTAGCTTAGTCGACTCTCAGCTGAATTTTTCAAGAATATTTCCGAATCTAAGAGAGATAGCGAAATTGTTGTAATTAACTTTTTTGTAGCGCTCAATTCGCTCTACAAAAAAATTTATAACAACAATTTCGCTATCTGCCTTAGATTTTGATATATTCATTGAAAATTGACGAATAGCCAAACGACTTGAACCGTTTTACCGCTTCGTTACTGAATTATTTTCTCGTAAAAAAATCTTTTTTCATGAAAGATAGTGAATTCCCTTCTATTAAGTTGGTTAATTTCTCTTAAGTAAATCTGTTCTACTCCATCAAATATTCTCACGTGGAACATACGGTTTTTCGGCGCAACTAATTTTTTTTCTAAGTGTTTTTTTCTAAGTAATGTTGAAATATTTTTTTATCTTCTCTAGTGACGCCATTTCTCATGCTATCGAATTCACTATGGGTTTGAAATGTGCGAAATGTAAAATGTGAAATGCGAAGTGCGAAATGTTACAAATAGTATCGGAGTATTCATGACTCCATGTCAACAAAGTGAGCCCTTTTCCTGTGGCTGCCACATATATAGGTCAATGATCGAAACAAGGTCCCAAAACAAGGCTCTAAATAGAATACTAATCAAGAACAAGTCATTGATCAAACTTCTATTATTACAGCTGGTAACCAAACGTCCCCAAAGACAGACGTTTAATGAATACTATCAGCCATAATTAGATATAAAAGTGAGAATTTAATGTCTCATTTTTTATTTTATATCCCAGTTTATGTTTAGTGAAGAGCAAACTTGGATGCTTTCGCATAAATCATTGTACTATTAATCCGGATTTTTGTTATATTGTCTTCTTCTGAACCTGAAGAGCAAAGATAAAAAACAAAAACCAATTAGGTTGACATTGTTGTTACTCCGTTAATAAAATCTTCAACAACTTCGAGAATGATAATAAAAATCACACATAATCGCAAACATTATATTTGCACATCCTCGATTATCAAAGACGGCATATTATTGATTAATTGTGCAATTTCAGCTCTCTAAATCCTGCTAAAATACATTGTGTATTCAAGAGCTTATCTACGGATTTACGAGAGGGAGTAAATCGCGCGGAACGTTACAAATTGCGTGAGCTAATCATGGGAGACACATTTTGACGGCTTGTCTGCAGTAATAGACAGGGCTCCGAAACCAGAATTGGTGAGTCTGTTATCGAGAATCGAGGTGGAGAGTAAAACATTTTTTGAAAAAGAGTTTTTGAGGGGAAATGAGCAGTCATTAATTTGATTATTTTCCGAGACTCTTAGATAATTAGAAGGATGATTTCGAGATTGATACTCCTCTGTGTAGCTTCATCCACTGTAGCTGCTGAGGTAATCAGAATAAATTAATAGACATAATTATGAACTATACTAGTTCTAGACAGCGCAATCTTTTTGTGGAAAATCAGGTTCAAAGTGTAACAGAAGATCACCGTTTCTTCGAAATTTTCAGATAAATTTCCTGTTCAAAGTAATTAATATTTTTCGAGCCCAAAGTACATTGATCTTCAACATCATCTCCTAGAGATTAATGTTATTCGATTTTGAAAGTGGCCACACCGCTTTTTTCAAGTACCACAAGTATTTGATGGAAAATTTCGGCAAATTTTTTTCAATTTCTTCTTTATGTAAAAAAATGTGTAGGCTTGAAACATCATGAAATTGTCATTTTTCAATAACATTTATTTTTCATATACAAAAGGAATTGAGTAATTTTAAATTCCATATGATTGATTTTGCGGAAGGTCATATGGAATACACTAAAAAAAAATCGTTGAAAAATATTGAAAATTGTAAGACTAGTTTTTACGAGTCGAAAAAATCGAAAAATACCAATTTTCGATAAAAAGGGGAAAACTAACAATTCGAGGGATATTTTCATCATAGAAAGCTCCACCAATAATTAAATTACAATGAATCTGGGAAATTATATTCAGAATTGTCCGACTCCATAATCTGGCCTTTCTTTGCAAAATGAAATAAATCGATGTAGGAAGAGCAGAGAGGATGAGGGGACAAATTTTGAATCCCTCATTCACGTTATAATTGACTTTTGTGATGAAAATATACATCCGAAATTTCTTTCCCAAAGTTTCTGTCCTATCAAAAATCATTATTTTTCATTCTTTTTCGATTCGCAGAAACCCTACTATTCATTCAATTCTCAATATTTTTCAATTAATTTTTTTATGTATATTCCATATGACATTCCGCAAAATCAATCGTATGGAATGTAAAATCACTCAATTCTGGCTGTTGAATAAAAAAAAGAATGTTATTGAAAAATGAAAATTTCATGATATTTCATACCTACACGTTTTCTTAAATAAAGCAGAAATCGAAAAAAATAGCCGTAATTTTCCATCACATACTTCTAGTACTTGAAAAAAGTGATGTGACCTTCCCCCCCACCCTTAATTTCAGATAAAAGGAAAATCTTAAGCCAACCTGATGTTTCACGCCTCCATCCAAATTAAGAATTGAAGTGTAATATGGACGAGCTCACATCAAATTTGTACTAATCGACGTGACTCTCTACTGCACATCAGTTACGCAAAATACGTGCAAATCCGCGAATCATCGTATTAATTTTGCGATTTTAATCCAGAGAAATTCATTCCGTTCTATAGGATTGTATGAACGGAACGCATGAGGAAAATAATTAGCAAGTGACATTCAAGGATGATAAAAGTAGAAATCACTACCACTGTGTTATAAATCACCAAAATCGGAAAACTAAAATTTCATCAAAAATTATTTCCAGTTTGGCTGAAAATGGTTCGCGAGAAGTTTCAAGAAAAATTGGACTAACCTTAGAAAAGAGTTAGTGCATTCTCAATACAACTTGAAAACATTACACAATATCAACAATTTCATGACTGATCCACTTACCCAAATTATGAAATTCAGTGCAATAAGAAATAATCTGCAGATAATTATTTACAGACCTATAAACAATGACAAGCGAATCACAAACCTAGAGAGAGTGTTTCAAAATGATCATAAAACATCGAATTGAGGTATCATAAAAGAGAAGACTTTCACAACAAGACACACCCATGCCATAAAAATTATCATCAAACTTAACACTTCAACAAGGTGCTTGAAATGATCGAAACCAAAATTTTCAGATTCATCACCTCATGACAGAGGATGAAATCCAAAAGGTCTTCCGAGTCTCGCGCCATGCAGGTAAGTCAGAAGGAAAGATCAATGGTGACAAAAATTACGGAAATACACAAAGAGATACCACATCTGGAATATTTCAGTACCTGATTACGAGGTTGTTCCTGTGTTGCATACATTACATAAGCGAAATGCAGACGAAGAACAAGTAGTGAAGATGAGAGCATTCAATAGGAACATAAAGCTCTACTTGAAACCTACAGAAGGTATTTTGTATGGACTTCATACTCCCGTTTTCTCTGTAGTGCCAGATAAGTATCAACCTCGAGGTTTGAAGTACACGAGAGTTCGTGATGTAAGTGCCAAAATCATCAATCCTTTCATCGATTGTTTCGTCTTGACTGCATTACAAAATCATGGATCTGTAACAAACTAAATTTCCTAGGCACAAGAATTGCAAAAATCAGCAACATTTCTCATGAAATTTTTACAATCTATTTTAAAGGCATTCGAAGGAGTCGGCGTAGCGTATCAAGATGTACTCACCAGCTCAGCACTGCTTCTGACAGATTTGATTGACGAATCCGTGGAAATGGTCGGAAACTTTCTGAATGATTACTTTATAGAACCACTACCAGAGCGGCTGAAAGATCTCCTCCGAGATAAGAGAAGCATGAATGAAACCGACAATGACTTCAAGCAAACTCATCACCATATTGTTTTCAAAAGACCTCACCCATCTCATAGCGAAGTTCACCAGGGAATGAGTAAGATTTAAATTTCGGAAACTAACGCGACAGGAAAAAGTTGAATTTCTTTAGGTAAAACGTAATGTATTCATTATCAGAATTAGTGAAACGTGAACGGGCTCATCAAAATAGTTCACGCACTGGTAGATCGCTGCATATAGCCCCCGATGTCATTCACCCGGAAATCTTGGTCATTATGGATTACTCTCTCTACAAGTAATAAGAATGAATAAATTCGTGAATATTTCCTAGTGAAAATTGAATTGGAATCTTGAGAAAATGGCCACGTGTCTTTCTTTTATAGAACCCAGAACCAAAACTTCAAAAGAGCGTTAGTATATCTGTTAAGTTTCTGGAATGCCGTCGACCTCCGATACAGAACGATGAGCGAGCCAAGAATTCGATTGAACATCGCTGGATTCATTATTTCAACCGTAAGTGACTAATAAGAATTCATAAGTAACTAAGCTTGCATCACAGAAAATAATATACCCGAATTGGGGGATGGGTATTTCAATTCGAACATGATGTTTTTGTATCAGGCCGGGTTGTAGCAAGCCCCCTTAAGTGCAAGTGCCTCAGGCACTAAGTGTCAGCATGTAAGGGTCAAAAAGTGGAGGTAAAAAAATGAGGGTCAGAATAATAAGCTCAAAACATTAGGGTCAGAATATAAAAGTAAAAAAAGTGGGTGTCAGGCAATGAGGGTCATATAAAAGCTAAAAACGGAGATCAAGAATAACATATGACTTATATTCAGACCCTAATTTTTTTATCTTAATATTCTGATTCTTTTTTTTAACCCTCACATTCTGACCTTCATTCCTTCACCTTTACATTCAGGCCCTCAGTTTTCCACTCTAATATTCCGATCCTCATTTTTTAACCTCCACTTTTTTATCCTGATATTCTCACACTTTGTTTGTGACCGTTATATTACACTTGAGAGCGCTTGGTACAACCCGGGCTGATACCAAATAATCATCCTCGAATTTAAATACCCATTCCCCATTTGAGTATAAGATATATTTGGATCAAGTATATTCTTTTCCACGATCTTTCACTTATTTTTTTGAAAACCAAAAGTTGTTTAAAGCAAGAATCAAATGATATTTTGTGAATAATTCCAGAAAGAGGGTGGGACTCCCTTCTACGATAACAACAAAAGAGAAAAGACTAAAGTAGACGGTGATTTGGCTCTTGTAGAAATGAGCAAGTATTTCTATCAAGAAAACCGGTTTCCGTTTTCGAAATACGATTTGGCAGTGGCAATGACTCAGTTAACTATCAATCCAATTATCCACTAGTCACGATCAAATCACTATTCTCCACTAACGCAATTGTATTTTTAGACTGGACATATGCAATATGATAGGACAGTCTTTCTGTGATACATCAACATTAGGTGAATTGAATTCTCAGTACAATTGTTGAATTAAGGTTCTAGTGATAAGTGACATACTAACGGAATTGAATCAATTAAAGGATACGCATATGAAGCTGGAGCCTGCAATAGAAGTGCGATAGACAGAAACACAGAGGCAGTTGGCCTCGTTGAGGATAATGGAGGATACAGTGGGATAATTCCTGCTGCGCATGAAGTGGGGCATTTGTACGACAATTTTTTCATTCGTTAATTATCTAGAAGTTGTGAAACTTGACAAAATGATGAATAGTTTGGGGTGATTAGCATGCATCTTGGAAATGAGTATTGATGGGGGGAAGAACTATCACGATACATTACTTGTAAATCAGGGAATTCCCGATAAAGAATGAAATGATAATATATTTGACTCAATGTCGGAAACCGATTAGTTACTTTATCTTTATCTTACCATCTGAAATCTTAAAATGTGAATGTTTTTTCCAAAGACTGGGTGTTCCACACGATGGAGTGGATGGCGCTAAAGACTGCCCAAGCTATGGAGGATTCATGATGACTTATGCTCTCAGTCTTGGAGAAAATAATTTCTACTGGTCCAACTGCACTATCAAGCTATTTCGAGAATTCATGAAGTGAGTGGAAAGGCGATTTACCCATAAGTATCTAATTCATTCCATTAAATATTCGTTCCTTTTTTTAAAGTTCTGCAGATGGTACATGTCTGTACAATTCTCCTCGCCGAGATACTCAGCTGCCCAGGAAATTGCCAGGGAAAATACTCTCATTGAACCAACAATGCAGAAAAGTTTATGGCACAAGAGCATGCAAGGTATTTCCTTTTTTACGCAAAGTACTTGATCCTGAAAAAATATCTACTCACAATGTTGTAACTTTTGATATTTCAGTTTGACGAAAGCGTTTGCACGAGACTGGAGTGCTACAACCCAAACGGTGGATTCTGCAAAGCTCATACGGCAGCTGCTGAGGGGTCAACGTGTGGCAACAATATGGTAAACTTACTGAATGAATTTGGCGAGCATAAAACGATTGGACAATATTCTTCATTCATCGTCTAGAAGTATAAATCTTTTTCATCTATATAAATTCATTGATAGGAGAGTGGGGTAGATTGACTGTCTTCTCATCTTCATCAGGTCTTATTTTGAAGCTTCACAAAAAAAAATCTTTTGAAAATGAAAGAATCCGGAAATTTCACTCCACCATTCGAAAGTTTTTGGAGATTGAAGTACGTCTGTGCTATCACTTTCTTTCCGAGATTATTTCTCTTATCAAAAAATGTAAATGGCTTAAAAATGACGCGTTCGTCAACTATCATTTTGTCAGTCTCGATTTACTACCGATTGGAGGCAACCCATTCCGTTTGATTTTTTCCTGCTTCTAATTTACTCTTTTATTTACGAACATTACCTTTGCAGAAACACAAATAGATTTTTTTATTGATTTCCATGCTCGCCAAATATGTTTGCAATATCTGTATTGAAAGAGAGAAATTGTGACATTAATAATATCATTTCTTTTTCAGCACTGCTTAAATGGCCGCTGTTTGCCGGTAGATGCAACTGAACTCGCGGAACCACCAAATTTTGAATATAAACCATTTCGACCGAACAACTTTCCAAAATTCAAACCCAGTGACTGGATATCTCGCACCATTCAACAGTGAAAAATGACGAAACAGATAATAAAAGAAAGAACTCGAATGTTGTTCGTGCAATTATTCCAAACTCTTGTTGAATTGTCACGTGTGTATAATTTAGATAGTCGAAATCAGTGAGAAACATCATAGACCTAAAGTATCAAACGCTGACAAGGCCAAAGCGGAAAAATCTAATTTCGTATATTGCAATAGAATTCGAGAATTTTTACCTAACAATAACTTTGAATTTGGGAAGATTGCAATAATCGGAGTGCCAAATTTTGACCATGTAGATTCAACAGTTGGAGGATCAAAGTCCAATAATTCCAACCCCGACTTCTCTTCATCAAGAATGCCTGGATCAACTTTTTTAATATCCAAGAGAATTTCATGATATGTGCTCCGCAATCCTTCCCCTGTTTTCCCTTCAATTGATGTCTGCGGTAGAAATGAAGAGCCATATATTGGTGGAGCCATTTTGATGTCTTACGACACACAATTCCACGCTTTAATAAACGATTTTGATTCTTCAAATCATTTATGGTATTGATGGGTTTGTTTTTATCGATATATTCACCTTTGCTATGATCTCCCATGAGATGAATTGTATCATTACTTATTATCTCATGTATATTTGCATACTGACGTGCGCGTTCGAGCCGAAGGCAAGGCCGACCCACAGTTAGCTGCTATTTCGCACTTTAAATGTTCGCAGACAATCCCAGACGCAGCAATTGGCAAAAATTTCCTCCACTGTTGAGATATGATGATACACAGTCTTATGGACTTCATTATAAAAATATTGACTTGTATGGCGATGTGAATAATAAATTGTTTTCGCATGATGCACATGTCGTTCTCTTTTACTCCTTCCGCTGTATATCACTCAAAGTAATCAATATACTGTGAAAATAATTTATGAGCCTGAAATATGTAATGCATTTTTTGAAAACAGTGTCTAGAGGATTGTCTGGATATCTCATTCCAAAATGTTTAGTCGGAGTGAGCACCTGTGCTTATTTTTACTCATGTTGCCTCAATTGAGTGATCAAGTAAATAACTAGTTCAGTTAATGATCCAGTGGATCAGTATCATTATTAGGATTCCATAGAATTTTAAATTCATTAAAGAAGTGGTGAAACGATTGGAGCCGACGAGAAACTGTGAAATCTGGATATTTAGAAAATCATTTAAAGAAAAATCTTGGGTTAAAATTTTAACAGATCAGAGGAAGATTCTTTCATAGTTTCAAAATGGATAAGGATTTCATTAGTGGAAAGGAATCAGATCGCTTTCTCCTGTAGTTTTTTACAATAATAGTTTAATTACATTGATTCAAAAATTTTTAGATGTGTGAATCACTGACAGATGAAGAAGTTCAGTCTATCTTCCAGACAGAATGTGACACTGGTACGTATGAATAAATAAACAATTTCGAATTTCATATATAAATTATTCTTCATTCCTTAACTTTACTCATCCTAGTTCCTGAGTATCAAGTAGTGCCAGTATTACACTCTATTACTACAAAAAATACATCAAACCCAAAAGTATATTTCAAATCCTTCGGGAAGGATGTGACATTGTACTTGTGGCCAGCTGAGGGGATGCTATTCGGAAGACATACACCAGTCTATACAGTCGAGTCGAACAAATCGTCTCCCAGAGGTCTCCATTACACAAAATATGATACATACGGAGTAAGAGAATTTTTCTCTATTCTCATATAAAAAACGATCGCAGTAAATCTTCTTAATATTCAATTTTAGTAATTTATGTTCTTCTAGATTTATCACGCCTATCAGGACGAATCGAACAATGCGGCGATAATAGTACGCCAAGGCACTAACAATTCATACAAATTCGACGGCACTTTCGGTCACCATTTCGCGATACGCTCCCTTCCACAGAGAGTGATAGACGAAGTAATCAGCAAAAACAAATCTCATCATCAGTCGAAATTGCTTCCCAGTATCACAAAGAATAATGAAAGCTACTCGCAGACGGAGCATCACTTGATCATAAAGACGGATGATGTGAAAAATGCTTTGAACTTTAACAACCGATCATTCTCGAACAACTCTTTCGTAACTCGTGATGAACGAAACTCAAGACATAAATACAGTAAGATGAAGACCCATTCGAACATTGTGTATCCTGAAATTTTGACTATAGTCGAGTACGATACTTTCAAGTGAGTAGATGAATACCTTTTCTATTCAATTTAATCAACGAAATTGGATATGCTTTCGTTTAATCGGCTTCAGGTCATTCCAATCGGATGTTTCTGAGGTACTCGTATATCTAACAGCCTTTTGGAATGGTGTAGATTTACGATATAGATCACTGAGGGATCCAAAAATACGTCTGAACATCGCGACGATAATAATTGGATTGGTAAGTAAAGTCATGGAGTTTCAGTCTTCCAATTTTTACAGCTCGAACTGCAATAAATAGATGCAGTACCAAATAACAAATATGGGGAATTATTCTGAATGTGAAAAATCAGTGTTCAATACCCTGCATTGAAGCAAATCATTTCAAACATTCAAATAATTCCTCCTCCATCGACCTGAACCCATTATATCTCTATTTAACTATTTTAACAATTCTCTCCTCGATCCCCACTTCTTCAAACAGTTGCTTCTTTGTCCCTGGGAATCCCTCCAAAATACTGTCAACTATCTCAGAACCTATTCTCTTCCTTTTCAAGTATTCACGGGAATACTGGTCCCTCAAAACCTCGGCCTTCTTCTTCTTTTCCCCCAGATTCGGCTGACTGCTAGACCTCTCCACTAGATGATCCAATTTGGTTTCTAGTGCTGTTACTCTTAACTTAACCGCGTCACTCTCCCTGATAGCTTCCTCCAGAGTTGGACCGGACTTCAACGCTTCTAATTTTTCCTCCCGAATTTTAACCTCATGCTCAAGCGCCTTCCGTCTCATTTCCAACTCGGCTGCATGAGCTTGCAGGTCACCGCTCATTCTTTTCAACTCAGCAGCATTGTGCTTTGTGGCTTGAGTTACGCAATAGATTTTCTGTTTTCCGTACGTCTAAAAGTCGAACAAATGCGTCAAATAGCTAAAGACTAATGATGAATTTTACGTAAATTTACTAGAAGTGGGCGGATTAGCTAATCAGCGTGAGAAAGGAAAAAACGGTTGGGTACAGTAACTCTATCCGTCTTCAAGTCTATCATAACAACTTTATCAAACATCGAGTCTGCCGAAAAACAGATATATTATTTAAAAATAGTAAAGACAACTCTATCGGTGGTCATGGCTACCCTGAATTCGCACCGAGAGGTGATGTTGAATAAAGTTGTGATGGCTTCGGAATTTAGGGTAGCCACGATCACCGATAGAGTGCTTATGATAAAGCTGAAGATGGATAGAGTTGCTCCTGTACCGTCCAAATGCATCAAATCTATACTGATTAATAATGAATTCTAAAATTTAAATAAAAGTATGCAATTCGTCAAGTAATATTATATAAAGTAATTTGACTAAAAGTGCGTGAATAGCTAGTCATTATGAGAAAGAAAAAACTGCTGGAGTTCCCGACTTTGATGTTTAATTTGGAATCTATCTGGCATTGAATTTTTGTGAAAATCGAAGCAGAAAAATTAGAGATCCATCGAAAAATTAGTGCCATCTATCGGTATTCACGATTTTGGGGCTTAAAGGTCCAAATAAAAACATTGAATTCCGTATCATGAAGAAAATGTCCAACTCTAGGAAATTTTTCGCGTAACTTCACAATTCTAAATGAATAATCACTACCTAGTAACATACCTTCTCAAAAACTTTTCCCTCTTTCTTCAACTCCTCCAGTGCCTGTTGAATGGTCGCCTTGCTCTTCTCATTGGGAAGATTCGACACAATATCATTGAGATTGTAGGGCCTGTTCTGAGTCTTCAGAAAATTGTGAACCGCTTCTGCCGTCGCCATATTGATTTAATTATTGTTCTCAAAATCTCAAGTCAATCCTTGAATGATAAAACGAAAGTTTTGTGGTGATACCTGGAAATTGGTTTTCGCAGGACAGGAATGCTACCCCATATTTGAGCGATTATCGATTGGACAATTCTAGGATTACCACTGATTCTGTACAAGCTATGGGTCTCTATTTCTATGCTGAGGAGAGATTTGAGAAGAGCTCGTATGACATTGTAATCGCTGTCACGAGGTAAATGACTATAAGAAGAGAAAGGTGAACAAAAATTACTCAGAAAATTGTAGAGCGAAATGTAATTCAATGGAAAAATGCCTGTTTGTGAAGACTATTTCACGATTCATTTGGTGAAAAAAATACATTTATTGTTAAATGTCCCCACCACTGGATGATTTGGTCTGTTTTAGAAAGAACTCGGTCAATCAGATGATAAATTAATAAATACAGTGGACTCTGGTTAGAGGCATATTGGTTAGTGTCGAACTTCCCCTCAATTTTTTTTTCTCGCCGCTCGAGCGTTTCCCCCACTCTGCCACCACACAAGCCGGAGAGTAAACACTCCAATATTTTCTTCGAATTGCTATTGTCTTCCGATTCCAGTAGAGACGAGAAATAAAATATTCTGCATTTGAATTGTCGATCAAAAAATTTAGTCCACTTCTGGCTGTCATGGGGGGAGGATCTCGTTTTGTTGGCATAAAATTAATTCAAAATTGGATTAAATAAAATAATGAAGCGAGGTAAAGAATACGACTGTAACATTGCGAATAAAAAGAGTAAGACGAGAACTGTTGTGAGTATTAAAACTAAAGTGAGTGTTTTAGAACGATTGGATAGTGGAGAGAACATAAATGATCTATGCGATGAGGTTGGAGTGCATCATACGACGATCAGAAAGTGGTGTAAAAATATTGATAATAAAAAAAATCGTCTGAATCTATATGAATATTGCTATTATAGTTGAAGCTGTGAAGTAAAGTTTATCATTAAAATAAAGTGTTGAATTGAGAGAGAAAAGAAATAGTATTTTTCATTTTATCGTTCGTAGTTCTCGGAAGTCGGGCTCGGCGTGAGCGCGTAGTGGGGGCAGAAAAATAGAGTCGAATTCTCCGAATTCGCTTCCCCTATCCCGCAAAACAGTCGACTCTAACCAGAGTCCACTGTATTAGGGAAACATTCTGTGTTAATCACACTGCGCCATAAGGTTTTAGATAATTTGAAACATAGATCGGCATTAATCATTACTTTAGTAATATTATGAGAAGTTGCACCTTACAGTAATTTAGATTTATCTATCGTAATTGAAATTTGAAAAGTAATATAATAATTGGTAATTTGATTTTTCAATTATTGGTTGATAAAATAGTTCGGAATTTGAATATTTGAGTTGATGATTGATAAAATAATTCGGAATTTGAAAATTTAAATTGATGGTTATTTTTCAAATTAAAAAATTGGTGAGTAATATTAACAATTGACTTATTCCAAATTTAACTGCAATTCAAAAATTCGATTATACCGATGTCTGATTTGAAATCAATTTTTAACCTGACATATTATGAACGAATTTGGTTTCCTGATTGTTTGTGTGCATCAGACGTTTATAGAGCAGATGTAGAAAATTTATTATTCCCTTATCAATTATTGACAGATCAACAGTGTGCGAACGTCTAAAAACCAGCAAAAACTCAAGCTGTGTCTCTCTAAGAGGTACGTTTAGCGATAATTATCAGAAAATTTGCGAGCTTCGAATAATTCGTGTAATGGATAAATTTTGCTAGGCATAAGTCAACTGGGCTCGGCATGCATGCAAAACGCTGAAAAACAATCCGTTGAGTCTGTTGGGCTTGTACACGATCAAGGATTCAACGGAGTTGCAACTGCCGCTCATGAACTAGGTCATATGTGAGTTTAATGACTAATTTCTCGATTCAGTATCGAATAGGCTAGGATGGGATAAAATCTTTTAGAACTCTAACACCGAATTGATAATGTTCATAAATTGTTCAGATTGGGAGTGCCGCACGATGGATCGCCGTCTCCACAGTACATCGGTGGTCCAGGTGCCACAAGATGCAGCTGGCAAGATGGATATCTCATGAGCAGTGAGAGATTCGGCAGCAATGCGTTCAAATGGTCTAATTGCAGTTTAGAATGCTTCAAATACTTTTTGAAGTAAGTCTTTCATTTCACCTCATCAGTTGTAATTAATTTTTCATCAATGCTACTGCGTTCACCTCGCGCTGAAAAGTGCCTTTTCGTTTACTTGTAAAAATAAATAGATCATGTTATTCCAATCTAACAATTGTTCTCTCTTTGTGCAAAAGACAACCAGTCGCTAAATGTCTCTACAACAAACCAAAGTTCGACACAGCCCTTCTTAGAATACTGCCAGGAAGCCTATTATCATTAGACCAACAGTGCTACGAAGCTGGAGCGCTCGAGGCTTGTTACGTAAGCAAACAATTTAAAATTCATTGGAAATTCAAGGGAGATTTAACGGATCTGATTCAAGTTACGCCGTGGCTGTTCGCACTACCACACGCAGCAGTCCAGAGATAGGCATAATCATAAATTGTAATTGACATTAATCTCATAAACACTTAATCAAGTAATAGAACTTAACAATTTTTAAATTATTAAATTAATCAACAATTAAATTTTCAAATTCCGAATTATTTGACCAATCAATAATCGAATTCGGAAGATTGAGGATT
The DNA here is from genome assembly GCF_001412515.2 of Diachasma alloeum. Lineage (NCBI taxonomy): Eukaryota > Metazoa > Arthropoda > Insecta > Hymenoptera > Braconidae > Diachasma > Diachasma alloeum. The sequence continues at coordinate 2,337,923 of NW_021680427.1, forward strand.
CCTTGGATAATCTCTAATACTTTTCAGGAAATTTCCGATTATTTACTTAACAAGATCTATGCGCGCGCTCTCGCGCGCGCTCATCTATTCATTTGTTGAAATGAAGAAATGGAATTCATTGAATTTCAGTTTCTCATGAATATCTTATAAATATTGATAATGAATCAAAGAGAATTCGAGTAATGATTGAAGTGAATAGCGAAGTAGAGTAAAAGAATCTATAAAGAATTTTTCATTTTCAATGAATTATCTTCAATTTTTTAACACAATCGGTCTCCATAAAAGGACAGAATTTATCAATTTCACCGATGATATATATACACGTGAAATATATATATATATATATATATATAATATAACGTTCGGAACGTGAAAAAAAAATTTACCACTGAAGAATTTGAAAATGCCGCGTGTTTTTTTGTGAATAACTTCGTGTCACATATTGACATGTTTTGTTAGACATGTTCAGGCAGTTTCGAGATATTTCGATATAAAACAACTTCCCGTTTCTTTCATCTTTAGTAAATAAGATGATTATTTGAAAAATTTAAATTATCAATTATTTTACTATTTTCTAAATTCCAAAGATAAATTAATGAATTCAATTATTTTAAGGAAAAAAATTCTCTTAATATTACTAAAATAATGATTGATACTGATCTCTGCGGCAGTTCGAGTGCAGGAGTGGGTGCCGAAATATAGCGTAGATGATTCTAAGGATGATTTTCCAAGCAGGGTAGAGTCCGAGACCCCACTTGACAATGTTGTCACAACTCTGGTTTTGAACTCTACTTCCAGAGTTCATAGCAGAGATGTCAGACAAGGTGTAAATGTTTTTTTGGGGCCCGAGTGCAGGAGCGGGTATCGAAATAGTGCAGATGATTCTAAGAATGATTGGTTGACACGTTGCGTATTGTACTACTGGCCGACCCTTATATGCATTTCTGTATGACACGCTGCGTGTAACACGTTGCGTGTGACACGTTCCGTGTGACACGTTGCGTGCGAAACGTTGCTTGCGAAACGCTGCGTGTGGTAGTGCGAATAGCCACGGCGTTTAAGTTATTTTACGATAGGATCTGATCTGTTTTCAGCATGATAAACGGGCATGTGTACTTCTGTACTGTACAATACCAGAAAAAAAGGATCAATGTGTTGCTACTGCCCCTGCTGCTGAAGGATCGAAATGTGGAGATAATAAGGTGCAAAACATAACTTTGTAGCTTTAAATATTTCAATGAAAACTTTGAAAATGTGAGCTGAGAAAATTCTATAGAAAATGTTTCAATAGAATATGTTGTGTAGAAAAATCGATTCTGTTGACTTTTTCTACAGAATATTTTCTATGGAACATTTCAATAGAATCGGCCAAACACTAAGAGAAAATTCAATAGAAATCCGATAGAATTGTCTAGTGAATTCGCTAGATTTTTCTGTGAAAATTTTTTCACAGGGGTGGGTGGGGCAAAATGAAACAGCCGAAAAACGACTATTTGACGCAATTCAAGCAAACAAAAATTTTTTAAACTTTTGTTTATTAACTTTTTTTATTATTTGGAGTACTGATGAGAATAATAATTTTTTATTCGTCTTATGATTCAATTGATAACAATTCAATTGATTAGATTAGGCCGATTACACTTTTCTTTTTTCATTCGATTGAAATTCAGCATCATATTTATTTTTTCTCCCTCTCCTGGGCCTTTCTCTGGACTTTGGATTGTGCTGTTTCATTTTCTTTTCTATTAATCCATCGACAAAATCTTCTCCCGTTAGAACTTCTCAATAATTTTCCATTCTACTGAATGGAAAATTATTATTCTGATTAGTGCTCCCCAGAATAAAAAAACTTTAATAAAGAAAGGTTAATAAAAAAAGTATGTAATAAAAAAAATTCTTTTGTTTGAATTACGTTAAACATATTTTTCGACTGTTTCATTTTGCGCCACTCTCCCCCATTAATTAGAAGTTGGGGTAAAACGGACACGTTTGGCTTTTTTATAATGTTAATGAGGGGTTGAAATGTTGATAAAATTGAATAATTTTTTCTTCAATACAAAGAACAATTCTTTCCCTTTGTGACGAGCCTAAACTGAGCTCAATTGATCAATTTGTTTCGGAGTTATGAATAATTTTAAAAAAGTCTAAAGTGTCCGTTTTACCCCAACCGCCCCTAATAAAAAAATGGCAAAACGCTAACACAACGATTTAAAGCAATGCATATCAGTCATCACAGCCATGACCCGTGAACTATCCGTAACCAAAATATCATAAACTTTCAGATTTGCATTCAAGGAGAATGTATCGACCAACGCCAGTGGAGAAACATCGACATGGCTATTCCCCCTTGACATCATAAACCTTACATAAACTGAAGATTGACATAAAAAATGATAGACTCACTGAAATGTCATGGAGGAGCAAAAAAATGAGTCATAATTAATCAATAATGGAAATGTTTACGAATAAAAACACTCACCGTAGATAACCTCACTGCCACCAGCCTCAAATGTCTCTTGTTATCACTCCAAACTAATCCTCCAAATTCATAATCGAAAACCCTGATAACTCACACGAAATTAATAATTACAATTCACCCCGATGCACCACACGGACAACAAATTCTATTCTGTTGTGTAAATAAGCTGTACCCGGTCTAGTCCAATGAACGAAAATCCGTCAAATGCCGAAACTGAATGTGTGAACACTGAGATATCAAAGTAATTGTAAAGATTTAATTGAACAACTGAATCAATCGACAATCAACGTCTGAACTACGTTTCCTTCGTCAACAAATGTTTAAAAGTACTTGTGCACATGTCGTTGTTTGTTATGGTTGAATCGCAATAAACGTTCGGCTGGTGGCGCTGAGTGTCACGTCCGCCGGAAATGATCATCTTCAGGCGGAAAAACCATCCTCTCCATCATCAACGATCGATAAAGAAGAGTTTTGATCATTTTCACTCATTTGCTCCTCTAGTAGACTGACAAATGGCATAAGTGGACGTTCCTATTTACTAAAGGATGAAAGAAACGTGAAGTTGTTTTATATCGAAATATCTGGAAACTATACCAGACCACAAATCGTCAATTCTGATTGGTTAATGAGTTACGTGAAGTAATCGCTGAAAAAAATCCCCGGTATTTTCAAATGCTTCAAATGCCAAATTTTTTTTGTGCGTCATATTGTCCATTTTTTCATGTGTGAAGTTTATCTTTATATTAAAACATTGCCTAATTGTTGATCATGAGAAAAAACATAGTATTTCGAAAATTTTTTAACTCAAATTATTCTTCACTTCCCAAATTTTAATTTTTTCTATTTACCATGCGCAAAAATGATCAATTCTTGCTTCTCAGATTTTCATACATGAATTCTGAACTCTACAAAATTCATGAAAATTCTTCGGTTCCCCAAATAATTCGAGAAAATTTTTTGAAGATCTACTGCTACTCTGAAAAACTGTGGAATTTTCCGAAGAATTCAAGAGATTTTTTCAGTTTTCTAGGAAATCAATTCATAACCCTCCCCTCATTTTTCAACAACTACAGATTTTAATCAGATTATTTGAAAAAGTAAAAAAAAAAGAATCGATCGAAGATTAAAAATTATTGATTGATGTTTCACTTTTCATTCTCTTAATTCTTTTCAAGTCATTATCAATATTTATAAAACATCTGTGAATATATAAAGTTTAATAAATTCGATTCTTCCTTTTTACAACGAATAGATAAGCGCGCGCACATGTGTATCATCAACAAATGTTCAAAAAGACTTGTGCATGTCGTTTTGTAATGGTTAAATCCAAATAAACGTTCGTCTGGTGGCGCTGAGCGTCACATCCGCCGGAAATGATCATCATCAGGCGAAAAACCCATTCTCTCCGTCATCAACGATCGATAAAGAAGAGTTTTGATAATTTTCACTCACTTGCTCCTCTAGTAGATTAACTAATCCACGTTTACTCCATCGACAAATGGCATAAGTCGGCGTGTCACGTAAATAAAGACGTGTCAACATAATCTCGATAAAAAAAATTAATTACATTTGCAAGTAACCTTGGCAAATAACACTAAGCAAGGTAATAAATGCGTCTACAATAGTGTCATTAGATTGATTGCGTGAATAGCCTCGAAAGATAGATAATTACATTTTCATTTCACAGATGATTACTGACGTGCAACTATCGATATTCTCCAATATTCTTGGAGTCACATTGTTCTTCCTGGTGTTTCTGTTCCATTACATCAACGCAAATTACGGTAAATAAGCGAGGGGAGTGGAGAAAACGCATGCATTCCACAATGGAAAATATTGGGAGTCAAGAGGATTCACCGAATGGACAACACAGATAAAGACATCTATCACGTTTGTAATTATTCACGTGTGTTGGGATTTCAAAGAGAATTATTACGTTATGTTATCATACTGCAATTACTGGAATAAATTCTCATTTATATGAAGTAACTACTGTTTTAATATTTCATTTTTTTATATAAAAAGGAGATGTCGCACTTTTATTCCTGAATGTTCTGGAAGAGAAATCGCATGCATGATGATGAATATACTATTTTGGTTGATGTTGATAACATGGATGATATTGGTAATGGTGGTGTAGATCTACGGAATATTATATTTCGTAACGAGTGCAAAAAAGTGTTTTTTGGCGAGTGGGCGGTTTATATAATATGATATAATCCCACGAGCTAAAAAACATTTTTTCACGAGTTACGAACAATATTTTTCATCACAATGTGGCGGAAATTGGACTTTTAGGCACGCGGAGCGTGCCGAAAAGTTCACTTTTCGTCACAGCGTGATGAAAAGATCTTTTCAATTACGGACAATTATATGCAGCTTTGTCGAGAATTCGATCATGAGATCCATTGAAAGTTTTCAGAAGACAACGAAAAAACGCCAAAGTCAAAAAAATTATGTCTACAAAGAGCAGGGGAGAGGGGTAAAATCGACACTTTAGACTTTTGTTTTATTTGCTCATAACTGAGAATAGTATATTGTGTTACAAGTGCGTAAAGAACCACTTTTTCGCACGCACGCGTAAAACATCCTATTTTTTGTAATACCTGCCGAGTTCACTGTTCGGGACCGTAGTGGGGGTAAAGTGGTTGCTTTTGTGCACGGTGTGCGTAAAGTTCAAGGTCGTGTGTAAAGTGAATTTCGAGTGCGTAACGCACGAGAATAAAATATTATTGAATTAAAATAAAAAATAAAAAATTATTGACTTCTTTTTATGAAATATTCTACTTAAAAATAACACCAAAAGTCACAAAAAAGTTGTGTAAAGTTGTAAAATCTTTAGTTGAATTGGTACCAAAACTCAATAGAATTATTCAATAAAATCAACTTGAATAGACTTCTTATAGAATTCCAGTGAAAATTGAATAAAATTTCTTGAAGAATGCGCTAGATTTTTCTACTAAATTTTGATACCTGTGACCTGTGACGTCTTTTGATATTCAAATATTGTAACTATGTAATCAGTAAGGCTTCAATCTTTAGTTAAATGAACTGCTTGCATACAAACAATTCCTCAAGACAGTTGGATATTAAATTCAAATTTTCCTGCAGAAAAAGTTCATTACAGAAAAGTCGATAGGAATTTTCCACGCATAATGCTTGAAATAAAAATCAGTTTCCATATTCATGCAACTGACGAACGCGCGCTTCGCACCCATCGCCAGATTAATTTATACTTTTTCCTTTTATTTTTTTTTCTTTCCAGTTCCGTCTTCACAATTAAATCAATTTAATTTTATCTATTCTCATTCTAATTATATATTTGTTCCTTAACACATATATGTATAATAAGAATGGATCAAATTACAAGTAACAATAATTCAAACGTTACAATATTGAATGAAGAGGAATTATGTTGAAGTTGATCAATACAAAGTGTTTTTTTGTGATGAAAACAAACACACAAAACAAAAGTCATTCTCATTCCCTTCATATGTGCACTGATGGAGTGATTCATTTATTCCAAACCAGATTCGTTAACTATTAACGAATGGTCGAGTTTAATATGACCAATGAATATTCGTTAATAGTTACCGAATGGTTTACTTGAAAAGTGAAAATCGAGTCGAACAAGGCTCCTCAAATGTGCATTTGTTAACTATGAATTATCATTCCTATAGTCCGATTTCAATTATTATTATTACGAAAATGAAATGAAGAGTGAATCAGAAAGGAATAATCGCTAGAAAATGTTTTTTTTCATCACGCTGTGACGAAAAGTGAACTTTTCGGCACGCTCCGCGTGCCTAAAAGTCCAATTTCCGCCACATTGTGATGAAAAATATTGTTCGTAACTCGTGAAAAAATGTTTTTTAGCTCGTGGGATTATTTCACTCGCCTTCGGCTCGTGATATAAACCTCCCACTCGCCAAAAAACACTTTTTTGCACTCGTTACGAAATATACTATTTTCTTCTTTTATATCGGCCGGGACTTCGAATCACTTTTTTTCTTCAAGTATTAGAGCCCAAGTAGCAAACCTTGCGAAAGATATCTGAAAGTATACCAAAAAGGCTGTCTAATGTCTGTCCAAAAACGTAACTTGTGTCTAGAAATTACCTAGAAGTTAACTAAAAGTTATCGTATGACTGCAAGATACTTTTTGGAAAGACATTAGTCAGCCTTTTTGGTATACTTTCAGATATCTTTCGCAAGGTTTGCTACTTGGGTAGACAGCCTTTTTGGTATACTTGCAAATACCCTCCAGAACTATGCTGCTTGGGAGGAATATCAATACCTCAGCGAGAAGAAATTCATAAAATGCATAAAAAAGTGGGCGGGAAGAACTAAAAAAAATAATTTTTCAATGTTTCAGGAAAGTTTTAAAATCGACACATTTTTTCGAATAACGGAAGAATACCCATAACTTCGATTTCTCTCCTTCTTTTTATAGAATGAATACAATAAATGACAGAAATAGAGAATTGGAGCCTAAAAATTTTATCGGATTATTATTATATAATAATATTTTTCATTCCCCTCTGGAATAAACCTGAACCGAGCCGACGCGTTAAAAAAATATCGAGCAAAAACTCCCAAATTCTCCGTCCACAACCCGTTCTCGCCTCTCCTAATCTGCAATAAATTTTTATTTTCCAATCAAAATGTCCCCATAACATTAATTACCCACAGACTGCACCCAATCAGTAAAATATTAGTCTGGTCTCGAATTAATCCCGTATACCTCACGAGTACAGATAAATCCGGTATACCTGTTCGTCTGCGTAAAGGAAACAGGCAAAAAGCGCGCTGTGTATTCAATATATTCATTTTCGTTTTATTCGTCACGGCGCTCGCGTGCCGCCTCCGTATATCTTTCAAACCGCAGTAACGTTTTTCAATTTCCCCCACATTGTCATACTTTTATCAAAAATAGTTTAACAAAAAGTGTGCAGGCAGTGAAGTCATAAATCTTGAAAATAAATGCCGACAGTGTATGCCTTGTGACACTCAAATACTCCAATAATTTTTCTTCCCCTCAATGCTACGAGTTCATAGTGAAATACATCGTTCGTAGTAAATGTCGGGTGTTTGCACGTCACTATTGCTCTTTGCCGATAAACAAAATTACAAACAAAAAATAAAGTGAAAATGCACGACACGTGTTTTAAACTGAATATCGATATCAACACTGATGTTTTAAACAGTTTAAAAAATACATTTTGTGGATGTGAACTGTTATCAATTAGTGCCCCTATAATTTTTGATAAATAATAATAATGAAAAATCCGCGAGTGCATGTGCATTAACGTAGAATACCGTAAATTGATCGTAATAATGATATAGTGACTGTCAATATGATTTTTAAAATTTTTATGATTTCATTAATATGTGGTATAACGAGGGGATTTACAGTGGATGATGTGCAAAAATATGCTGGATGTATGTCGCAGTGTCAACAAGTAAGCCAAAAAGATAATATTTCTTATCAAGGAAGAGCCTTCGAAATTATTCGAAACCATCCACATTTTCGTGATATCTCTAATGCGTATTTTAACGAGTGGTCTGCGTTACATACGTAACATTTTTCAATACTTCGAACAAAAATAAATTTCAATATCACCCGTGACAATCAGTCGATGTAACATAATAAGTTGACACAGTTGCGTCGATCATGGCTACAGGCTATCGAAAAAAGACGTGGAAAAATAAATGAAAAAAGAACGTAGAAGCATGATAAACTGAATTATTAAAAGCAAACAACAGAAAAAGTTCAAAAACCGGTATGTAACAGTTGAAATATTTAGCATTGGCGGCTGAATACATGAATTGTTAACACGTTCTTGAATTGTCACTGCTGTGTCTTTGAAGATGATATTGAACGCTCAAATGTTCTATCGATTATCGAGTCCCTTAAGAGCGCATAAATACGAAAATCACCCAATAGATTAGACATTCAAGGTCATGGATCAAAACACGCGAATCTGCAGAGTGAAAAGGGTATTACGTCGACTGAAGAAAAACGATTTTCCGTACCGATCTTCACTTTTCCTCGTTCGGGGATTGGTATTAACCCTTCCCCAAACTCGTAAAACTGAAATTCACTATACGGAAAAATATCGTTCACACCTAGTGCCATGGGAATTTTTTGCTCGCGCGGTTGGCCGGTCCGAGCCGAAGGTGAAGAGGAGGCCTCATCACGTATGAAAAAATCCTATAGGATCTCCCATAGGATTTCCTATAGAATTCACTATAGGGGTTTCTATGGAAAGTAACAAAATTGAGACTCGACACCAATCGGTCACAAGGATCAGGATTAGGGTCATAAATCTAATAGGAAATTCTATAGAGAATCCTATAGGGAATCCTATAGGGAATCCTAGTAAATTCTGTAGGAAATCCTATCAGAAAAATTCTATTGGAAATGTTCGAATTCTCCATAGGATTTTCTATAGGAAATTCTATAGGACATTCTATGGCATTTTCGAAGCCGCGGAGGAGGCCCATCACGTATGAAAAAATCCTATAGTGAATTCTATAGGAAATCCTATAGAAAATACTATAGGATTCTATCGGAAATCCTATAGGATTTCCCCTCCTAAAGGATTCCTACAGGGATCCTTGTGTGATTTTCTATAGGAAATCCTATAGAATATCCTATAGGAAATTCTATGGCATTTTTTCATACGTGCACCTCCGTGGATGCCAACTCCACGCGAGTAAAAAACCCCATGACACTCGCCCTGAAATATACGATTCCCCCTTGCTGATAAAAAATGGCAAAAAACAAAAAAATGAAAATAGAATGTACGACATGAGTTTTAAACTGAATGCCGGTACCGACATTCTGCTAAAATATGCTGGATACATGTCGCAGTGTCAACAAATAAGCGAAAAAGGTAATGTTTCTTCAAGAACGAAATTTACCTTCGAAATTATTCGAAACTATCCACATTTTCATGGTGAAATGTCGAAAGCGTGGTTTAACGATGGGTCCTCGTTGTGCACGTAACATTTTTCATTAGGTGGAAGCAGAAAAAATATTCAATATCGCTCGTGGTAATCAGTCGATGTAACATAATAAGTTGACACAGTTGCGTCAATCACGGCTACTGGCTATGGACATGAGAACGTGGACGTAATACATTTAGAGATGCAAATGCGTCACATGACCCGTAATATGACGGTCATGTGACCGTCACATGACGAGGCGCTCATGACGGCTGTCACAATTTCCCCTCCCCCTTCTGTGACTGTTACAACTTGTCAAGAAAAAATGACAGTCATTTTTCATCTATATAGATGAAATTTAATTTTTTTCTCGGTCAATTTTCAATTGAATTCCTTTTGTATTGGCCTAATCCGCATTTTGAAATGGAAATCACGTTTTTTTCCATCCATATAGATGAAACTATTTTGTTTCATCTATAACATAACGATTTGTGACAATCATTTGTAGTTGGAAAATTTGTGCGTCACATGACCGTCACAAGACCGTCATTTTTTGGTCATATACGCGATCTAAAAAATGACGGTCATTTTGCATCTCTAAGTACATTAGATAGAACGGTTCAAATTTGAGTAAAATAACTGTATTCACATTCTTTGAAGATGAAGTTTATGCCCGAGGGGTCTATAATAATTTTTGTGATACCTGCCTTAAAAGTCCACTTTTCGGAACGGTTTAGTGTGCGTAAAGCGGTTGTTTTCCGCACTGCGTGCTCTTGAACTTTACACGGAGAAAAAAATTCCAGAAAAATTACTGCGGTACCACGGTAAAATAGGTTCATTTGGACGGACCCGGAAAAATTCCCGTGCCAGCACCGGAACTTGTGCCATGCGTTAGAGGAATTTTTCTCGGATTTACCGTGAAAAATTCTCGTACTCCACACTGAGGGAAAAACAAACACGCCAACACGTTAAACACGATTTTGTTGTCAAACAAGTCTTGTTTGGGCCAACAAAATCGGTAGTTGAAAATTGCCAAAAAAGAATTTGTTTTTATCAGAATTTTAAGGTTTCAGACATGAATAATTATTCTGCTTTCGACAGCAACGAAATGTTTGGCTCAAGAGGGGGATAATTCACACCAGACGGTGCCTTTTTAGGAGGGAAATATCTCATACAGAGGAAAATTTATCAACAAATATGCTATCCCTAAGTCACAAGATTGCTATCATATCATTATTATTGTTTCATTTAAGTGTTCATTTCTTGTCTGTGATTATTAGACAGCTGAAACGAAAAACTACTATCCCTTGTTTCGCATAAAAGAAAGATTTTTCGGGAGCAAAATCCGTATGGGAATATCGAATAACGAAGGAGTAGTGCTAGAAATGACATTTTTTGCGTGTACAGAGAATGCAATTTTTTCTCAAAAAAAGTTTTTCATTCCGGCGCACTCTGCATGTCTGGCACAAAAGAAATTCTTTTTTGATAATTTTCAAAAAAACATTTTCTTGGCACAAGTAAGACTTGTTTGAGAACTTTGTCATTTTTCTCTCAGTGCACAGAAAATTTTCCCGTGCTGGCACGGTAATTTTTCCGGGTCCGTCCAAACAAACCCATTTTACCGTGCTGGTACAATAATTTTTCTGGAATTTTTTTCTCCCTGTACGCACTTGTGCATAAAAAAAACACATTACCCCCACTACGTCATAGTATGACAAAAAATATGCTTCGTTACTGTTTCGAAATAGAACATTTCGATACGAGTGTGTGATAGTATATTATGTCATTAGGGGATAAAAGTATTATCTGGCGAATGTGACTTTATAATCCGAGCCAAAGGCGCCAGATAATGCTTTTATCGCCGTGTGATATATGCTATTTTATGTCGTTGGGTCTCGCTTCGCTCGGTTAGAATCGCGGTTTATCGGGCCTAATGACATAAAATGTTTTTTGATCCGTAGTGGGTGTATAGCGCTCGCCAAAAGCGCAAAATTAGTAATCCTGACACAACAACTAGGAAATTTCGGAATTGACGAATACAATTCTTCCATTCAGAAGCCAAAGAACCGAGAAGCATGATAAACTGAATTATTAAAAGCAAACAACAGAGAAAAGCTTAAAAACTGGTATGTAATAGTTGAAATATTCAGCATTGGAGGCTGAATACATGAATTGTTAACGCCTTTTTAAATTATGACTGTTGTATCTTTGAAGAGGATACGCGCGCCATAGAACGCGCCAATGTTTTATCGATTATCAGTTCCGTTCAGAGCACATAAATACGAAAATCACCCAATGATCTTTCATTATAGTTTAGACACTCAAGGTCATGGATCCGAACAAGCGAATCTGCTAGACGAAAAAGGTACTGCATCAATTGCAGAAGAAAGGGAATCTTTCCAATAACATTTGCTGAACTATGTAACAAAAAATACAGACGTATTGTCTGCAATTCTAAATTCAAAGCGGCAAAAATGATGAAACCTGATTGTTGATGATGAAATCAATCTTTTTAATGGGATTCTGCGTTTGTTGAATCCTGTGTTGCATTCCTCGGAATTTTTCCACACCAGTTTCTCAACAGACATGAATATTTACTTGCATTCGTCATTATCATTAAGAATGGTACATTAATTAATGCAAGAGGAGGATGACTTACGACAACAATTTGAAATATATTTTCGAACACCCGGGAAACGATGTACAAAGCAATCACTATTTCCATTGTTGTTCACGTATGAAACAAATCAATAGAAAAAATCAACGAGTTCGATAAAAAATTATATTGGAATTTTCTAGGAATTCTATTGGAATTCTATTACAATTGTAGGGAATTCTCGTCAAAAATCGAATTGTTTTTTGCGCTGACTGAAAAGTCAATAGATTTCGATTTTTCGATATGAATATTCTCTTGAAATTTTTTCTCTAAGAATACTTGAGCATGAATTTTCTGATTTTTTTTTCGCTCGGATTCTGCAATGCAAAACAAAACAAAATATAGCGGAAAAATATTAGAAAATGCGTGCAATAATTTTAATAGAAAAAATCGCAAGAGAAAAATTCAAACAGCAAAATCGCAATCTATTGATTTTTTTCCTATCAAATATCTAATAGTAACTGCGCAAAAAAAAATTAACGAGAATTCCCTAGAATTTTGTAGCGAATTCGCTAAGGTTTTATATTAAATTTGTTCATACGCGTTATCATGAACAAAATGTATTAGGAATAGTTAATAAGTGAAAAACAAAGTACTTAATTTACATTTAAAGAAAACAACGTTAGATATAATATGTGCAACATCAATCAATGTGCATTAATCACCTGCGAGCTGTGATTACAGTGATTACTTATGCGTTTACTATGAAAGCACGCATTGAAGGTGGAAAATGTATAGGTAAAGCAGGAATAATGACTCCTCATTTCCAGCGAAACGATAGTTAAATTCACTGATAAACTAGTCAATACAGATGTTCGTCACGAAAGTTGGCGGGAGAATTCTCTATGTGGAATGTACAACTGATAATTCTTCATGCAAATGTAAAATTTAAATAATACGAGATTGAATTGCGTTGTTATTTATGGTAAATACTTGCAACCCTTTTTTTGTTTAACGTTATGTTAACGTATAGTTTCTCCAATTAGACGTTACGTGTACGTACGTGAGGTCTTCTGTTGATGGAATTTTTTTTTTTAATTCAATGTAAGATACAAAGGTGAGTGGAATGTATGAGCATACGAGAAATATGTTAGAAGGTATTTCTGCAATTTCGATAGAATAATTTCTTTGGATTATAAACAAACGAGGGAAATCAGTGGGTAAAATGTTGGTCAGAAATTACCTTAACACTCCGTTGGTCGCGCTGTACTGAGAAAAAAATTACTTTTGCCATGGAATTATTTTCTTGGGAGAAGAATTTATTTTTTTAGTGGCGTATTTCTCCAGGCCAGTCATTCTCAGGTGGTGCAAATCCATCTCCAAATATTACAATTATGTTGAATTGACAATTATTAACATTGAGAATTATTCCAAATTATACTCAATACCAAAAATACCAAAATACCAAAAATATTGTTGTATTTGACGAAGAAATAATTCAGGATAATCAAAGGGGCGTATTTATTGACAGTTCTTCAGAATAGTTTATGGAGCAAAGATCGATCAGACATGAAGTTCTTTACAAAACATTAAGAAAAATGACAATCAACTTTCTTTTATTTTACAAAAGAGGGGAAGAGGATAGATTAAACCATTCGATTCCGTAACAATATCATAAGTAGTTAGATTTTCGGTAAATGTTAAGAAAGAGGGCCCCACCACCGATCCGATGGTTAAGTTTTCAAAAAGATCGGTGGTGGTGCCCTCTTTCTTAACATTTACCGGATTTTCAAATTGTTACTGAAAAACTCCAGGTCGTGTACCGTGTATAAGGCGAATTTTCAGAAAAGCATGGCAACTTTGAGCTTGAATGTATGATTACACTGAGAGAAATTTCAATGGTAATTTCAACTACAAGGGAATTGCCAGAAAAATAATAGTTACGGTAACAATAAACATTGTAGATTCAACTATTACATTAAAGTGAAAATTACATCATAATGTTGTTGACACTATTTGACATAGTAAATTGAACGATGAGTCCTAGTTTAATCTACAAAGTTTATTGTTACTGTTAATATAATTTCTTTGACAATTCCCTTGTAGTTAAAATTACCATTGAAATTTTTCTCAGTGTAAGGGTAACACTGAACATAAAAAATCTCACGGGACTTCTTCAAGTATACGATCTAGATCACGCTTGATTTTTTTCAGATTTTTCCTAGATCCTTCAAATTTACCATTATGTGCGGCGCAGCGGTTACGGCGCGACCAACGACGTTCGTAACTTGTACGCTACGGGTAGGGGACTAGCGTGCCGCTGAACTAAACCCCGAATAGTACTGCATGTGGTGATATTTCTCTATTCTTACGAGATGTCGATAAGAGATTCTCTCATCGCGCGCCTCAAGAATGCTGGTGGAATTGCGCGTTTACTGACGGGCTGAATTTTTTCGTTTATTGTTACTGTAAATATAATTTCTTTGACAATTCCCTTGCAGTTAAAATTACCATTGAAATTTTTCTCAGTGTAAGGGTAACACTGAACATAAAAAATCTCACGGGACTTCTTCAAGTATACGATCTAGATCACGCTTGATTTTTTTCAGATTTTTCCTAGATCCTTCAAATTTACCATTATGTGCGGCGCAGCGGTTACGGCGCGACCAACGACGTTCGTAACTTGTACGCTACGGGTAGGGGACTAGCGTGCCGCTGAACTAAACCCCGAATAGTACTGCATGTGGTGATATTTCTCTATCCTTACGAGATGTCGATAAGAGATTCTCTCATCGCGCGCCTCAAGAATGCTGGTGGAATTGCGCGTTTACTGACGGGCTGAATTTTTTCGTTTATTGTTACTGTAAATATAATTTCTTTGACAATTCCCTTGCAGTTAAAATTACCATTGAAATTTTTCTCAGTGTAAGGGTAACACTGAACATAAAAAATCTCACGGGACTTCTTCAAGTATACGATCTAGATCACGCTTGATTTTTTTCAGATTTTTCCTAGATCCTTCAAATTTACCATTATGTGCGGCGCAGCGGTTACGGCGCGACCAACGACGTTCGTAACTTGTACGCTACGGGTAGGGGACTAGCGTGCCGCTGAACTAAACCCCGAATAGTACTGCATGTGGTGATATTTCTCTATCCTTACGAGATGTCGATAAGAGATTCTCTCATCGCGCGCCTCAAGAATGCTGGTGGAATTGCGCGTTTACTGACGGGCTGAATTTTTTCGTTTATTGTTACTGTAAATATAATTTCTTTGACAATTCCCTTGCAGTTAAAATTACCATTGAAATTTTTCTCAGTGTAAGGGTAACACTGAACATAAAAAATCTCACGGGACTTCTTCAAGTATACGATCTAGATCACGCTTGATTTTTTTCAGATTTTTCCTAGATCCTTCAAATTTACCATTATGTGCGGCGCAGCGCTTACGGCGAAACCAACGACGTTCGTAACTTGTACGCTACGGGTAGGGGACTAGCGTGCCGCTGAACTAAACCCCGAATAGTACTGCATGTGGTGATATTTCTCTATCCTTACGAGATGTCGATAAGAGATTCTCTCATCGCGCGCCTCAAGAATGCTGGTGGAATTGCGCGTTTACTGACGGGCTGAATTTTTTCGTTTATTGTTACTGTAAATATAATTTCTTTGACAATTCCCTTGCAGTTAAAATTACCATTGAAATTTTTCTCAGTGTAAGGGTAACACTGAACATAAAAAATCTCACGGGACTTCTTCAAGTATACGATCTAGATCACGCTTGATTTTTTTCAGATTTTTCCTAGATCCTTCAAATTTACCATTATGTGCGGCGCAGCGCTTACGGCGAAACCAACGACGTTCGTAACTTGTACGCTACGGGTAGGGGACTATCGCGCCGCTGAACTAAACCCCGAATAGTACTGCATGTGGTGATATTTCTCTATTCTTACGAGATGTCGATAAGAGATTCTCTCATCGCGCGCCTCAAGAATGCTGATAGAACCGTGCGTTTACTGACGGCTTGAATTTTTTCGTGCGTGTACAGACCAATTCAGTAGCGAAGTGGTAAAATGGTTTAAGTCCACTTATCTCCTAGTTGAGTTTTTGAGGAATATTTCCGAATCCAAGGGAGATAGTGAAATTTTCATAATTACGTTTGTTGTAGCTCTCAATTGGCTCTACAAAAAAGGATGTAACAAAAATTTTGCTATCTCCCTTAGATTCTGAGATATTCATTAAAAACTAGTTAATAGTCAAAATTGACTTGAACCGTTCTACCACTTCGCTACGGAATTGTATTCTTACATAAATAAAGTTCTTGAAACAGCTGACCTTCAAACTCATCTCCATCTGATATTAAAAAAAAACTGAGTGTGAGGTCTTGGCCAACATAAAATGGCAACATTGTGAAGTATCTTTCCATTACCTCTTCCATGGAAAATTAATCTAAAAATGCGTTGAATCTCTTACCGTTACCTGAATAGCATTACCTTGCGAATGGATGCTGAACGCAGAGTTCTCGAGTTGGCCATGATCAGCCACTGTAGCGTATACGATGAAAAATAAATAAAAATCAAAGGAGGAATAAATGAAATAAACATATTATCTCTTTGATATGTCGTCACACGTTTCCCTCAATATTTGCTTTCTTTATTTTTCAGGCACTGTGTCGAGATGAATGCCTTCAGAACGAGTATTCACATAAAAGCAAGTATATTCTGCGCGAAAAATACAAACATTCGTGATGAAAAATTTTGAGAAATGTTGGAATCTTGTTCTTGCAGAAATCAAAACATCCACAAAGGCTGCCAATTTCAACGCTACATTGCATTGTAGAGATGTTGATCTCCTCGCGATAAAACATAATCCTGGGATTTATTTGATTGCGATGGAGGACATATCCAACTCGGGGAGGAGAGTTTCAGTGGTTAGAGAATTCAAATAGAATCTGTAGATAAGTGGTCATATCGTCAATTATCTCGGTAAAGACTTGTTATCGGAATGATCGAGAGCCTTTACACATTCCTCATTGCAATTAATCTTGAATGTCCCTAACAAACAAACACTAACGTTTCACCTATTCATTTTACTGACAATGAGAGCTTAAAGTAGCTCGACCGTTCGGCCGGGCTATACGCTACACTTTTGTATATTTTCAATTAAATTGAATGGGAAAATTTTGAAAACATTCATACCCAGTCAGAGTTATCTAAATAAAAATTCGCGACATATTGATATATTTTCAAACATTTCGTTCTTTCAAATAAATAATGAAACTTGTTTGCAAAGCGGTGGATCATTTTTTATGAGGTGTCAAATTTTTTTTTCATTTTTTCACATCTAATGAAAAATTGCAGGCGACTGTATCTTCGATACAGCTGTAATTGTACGTGGATAGGTCCATCGTCTTTCCTTCTTTCTCGAATTCCCTAGAAACTCCTTGCATTCCCTCAAATTTTCTGGAAACTCCTAGAATTCTCATGAACTTTCCAGAAACTTCTTGAATTCCCTGAAATTTTCTAGAAACTCCTTGAATTTTTTCGAAATTTCAAGAAACTTCTCGAATTACCTCAAAATGTCTAGAATTTTCTAGAATTCCAATAGATGGCGGTGCACATAAGGACCGTTTCAAAAAATGACCCCCCATATTAAAACCATAGACGTATCCGCGTCAAAAAATTCAGATTTTAATCTTTGATTACAATGGAAATATTGATTTTTACATAAGACACCGGGTTAAATCCTGATTTTCAAACATTTCTTCTTTAAAAGACCAAAACGATAATTAAATTGAAAAAAATCAGGATTTCGCATTTATTCGAGTTTTCTAGAAGTTTTTTTGCCGTTTTCAAGAATCTTTGAATTTACCGGAAGGGTAGAGCTACTTTAACATGGGGAAAAATAATTCATCTGGTCTAAATAATTCATTTACTTTAGGAATTTTGAGAAATATGTTGTTGGAAAACTGTTATAATTTTTTAGACACTTCAATTGACAAAGTGAAATTTTTTTGCAAGTTTCCGGTTAGCCAGTTAATTATAATTAAAGAAAAACGACGCGTGGCGGGGTTTCCCTCATAGAGTGACTAATCTAGGCTTAAGGATGTTCTACACCCTTTCTGCCAAAATTCACGTTTTTTTAATTTTTCTGGCAAACTTATGATGGAATTGACGTGAAAAAATATAACGTTTTTGCGTTTTGTCATTATTTAATGACTGACGAAATTTTAAGGTGGTGCGAACATTTTCCTGCGTTTTCTCTAAACTTTTAAAAAGAATCACAAAACTGTAGAAAAAACGCATGAAAATTATCGCACCACTACGCAACTTCGTGAGCCATTAAAGAATGACAAACCACAAAATCGGTATATTTTTTCACGTCACTCCCATCGATAATTTGCCAGAAAAATGAAAACAACGTCAATTTAGGCTAAAAGGGTGTCGAACATCCTTAAGCGAGAAAATGTCCCGATGTTGTGAAGAAAATTTCCTCATTTTCCTCAGGACTTCACTATTTTCGTAAATTCAAAATCAATCATCAAAAAATCTTCCTCTATTTCCATTGACTCATTTTCTTTGACTACTTTGCTACTGAATTCATGCGTAAAAAATTTCCAACTCAGTATGCTACCCATTATTGAAAACAAAAATGTACAATTATCATAAAAAGATCATGAATCATCAGAACAATTACCATCGACGGAGGACTGTGAATTGAATTGCCTATTCTGTGGTCACATAAGTATGGAGAATACTATTTGCATAAGACAATGAATTCTTATACACACAAGATTCTCACCTGTCGGCTCAGGAATGATCGAACTAAAAATGTCGTTAATCAATTGAATAGCAAACGAGTCGAAGAAAAATGTAACGAATTGAAAAATTAAATCAACCTCTCTTTCTTCGGACGACATTAACAGGGCTCGACCGCAGTTATATATATTTAAAAATGTGGAGATTTTTTGAGACATCTCCACACTTTTGTGGGGGAACCAAAAAATATTATCCTTAAGGGGGAACAGAATGCGGCCAATTTTCCAAATTTTTCAACAAATTTCCTGCCCAAAGTTATCGATATTTTTACAAGTCGAAGCACATTAATCTCCGGGAGGTGATGGTGAAGGGCAATGTGCTTTAGGTTAAAAAAATACTAATAACTTTGAGCAGAAAATTTATTGGAAAATTTTGAGGAAATATTGGCCTTCGGTTACCCTTTAACTTGAAATGCAGCTTACTCTATCCAGCTAGGACTGAAATAGATAACAGATATTTCCTCTGTGGAAAAATAATGCAAATTATAATTCACACCCAAAAAAACAATACCCTATTTTCAGATTTCAAATATCTTAAAATAAGATTTTCAAAAGCTTTAATTTGAAGCCTGAAAGTCTTAAGTTGAGAGTTTCGAAGGGTTCAATTGAGACTTTCGTAGACTCAAGTTGTTACTTTTGAATGTTTCAAGTTAAAACTTTCGGAACTCAACTTGAAATTTTTTTTTTGGTTCTTCTAAAACTATCAACTTGCGACTTTTAAACGTTTTTCTCTAGACATTTGAAAATCTCAACTTAAGGGTTTAAAACTCACAACTTGAAGCTTTTGAAAGCCTCAAAATGAAATTTTTGAACGTCTCAACTTGAGACTTGTGAACGTTTCAATTTGAAATATTTGAAAATCTTATTTCAAGATTTTCAAAAGTCTCGATTTGAGATCATAAGTCTCAAAATAAAGCTGGTTATTGTTCAAATATGCAAAAATGCGAGCTGCTATATTCATTTACATTACACAGAGTGCAACAAATTCTTAAAATTATATTTATCGGAGGTGTTCGATCGATTGCACTGAGAAAAAAAGTTTTTCGAGAAGTACGTTTTTACTCATATCAAAAAACTCGTGGCGTGAAAATTTTCAATAGCAAAATATTTTGCACTAAGAAACAAAAAGCTTTTGTCAACAAATTTTACACTTGTCCTAAAGATAAGGACAATTTTTTGATAACCAGAAACCGATTTCTCAAACCAAGTAAAATTGAATTAATTCATTTACTAGTTTTTCAGCCTCAATTCTAAAATATTTTAATGCAAAAACCACTTGAATTGATTTGAGAACTCGTTCGTTTGATATGATCCAATTGCTCTCATCATTCAGACAAGTATAAAATTTTTGACGTAAGATTTTTTTTCTTAGTGTGAAATATTGTACGCTTGGTAATTTTCGAGCCATGAATTTCTTGATACAAGTAAAGACGTCCTTCTAAAAAACTCTAGTTTTCTCAGTGTAAGATCCAATTCAACTGCAACTGGATAAATTACGGGACATTTTTAACTACACGGAGAAAAAAATTTCAGAAAAATTACTGTGCCAGCACGGTAAAATGGGTTCGTTTGGACGGAAAAATTCCTGTAGCGCACGGCAGAAATTTCGCTGCTGGCACGGGAATTTTTCCGGGTCCGTCCAAATGAACCCATTTCATTGTGCTACCACAGTAATTTTCCTAGAATTTTTTTTTTCCGTGTAATAATCATATTTCTTGTTCAATTATAAACCACGCGAGGATGTGTCAAAAAATCCCCGTTTTTCTCAATAGATATAGAGGAGGTTGGGGTAAAACGGACACTTTTGACTTTTTTAAAAATGTTAATGAGGGGTTAAAATGTTGCTAAAATTTAATAATTTTCTTTTCAATGCAAAGAACAATTCTTTCCCTTTGTGACGAGCCTAAACTGAGCTCAATTGATCAATTTGTTTCGGAGTTATGAATAATTTTAAAAAAGTCTAAAGTGTCCGTTTTACCCCACCCTCCCCTAGCTATGCTCGAAGCGTGTTAACAATCCTATTTACTAAAGATGAAAGAAACGTGAAGTTGTTTTATATCGAAATATCTTGAAACTGCCTGACCGCTAATCCTTAATTCTGATTGGTCAATATGTGACACGAAGTTATTCCCAAAAAAAACACGCGGCATTTTCAAATTCTTCAGTGGTAAATTTTTTGTTCATGTCATATATATATATATATTTCACATATATATATCATCAGTGGGATTAATAAATTCTGTCCTTTTATGAAGACCGATTATTTGAAAAAATTAAAGATAATTAATTGAAAATGAAAAATTGTTTATAGATTCTTTTACTCTCCTTCGCTATTCACTTCAATCATTAGTCGAATTCTCTTTGATTCATTATCAATATTTATAAGGTATTCATGAGAAAATGAAATTCAATGAATTCCATTTCTTCATTTCAACAAATGAATAGATCAGCGCGCGCGAGAGCGCGCGCATAGATCTTGTGAAAAAAATAAAAGCGTCTCTTCTATTAAAAAAAAAATAAATAAGATTGTTTTAATTAGCTCGAAGGAAGTCTCTCGATTTTCCAAAATCTCTTGCCTGCAACACCCTATCGCCTTATTGTCCATCATTTTGACGAAAATGTCATCTCCGAACCAGAAATCACCGAGTGGTTCACGACAACTGCATGTAAGCATCGTAATAATCACTTTCGCCTCATTATCTCAAGTTTACCCAGAATTATTCATTTTTCAGTGGGAATTATACCGGCGCGGCTGGCTAGGGTTTACGTGGAGAATATTTTACAGGATGACGTGAACGATGACCATTTGATGGCTGAAATTGCGTTCGCGCCCGGCGAAGGTAACAGTTTTGAATAAATTTTCAATACCGAGTGGCGATTGATTTTTTTTCGCTTTTCTTTTTCCAACAGATCGCAGTTGTTTTTATGACGTTTTGTCATTTCACGCAGACGAGGGATTGTCGATTGGGAGCTTGAATGCGGTATTTAATGCAATTATTTTCAGTTATGAATCTATCATTGATATGTATCCATTTACCGTGAGAGGGATCAATAAATATTGATCAATGTTACTTTCTAAAGACTAATTAACAAGCCTAGAGCTGTCCCTGAAATTTCATTGCAGTTCTATTGGCTTTTTTTTTTTGACAATCTGTTTGGTTTTGACCTCAATTTATATTGAAAATTATCCAACTTTGGGTTTCAAATATGCCAAAGATCTCCAGGAAAAAATCAAATAGAGATTGATTATTTTTATGTAACTCTAAAAGCTAATGTCGTTTTTTCTTTAATAAAAAATTGCACTATTCATGTAAAATAGCCTGAAAAATCTCTCTGAAAGAATCGGGAATATATTTTAAACACGGAAAAAAAATTGAATCAAGTATATTTTATACTCAATTGGGGAATGAGTTTTTCAATTCGAAGATGATTGTTTTGTATCAAACGGGAGGGTAGCAAGCCCTCTTAATTGTAATATAAGAGTCAGGCACTAAGTGCCAGAATATAAGGGTTAAAAAGTGGAGGTTGAAAAGTGAGGGGCAGAATATTAGGGTCAGAATATAAAAATAAAAAAAGTGAATGTTAGACAATGAAGTGCTAATTATAAGTCATATATTATGCTTGATCACCGCTTTTAGCCCTTATATGATCCTCATTGCCTGACACCCACTTTTTTTACTTTTGAATATTCTGACCCTAATTTTGTGATCCTAATATTCTGACCCTCTTTTTTTAACGCTAACCTTCTGACCCTTATTTCTTCTTCTTTACATTCAGACCCTCAGTTTTCGAATCTAATGCTCCGACCCTCATTTTTTTGGATATCCGGTTAATTCATCCCCGGATAATTCATCCCATGACAATTCATCCCAAACAATTTCATCCCAAAATTCATCCCACCACACTTTCATCCCATTTTTTTTCTCTTATTACTGTTTGGATGAAGAATACGCGTGGCTGAAGCGCGTGACTTACCGGATTAATTTTCAAATTTTGTACGAATTTTGTAAACCGATGCTGTGGTCTATTACTTGTAGCCTATCTGGCGAATGTTAGTTGAGATGAATAAGAATGATTTGACCGTTTTTTTGCAATGTTTCCTGTTAATCCGTTGATCGGTTGTGTAAACAGTACTAGGAGGGAATCGCGAAGTATCTGATTGATTTTGATGTTGTGTTTAGTGTTTTTTACTGTGATAATAAAGTTAATATTTTTCCCTCCCTGAATTATTGTTGTGACCGTAAAAAATTCCATTGGAATTTGATGTTTGGGATGAAATTGTCATGTGATTGATTTGTTTTAGGATGAATTTGTTTGGGTTGAATTGCCCGAGATGAATTCACCTAGAACCCACTTTTTGACCCTTATATTTTACATTACACTTAGTGTCTGACCCTTATATTACACTTAATACGAAATAATCATTGAAATAATAACGAAATAATATAGGGTGAATCATCCAGTGTTTGAACGAATAAGGTCACAGTTATTTTTGACGTAGATTTAAAAATATAACCAAGTCGAAAATTGATTCAAAAATAATTATAACTCCCCTGTACATCTCCATAGGTAATAGAAAAAAATATTATGGATATTAATTGACGATACAATTAATGATATGAATACAAAAAGTTGAAAATGTGTGAAAACTCAGTAATCGGAATGCGTATTCTGTAATGGGAATATGCTATTGGCGGCGTGTCATCGAAAACTGTTTTTTCCGCTGGTAATAAGATAACTTAGACATTTTCAATCATCACAATATCATTTGGAAATGTCATAATTTTATTTTTCATGTATAATGCGAGGCATCTCTACCTTCTACTAATTTATTTTATAGAAAAAGTACCAATTAGTTCGATTACTGGTCTGGTTCGAACACTGGTTGGTTCACCCTATTACGCTGATACGAACTAATTATCCTCGAAGTGAAACACTCATCCCCCATTCGAGTATAAAATAAACTTGAATCAAGTATATTTTATTATATTCAATTCAATATAGTGTTTTTTCCGTGCAATAGTCTCTCAATAATTAACATATTTCTTCATTATTAGCATACAATTATTCTCATCGAAAATAATTTTCAGACCCGAGAATTCAACTTCAAACTCCGCAACTTGGAGTACCACCAGAATAACACAGTAATAATCTCTGCAAAAAATAATGGGAGCTCGAAAAGTAGTCGCAACATATCACTGACATTCGACACCCCGACGTGCTTAGAAGTCCACGCGAATTTGTCGAGATGTCGTGAGTTCATTAAAAATTTTTGCATGAACATAACAACAATTTCGTTAATGAGATGATTTTTAAAATTGTCCTTTGGGCTTTCCTACTGAATTTTCAGCTCCCGATCAAATCACTGGACTTCAAGTAACCGACGAACGCGCATCCAACTCTAATTTCGATTTTTCAATCTCCTGGGATAAACCTAAATTTCTACCTCATAATTACACAGTTCAAATAGCGACTATTGATCAGTCTAAAGTACCATACGTCATTACAGTGCCAGGGGTGAGTGACTTATCTCCAAGTTTTCCTTCACGGGATTCAAATTATGAATATGAAATTATGAAAACCTGTTTCATAATTAAAATTTCTCCGATGCACTAGGAAAGAACATTCCATTACAATTCTATTGGAATTTTATTCATTTTTTGCGTCAATCGCCTTTGGAAATTACACAACTTTTCCCTGCGATTTTTACACGGAGAGAAATATTCAGTAGAAATTACGGAACTTCAATTCACTCACCGATTACGGAATGGACTCACAAAATTTAAGTGACGGTATCGTAATTTTTCACTGGAGATTCAGATAAAAATTACGGAACGTTCTGAAAAAAATTCCGTGACAGATCCGTAAAATTTCCTACAACCACATTTCGCTCTAGAATTCCGGAAAAGATACGTAATTTTTATTGAATATTTCTCTCCGTGTAGAAGATATTTTATAGAAAAAAGTCAATAGGTTTTATCTCCTCTCTGAGAATTATTCTCTTGAGATTTTTTTATTAAAATTCTTGTGCATAAATTTTCCAAGTTTTTCCGCTGATTTTTTTTTGTTTTTTATTACGAAATTTCCAACAGAAGAAATCGTATTGAAAATCAACACCTACTGATCTTTTTTTTTTATATCAGTTATCTTTTGAAGAACGCACAGCAAAGTTGCATAATTTCCCATGCAAATCAGTCTGAAAGAACAAATCGAATTCAATGTTTTCTTCGAACGGAGAAAGCAGCTGCCTCACAAACAAAAGAGAATTGAATGCCATTCTATAAAACATAAATAAACGAATCATAATTGTTCAAATCATTTAGTTCGGAGGAAAACAGAATAATTTTACTTTCTTAATATTGCGTTCACTAAGGTTTTCTTCGAACAAAGTTTGTTCGTTAGAAATCCAATAGAATTTTCTAACTAATTCGCTACATTTTTCCCTTAAATTTGTTCGTGCGTGATCAACGGGTGGCGTTAATTGAATAAAAAATACGTATCTAATATTTTTCATTCAATTTTTATTTCCAGAAATCAAAACCCCCAATTCGCTGCACGGAGAGAAATATTCAATAAAAATGACGTATCTTTTCCGTAATTTCGGAGCAAAATGTGGTTGTAGCAAATTTTACGGAACTGTCACTTAATTTTTACCTAAAATCACGAAATTTTTCCAGAGAATTCCGTAATTTTTACCTGATTCTCCTGTGAAAAATTACGATACCGTCACTTAATTTTTCTGAGTCGATTCCGTAATCGGGGAGCGCACTGTCAGTTCCGTAATTTTTACTGAACATTTCTCTCCATGTGTCCAAATTATATTTTCTTACAGATAATCATTTATTTCTCCAACATTTGTAGAATTCAACTGGAGTTTCTTACTCATTAGAAAACGTCGGGCTACCTCACATGATCACAATTGTAGCAGAATCACCCGGCGGAACGAGTATTCCAATGACAATTCCGTGTGTTCCAGAAACAGATACTTCCTCATCAGGTGAAAAACAAAAACATTGATTTCGTAATTTCGAAAAAAATTCAACAAATGAGAAATTTTCATTCTATCTTGAATCGTATCATTTCCAGCATTCCAAAAAGCGCTGATAATCTTCCCCGCCGTGACCCTGACCGCTGCACTGATAACAATGATTTACATCTACCACAGATACAAAAAAATGCAGAACTACGGGGATCCTTATCGATACTACAAAGTGAGCCTTGAATTCCTTTTTCCGCCTCGGTCGCCGGTAACTTTTGACGTTTATCACGACAGTTATGGGAGTATCGTTTCATCGAACATGGGAATGTCCGAAATATTGGGGTCAATAGTGGACCGCAGGACCCACGTAAAACTCGCACCTCCATTATTGTGTGCATTCGACTCTTACATACATTCTTTTTTACTTTCAATTTCCACGAAGTGTATCAAAAAACTCAACGAGACATTTTTAGGCATCTAGTCGTTTGATTTAATTAGTTAAAACGATCATCCTCATTTTGATGAATTTTTATGGAATAATTTAACTGAATTTTACAATTTCCATTGATTCTACAAAGAATTGTGAATTTTCAATGAAGAAATTCCTTAAAATTTCAGGGGAACTGCCGCTTAATAGAAATTTCCACGAAGTGGACCGAAAAATTCAGCGAAACATTTTTGAAGATTCAGTTATTTGATTTAATCAGACGAAAAAATCAGCCTTATTTCGATGAATTTTTACGGAATAATTCAACTCTATTTTATAGTTTCTACTGGCTCTTCACTAAATTGAGAATTTTCAATGAAGAAATTCGTTGAAATTTCGGTGGGACTGTTCCTGAATAAAAATTTCCACAAAGGGTACCGAAAAATTCAGTGAATATTTCTACAAATTTAGTCGTTTGATTTAATCGGACGGAACGATCATCCTCATTTCGATTAATTGTTACGGAATAATTCAACTCAATTTTACAGTTTCTGCTGACTCTTCCCCAAATTCGAAACAATTCGGAAAAATTCGTTGAAATTTCGATGGAACTGTTACTGAATAAAAATTTCCATAAAGTGTACCGAAAAATTCAGTGAAACATTTCTAAAAATTTAGTCGTTTGATTTAATCAGTTGAAACGATCGTGCTCATTTCGATGAATTTTTATGGAATAATTTAACTAAATTTTACAATTTCCATTGATTTTTCAATAAATTGTGGATTTTCAATGAAGAAATTCCTTGAAATTTCAGTGAAACTGCCACTCACCAAAAATTTCTATGAGGTGTACCAAAAACCTCAGCTGGACAGTTCTAAAAATTTAGTCGTTTCATTTAATCAGACGGAACGATCATTCCCATTTCGATGAATTTTTATGGAATAGTTTAACTGAATTTTACAATTTCCATTGATTCTTCACCAATTTGTAAATTTTCAATGAAGAAATTCCTTGAAATTTCAGTGAAACTGCGACTCACCAAAAATTTCCATGAAGTGTACCAAAAACCTCAACTGGACATTTCTAAAAATTTAGTCGTTTGATTTAACCCTCGTCTGGTCATCTGATGGGAAAATGCGACTTAGTCACCTTCGCGGGAGAGTGCCGCCGTGTTATTTAGGCTCCAGCGTTGCCGAATCCACTCTACACTTCCCGAGCGCGTTTAGCGAGTTCCCAGCAACGTCGTGTAACAGGCAATTTCATTTAACACGGGAAAAAATTGTTCACCTGTTGGAAATAATTTTTTTTCTCCCAGAATTAAGGATACAATATTGAAAAAAAAATACTAGAATTTTCCAGATACTTCAATTGACGAATTCAATTTTTCTCAAATTTTTCCGGTCACCCAGTCGATGGCGAGGTGAATAAAACGACGTGTTGCGGCAATTCCCTCGCACGGTGACCAGTCTAGGGTTAATAACACGAAAAGAATCAATTACTATCATTAACCCATCACGTACGGGCTCCATACGATCTATGGAGGTACGAACTTGTCCTATCGGCCGGGGCCCATACATCGTATGGACCCTTTCCGTCAACAGTAAAATAGTATATTTCAATATTTTTCATCACAATGTGGCGGAAATTGGACTTTTAGGCACGCGGAGCGTGCCGAAAAGTTCACTTTTCGTCATAGCGTGATAAAAAATTATTTTCTCGAATTCTAAGACACATATTGACATTTGGAAAAAAAAATTTGGAAAGTCAATAAAATGGTTTGTGCAGTGAGTTCATTGATTTTTTTTTCTCAATGCATTTTTTATATATTTTTTTTTATATCAACAAAAGTCCTGGATGAAAATACTATTTTACTCCGATTTAATCATATTCAATCATCTCGTTTGTCGAGAAAATTTTACAGAAAATTTTTGGAATTTTTACTGAAAATACTTTGATGACCTTCCTATCGAACGGCACAAGTTAAATTTCAATTCATTGAATAATGTATTTGTTATAAATAAATTCAGCGAATTTGGAGATCTCAGCGAAAAATTGTCCTGGAGGATAAATCGGTGTGACTTGAATGCGGAAAAAACAGAATTCTCAGGGCGTTTATTTCAAATTTCAATTCATCCAATGCATTTTATTTCAAGTTTTCTCGATCACCTGTTTTCGAGTTATTGCTGATTAAACAATGGAATTGGCGCGTCGTCGTAAGCCTCCCGGCCGTTGGGACAAGACGCGTTCTAGGGACCCCGTACATGAGGGGTTAACAAATATGGAATACTTATGCCCAAAGTGCAGGTATTATCCCATGATTTCAGGGGAATTTCCACGGAAGAACGATCTTTAATCTTCTGTACGAGAAACCAAAACTTCTGGAAGTGGAAAATAAGATCGAGGACGATCCATTGATAGCCAAAGATCACCTTGAATTGGGAGCAATGCAGCTTAAGATAAAAGACATCTTAGGGAGTGGATTTTCCGGTGTCGTTCGATTAGGTGCATTGAAGATTGATGAGAACAAAACGATCAACGTTGCGGTGAAAATGTTGAGGGGTAATTCAAATAAATCATATCCATTTGCCTCGAAGAGGAGATTTATTGGATGAACAAGAAATTGATTTGTGAAATGATTGAATAGATTGCCCAAGCCCGGAGGATATAAAAAATTTTCAACACGAGATGATGGTGATGAAGTCTGCTGGAAAGCATCCAAATATTGTTTCTCTGATTGGCTGCTGTACGTCGGAAATTAAACCGATGCTAGTCGTTGAATATTGTAGCAAAGGAGACCTTCAAACTTATCTAAGAAACGTGAGTGAACTGACACAAGCAGATGCTGAAATACATCTGATCAGTTTTATCGACAATTCATTATCAATTGCACAAGTTGGGCTTGATCATTCATGTAAACAAAGAGTCTCACGTATGAAAAAATTCAATACAAAACCTAGATAGAAAACCTAAATAGAAAATTTTATTGGAATTCTATAGGAATTCTATTGAAAAATTCTATTTGTTTTTTGCGCTGATTCTATTGGATATTCGATAAGAAAAAGTCAATAGATTTCGAATTTCTGTTTTAATTTTTCTCTTGAGATTTTTTCTATAAGAATGCTTGGGTGTCAATTGTCTTTCAATTTTTTTCCACTCGGATTCTGCAATGCAAAACAAAACAAAATCCAATGGAAAAAACTTGTGCCCAATAATTCTAATAGAAAAACACTAAGGGAACAATTCAAACAGAAATTCGAAATCTAGTGACTTCTTATTAAATATCCAATAGAATCAGCCCAAAAAAAATAGGATTTTCCAATAGAAATCCTATAGAAACCCCATAGAATTCCTATAGAATTCCAATTAAATTTTCTAGCAAATTCGCTAGGTTTTCTATTGAATTTTTTCATGCATGCTTTCAGAACTCAATTACTTAACAACTAGCTATGTATTACCCTCGGTGTTATCCCCTTCATTAAGGAATTTTTGCTTCGAATGGAAGCTTTGTAATCGGTCAATTTTTTTATCCTCTAATTTTGCTTGGAAACAGGGTTGCCAGATTTTGGCGATTTATAGCCAAAACCTGTACAATTTTAAATGGGGTGACGTCACGATCTGGTAACACTGCTTGGAGATGACTTAGAATGCCATGAAACATCGAGATATTATGTTATTACAGAATGCCTGTGTGGAAAGGCTCGACCCCCTGCTTGTTTTGGTTTCCTAATGAAAAATTATTTTTTTCGTGGTCAACAAAAATTCTACGGATTGAAAGAGAAGAAATGATTTTAAGAATAAAGTGCGTAGAATTTTGAAAAAACCCGGGATTATTTTCAATCTCTAAAAAACCCGAGTTTTTTTTAATTGTTTATTTTTCTATTTAGATAGCCCGATGAAGATCTCGAATTTTCCAGAAAATCCGTGTATTTTCTGGAATTTTTCCGAAGACTTTTATCTAAGAAGTACTTGAAGTTGTTACAAGGATTTTTAGATTTCCAAACCGTGACAAAACGAATAGAGATTCAACAGTTCGAAAAATGATCTATTGTACAGGAATTATGTTTCCAATTGGATTACGAAAAGGAAATTATTCTTAATGAAGAATATACTATCTTGAATTAAGAATTGATATTCTCAGTTCAATAATATTTCCCTGGAATTCCTGATTCATTTATCCTTAAATCGAGAGTATGAAAATTCTTTCAATTCATTGTACTCAAATTTTTTTCATCTATTATATCCAAATAATACCAATTCTTTCGCAGATATGGAAAACAATAATGGAGGATTCTTCGCGTCGCGAAGCCAAGTGCAAGTTGATAAACGAAAGAAACAGCAGAAACCCAGAATTTTTCGGCCCAGAATATGGTAAACACGAGATATTACTGAGTCAGTTTCATTTGAATGTAATTAAAGTCAGTGTTCGTAACTTTTTCAGCAAACAATCAAGAAACAGCAGTGTCTAATACGCTTTACGACATGCAGCAAGGTAACACTCGTAAATATCCCCAATGATTACTTAAGGAACGACCATTTCGAAATTTTCACCAAGTATACTTACTGCGGAAGCACCTTAAAATGAACTTGACAATAACACTGTATTTACAGATATGCTGAACACCACCGAGGACATCACTGGCGCTGATTTGCTCAGTTTTGCACTGCAAATCGCTAACGGAATGGTAAATATATACTTAAGAGGAGAAATATATACTATGAGTTTTTAAAGTCACGGGCGATTGGAGTGAGATTTCTCATACATTGAAGATTGATTATGTCTAAAAACGAATAATTAGTGCAAAAAAATTGATTGTTTATTGGGCGTTTGCCCCGCGCACGTTTAATATGTTAAAAATAGTGCAGGGCCTCCAATTGTTGACCTACAGACGTTTTTTTCAAAATTTTTGGAAAAATGTGTGCAATAATAATTCCGAATTGGTTTTTTGAAATTCGACTCCTACGCAGCTAATTTTGTTTTGTTTAGGGCTCGGGTGGATTATCTTTCGGACGTTATCTTGATTGTTTTTCCATCTCCATAATGTAAAATATATTACAATTTTCATTGAATTTTACATCACGTAGGAGTCCCTAAAAATTATGATTGCACGGCGAGAAATGTTCAGTAAAAATTACGGAACTCACAATTCACTCACCGATTACGGAATCGACTCAAAAAATTTGAGTGACGGTATCGTAATTTTTCACAGGAGATTGACATAAAAATTACGAAACGCTCCGGAAAAATTCCGTGACAGTTTCGTAAAATTTTCTACAACCACATTTCGCTCCGGAATTACGGAAAAGATACGTAATTTTTATTGAATATTTCTCTCCGTGTGTACAATCAACAAAAGTAGGAAAAGACGTTGAACATTTTCAAATAGTGTTTTTAATAAAGATTTAGAAATAAGTCCGACAGAGAGCTTAAAACTCATAGTAGTCTCCAGGGATCTCCATCAATATTAAATTTCCATAATATTACAAGAATTTGAGCCTTACATTAATGAAGGTTTGAAATATGTTGATCTAATTTTTCAAATACTGTAATATTAATAATTAGATTTTTTTCGAATAATGATGAATTAAAACTTGGCAATATGGAACTGTAAATTCACCACTAAGTAAATAATTCAAATTTCTTAAAAGGGGATTTTCGATTACACAAATAATCGACAATCTTCCTACCTCAATTATTGAGTGATAAAATAGTTAAAAATTTGAATATTTGAATATTTGAATTGATGATACTTAAGTACTCGAAAATTGTAAGAGTAATGTTAACTAATTGATGGCTACAATATTTAACGGTAATTAGATATTATGAATTTGGCTATCCCTGCTAGTCTCCCCTTAACAAACGATATAACACCTTCAGAGACTGTAAATAATGATTAATTTGTTATACAGAAATTTTTATCGCTGAATCGAATAGTGCATCGGGATTTGGCTGCCAGGAATGTATTAGTTTGTAGTGACAGAACAGTGAAGATATCCGATTTCGGACTCAGTCGGGATATTTATCAGGATAGTGTTTACAAGAAACAGGGAGATGGAAAACTGCCACTCAAGTGGATGGCGGTGGAGGCATTAACGCATCAGATATATACGAGTCAGAGTGATGTGTAAGTGAAATTCCAGAACACGTACGAAAAACTTCAATAAAAAAAAACTCTGCGTTTTTACTATAGGAAATTCTGTTGAAAATCTATGAAAATTCCATTGCAATTCCATTGAAATTCTAAATACCTTCGACAATTTTCATTTGTGATACGAAATACTCGATAGAAAAAATAAATAGGGTAAACTGCCCAGTAGATGGACGCCTAAGAAAACCGCCCAGTAGATGGACCTTTGTTTTTTTTGGCAATTGAAAAAAAAATTGATCAAAAAAAAATCGCCATTCAGGGATTAAGAATCACAACAGTTAGTGAAAATTTAAAGCAACAATTCGCATTTCAACTTTTTTTTGTGTAATTTTCTATCCAAAAGTAACTCGTTCATCTATAGGGCAGTGTCCATCTACTGGGTGGCTTACCCTAGATCTTGTTTTTGCTTCTGAATGGAAGCTGTGTAAATGCATTTTTTTTCAATTCTCTAATTTTGCTTGGGAATGACTCAGGCTGTCACGAAACGTGGAGAAATTATATTTTTAGCGAGTGCCTGTATGAATGTGTGCATGTGTGTTAAGGATGCAAAATGACGGTAATTTTTTACATGCCTCCAGCATCATGTTGACATTTTCTCTGTAAGAATTCTTGGGCATGTTTCATATAAGTTTTGTTCCGAAGATTTTATCATGAGGAATAAAAAAAAATATAGCAGAAAAATACAAATCTATTGCTTTTTTTCTATTAAGTGGCTCTTAACAAAATGACAGGGTGAAATTACACAATCTGTTAGATAATTCATGCAAAAAATTTCATGACGGTTGGGCGAAATTTCCTATTGTGAAAATAGAAATGCAAGACGAGTTTTATGATTGATTTTTTATTTCTTCAGATGGTCCTTCGGGATTTTACTGTGGGAAATTGTGACTCTGGGGTGCAACCCTTATCCCGACACACCTACACATATGATCCTGCAGGTTCTGAAGACTGGGTACAGGATGGAGAGACCCAGTAATTGTGGAAAAGAATTGTAAGTTGATTAATTTAATAATTCAATAGCGAAGCGAATACACGAGATGAGTAAACTTGAGGGTGAAATTTTATTGGATAGCTTTGAATTAATTGGAAAACCTCCCGCATTCGTTAGCAAATTCTATCAGATTTTTCTTGGAACTTATAGTTTTTAATAGAGAATATTTGATTCTAAAAAATACAATAGATTATTATTCTCCGTTCCACTGTATTCTGTTGGAATTTTTTTTACAAGAATTTTTGAGCATTAATTATCTGAATTTTTTCCGTTTTCACGGATGAAAAAATTTAATAGAAAATCCTAGCGAATTCGCTAGACAATTCTATTGAATTTCTATTGAACTTTCTATTATTTTTTGGCCGATTCTACTGAAATTTTCAATAGAAAAGTCTATCGAAAACGTCAGAAGAATTTGATTTTTCTATATAACTTATTCTATTAAGATATTTCCTATAGAATGTCCTCGGTTCAAATTTTCTCCGTTTTTTTGGCTGATGTTTTTGATGAGAAGAAAAGAAAAATAGAATGAAAAAAACTTGGAAAATTTGAGCAGAGAAAATTCTATAGAAAATATCTAAAGAGAATAAGTTATACAGAAAAATGGAATTCTATTGAATATTTCAATACAATCGGCCAAAACCCAATAGAAAGTTTGATAAAATTTCCTAATGAATTCTCTAGGTTTTTTTATTAATTTTTTTTTTCGTTCATGTTATTTGTACTGAAAAAAAAGCGGAAAAATACGGGAAAAATTTATGCCCCAGATTTTTATACAAGAAAAAAATTAAGAAATGGAACAGAAAGTCTATGAAATTATCAATAGAAATCGTATAAAACTTATTAAAACTTATTAAATTTAGCAAAGACGATCTATCTCATTTTCTCTCCGATATTGATAATTGTGCAGAAATTGCATGAATATGTAAAAACTCTCAGAACTGATCGTAACTAACATTATTACTATATTATAAGTAAATACTTTATACCTGATACTCGCCATATTCTTATACTTTTAGCATCTAAAATGATATGAATTGTATTTATTTTAATGGAAGTAATTTTCGTTGATTTTAGTTTAATAAAAGTAATTTTAATTGAAATAAATAAATAAAACGAAGAAAAATTCAATGCAATTTCCCAGCGGAACCGTACAGTTTCTCTCCCAAATTTTCTCAAACATGGAAGATCGGAGAGAACGTGAATCTAGAGCAATCGAACTCATCCTCATTCCCAAAAGTTTGAAGATAAAGACATTCACAGGAGATTCAGCCATTTCAAATCTACAGGGTGACAATTAGGAAGTTGCCTAAACTAATCGTTTATAACTTTGAAATGAGTGCTAGGAAAAAAAAAGAAAAATACATATGAATTGAGTAAAGATGTCATTTTTATTAGGAATTAGTTTCAGTTGAATCAGACACTTCTAATAGATACTTATTGAGATTTGAAAAAAATTGACAAATTGAGCCAGGAGATAACTATTAATGGTAAATATTTTCCAAATGATCTCCAATCGAATTTGCCCAATAATCAAGCCGTTTTCGGAAACTATGAAAAACTTGTTCAATCTGAGATGGAGAAATACCAGAAATTCCGTCTCTGATGGCTTTTTTCAAATCATCTTTGGTCTCAGGTTTTTCCCCATAAACATTATCTTTCAGGAGGCCCCATAAGAAGAAGTCACACGGGTTCAAATCGGGTGAATAAGGGGGCCATTCCATACCTCCATGCGCAAACTTGGGGTATCCTAATCCGATGACGCGATCACATACACTTCATAAATAGCTTCAAATACGTCCGTAGTTCTATGCGGTGTAGCACCATCTTGCAGAAAATGATAGTTCTTAACCAATCCTCTTCTTTTAGCCAAAGGGAAAAATTTAGTGTGTAGCATTTCTCGATAACTATTGCCTGTAATGGTCCCTTCTATGAATTCTAAGTGTATTGTTTTGATTGAAATAGCTGCCCAAACAGTCACTTTAACAGGGTGTAAAGACTTTGCCTCAGATGAGTGTGGATTTTCGCGACCCCAAAAACGGTAATTTTGTGTTTACATATCCATTTAAATAAAAGTGAGCTTCGTCTGTGAAGATTATGTGATTGATGTCGATCTCATCATTTTCAAATTTCTGTGTCATAATTTTACAAAACTCAATTCTTTTGTTTTTGGAATCTTCTGTGAGCAAATGATGGGTCGTAATTTTGTAAGGGTGTAACTTGAAGAAATTCTTCAATATTAATCTCAGTGTCTCTCGGTTCAGTTTCAAAGTTGCCGCTGCTTTTCGTATCGAATCCGTTGGATTATTCTTGAAATGTTCTTCGATCTTGGCAATCGTATCTTCTGTTCTAACTGAGTGTGGTGGACCAGGAAGATCGTGACGGCGGTCCTCAATTGTATAATACTTCATGAACTTATCAATTACTCTGGGAGAGAAAGTAGTAAATACTTGAAAGTTTTAGTCAAACGTGAGGTTATACGATGAAGTCAGATGAATTTTTTTTTTACTCTCATCTTCTGAGGGTGTTTTGACTGGCTACTTTTTTACTTCCATATTTGGTACGAAAGCCTCTATATGCTTCAGTATAGTTTTTGCCTCTAGTATAAAAACACTCGATAAGATACACTTTTTCTTCATTTGTAAGGTTACTCATTTTGAAGTATACGTAGTGCTTCTTGTAACGTCTCAATAGAAACTGACAACACTCTAGTATGTATCTAATGGGTCTAACCTTCCGGGTCTCACTAGTAAGGGAAGACATGTGGGTATACTTTAGGCAACTTCCCATTTGTCACCGGAGTCTCTGATGTCACCCTGTAAATTCATAAACCGCTAATGATCGAATAATGACCCTCAAACCCCTAAAAACTGCATCCAAAACTCACATTATCGTTTAATTTATTCCCAAAGGTATGATATAATGCTTTCCTGCTGGCGCACGAGACCCCGGAGTAGACCGACATTCACGGACTTGAAACGTAATCTCGAAAAATTATTACAGACTGTTGGCCACCACGAGTATTTAAATTTATACGATATTCACAATGATTCACGCAACACAGACACCTCCGAATAAATAAATCCATCGAGTCACCCGAATTTATCATTAAAATCGCGTCATAATCATGTGCAAAATCTCTTATTTTTTTATTATATATATTCCATCCGTACATAAGAATCTGTGGTACAATTTATCTCAATATCCATATATGTACATAATCTTACTTCTTGAATCTCAAAAACTCATAGTAATAACATGGAAATAAACTATAAAGCTTGTCCTTTGCGTAGCTTATCAGTAGATTTAAATGATTAATTAATATTACAAAATGTTACAGTATGTTGATTTACACGTTTTATGGAACAATTCGCACCGGCGTTAGCATTACCTCTTCGAATACCAAAAATCCATCGATAAATGAGTAGATTTCTGTGTCCAACGAGTGTGAATATTTCATTATTCATCGAGTAGCAATTGATTTTTCATTTCCAATTGAATTATTCATGCTCTTGACACAGTTAAACATCATTATTCTCAACGATTCCTATTGTACAGTCGCAAATCGTTGATCAATAACATCATGATGTTTTATTTTCATTTTCATTTTTGAAATGATGATATGAACCAGAAGACTGATATCAATCTCTAAATAATAGTAACTGCATACCAAC
This sequence comes from Diachasma alloeum, assembly GCF_001412515.2. Classification (NCBI taxonomy): domain Eukaryota; kingdom Metazoa; phylum Arthropoda; class Insecta; order Hymenoptera; family Braconidae; genus Diachasma; species Diachasma alloeum. Next base: position 2,374,982 of record NW_021680427.1, read on the forward strand.
AGAATATCCCACATTTTTACAGATTAAACTCATCCATGTTCATTGCCTACTGAGTTTTATAGGATCTTTTTTACTTTCTGTTGTTAGAATTTATTCTACAGTTGTGAACGTGACTCGGGCAGTAGGCCTTGCTCACTTATGATCTTCCTAAGATCAATGTTACATCAATATATATTTTTATGATTAAAATCCTTCTGCGAGGTATTTACAGACTCGGGGATAATTCACTTTTGGACTTTAGGCGTTTTTTCTTTGCGTATCTGTAACGAATCACGGACAAAAGAATGCAGTAGACATTTTTTAAGTAAAATTTTCCAAGTTTTTTTCTGGAATTTTCCAATGAGAAGAAAAGAATGCAGATAAAAAAATTATAAGTCATTTTGAGGAGAAAATATATCAATAAAATAAGTCGTACAGAAAGATCAAGATCTATTGATCTATTCCACGAAATAGTAAACATTTCTATTGGATTTTTTGTACGTGATGGTTTTTTTAAAAGCAGGAAAGATGATTTTCAATTTACACCGAGAATTTTTGTTCAATGGAAATTTAAAATTTAGCAAAAGGAATACCAAATAGATCTCAAATCCTCGAGAAATACCAATTGTTGAATGTTGTTTTTGATTTAGTAAAATACTTAGGATAACTTTAGAGAGATAATTTTATCTGATGTACATTATTTATGATAATTTGTTCGTTCTGAATAAAAATGTTCTCTCAGAATATTCTGTGCATTTTATTACATGATAATTGTCTACTTTGGTGCTATCACGAAGCCTCCTAAGTACAAATATGATTAAAAAGTGAACTTGCATACGATAAAAACAGAAAATTCCTCCATTCAGTTCACGTACAGACGTCTAAAAAAATCTAGCAAACTCTTTTTTATGATAAAAAAGCATATTTTCAGTTGATACTTTCATGGGAATCTTAGTCGACACCTACACTTGATACTGGATTAATGGATATAACGATATAAAATAACTAGGAAAACTGAATGCCTCTCTCATAGTTTCATCTTTCATTTTTATAATACGTGTAAACTTTACATTGAGTCAAAGCTGAAATATTTCATGGAGTCACAGTTAATCACAGATAAATCCGTTCCTATAGTTGCGAGAAACGATCGGATACTGACCTTGAGAGTCGTTGGCTCGATTGCTTCAATAATTATTAATTAGTTGGTTCTACCACTAATCAACACGGAACTATTCATCATTCCATTTTATTACAGGATAACTGAGCACAACTCATTTCTTCAGGCGGACAATTCATCACATTTAAAATGCTTCTTTACAATGAAAGTGAAGAAAAAATAGTATATTTCGATACGAGTGGATGAACGTATTATTGGCTCCGTGGGAGGTGTGTATTTTTCATCATAATGTGTAGAGAGAAATTTCACTTTACGCATAAGTGATAAAAAAAGCTCTTTAAAAAAATTTGTAATATTTTTAAGAGTTTTTTTTCACACTTTAGCCAATTTCCTCCATTGATAATTGTACTGGTGATCAGCTGTCACTTTTGTCGGGAATTGAGAACAGAAAAATCGCTCTTACTTCCTTTTTTACGCCCCCAATAAAAATGACAGTTGATGGACAGTACAATTTTCAATTGAGGAGATTGATTTATAGTCGGACCAAAATGGCCTTTCCCTTTGGAAAAAATGATTTTCCTTTGTTTTCATTGACAAATCAACAATTTGACAATAGAAACCATGGAAACTCGTTATCTGAAACTAAGTTCATGCGAGAAAGGAAGTTTTAGTTGGACTATAAGTGATTCGTAGTTCATCGTAAAAGTGTAATACAAAAATTCGTAAAAATATTATAATATTTTTCAAAGAACTTCTTTTTGTAGAATTGTCTAGTTGCACTGTGCTATCTCCTCTATTGAACTCATTCCGCAATAAGAATTAAAAACGCTCTTTCACAATGCTCAGATTTTTTTTTACTTTTTTCAATCCAAATTCATAATTTTCGGGGCATCGAGTTGAAATTTCGAGATAAAAATCGAACATAGAAAGCAATCTAGACAACGTCTGGCAAATAATGCAGCCGGGCCTTCATTATGAAGAATTTTCCATGTGATGAATTGTCCGAGTGACGGAATGTCTGACTGATTAGTTGTCCATGTGATAATTTTCAGTGATGAATTGGCCAGTAACATCACAGTACTGTGTTAGATAGAGGTGTTACCAATTATTTTGAGGGCTAGGCGTATCATACATGATCATTTCTGTGGTTCAGCCTGTCTTCTCTGTCTACTGGTGGAGGTGCACTAGGTATTTGAGCACTTGGGCCTGCTGTTAAATATCCAGCCGATACTGGTATACCTGCTGGAATACAATACAACTCCGTTAAAAATGGTTAAGAATTTTCATTTCCATAACTGATACCATATTTGATAGTTTATATTTTTTTCACACACCTGCACGGAAAGTTCGTACTTTCCTCCCGCTCATCAAAGAGCAAAATGCGAACTTTCCTTTGCAGGCGTGTTAAAAAATAGCATGTGCACCTCGGGCGGGAAAACATGACTTTCCGCCCTTGATGCACAATATACTATTAAAGTTTTATTTTGATAGTAAGCCATTTTTAGAGGACGTAGGCAGATATTTTTTTTGCTAATTTTATCTTCAGAAAAAATAACTTGACATTTTTTTTTTTCAAATCATTCGTTTCCGAGATGAATGAACGGCTATCAAAGATATCGAATTATTAAAATTGAAAATTATACGAGGAAATATGAGACAGTAAGTAATTAATCAGGATTTTTATGTTAAATGATTCACGTATTAATAAATTTCATAGAAAAACTCAATTAAAAATTCTTTTCGAAAGTGAATTTGTTGTTTGCGCCGATTTCTATCCAAATTTCTTCAATGGATTTTGATTTTTCTAGGCAATTGTTTTATATCTTCAAGACATATGAATGCATTTTTTTCTAAACTTTCTCTTCTACGACAGAATTACTTCACATTTTGTCCTAAAACCATTCGTTTTCGAGGTGAATGAATAATCACCAAAACTATCGAATTGTTGACATTGGTAATTTTACATGGGAGATAACAAGTAGGAATTTTTATATTCGATGATTCACATACGAAGAAATGTTATTAAAAAAATCTAATGAAAAAGTAAGTTTTTCGTGTGCGCCGATTCCTATTTAAGACTCTAAAATTCATAGACTTATTTTTCTCTACGATTTTTAAAAATATTTTCACATTTTCTCTTCAGACATTGTTCTGAATAAATTCACTAGCTTCTTAGCACTTAAAAAAATTCTCTTTACAATATCAAAAAAACAAGGAAAACTCATGCTGAAGCATTCCTACAGAAATATGAACGGGATAATTAATATATAAAAATCATCATCCATTGACTACACACATATTCAGTCTTTTTTTCTGTCATTAAAATCGAATGGTTGTCTATTTTCCAAACAGTAAAAACTGAAACTCAAAAAAAAATGTCCAGGAATTGATGAATTCCTCAAAATAATAACAAAATAACTAGCTGCATTGCATACCTGTGAGATATCCAGCAGTAGGAGCATTCGAAATAAACAAATCATGCTTCTGGTCTTTATACTCAGCCCAGACAGACGATTTCTCCAGTATCGAATTGACTCTCTCCCCCAGGAGTATACTCCTGGCCATAGCTTTTAAAGCTTTAACAATCTGAGCTTTAGTAGTCGCCGGATTGTCAATGAGGTCGAGTCTGCCCTCCAAAATATTCAGCAGATAAGGTACCATTTCCGCCTCTAGTGCCTGCAACAAGACCCACAAATCCATCTCAATCCCTGAATAATGATCGAACAATCGCGTGCTAAATGAAAAAAAGTCGTATAAATCTAATCTAGGGAACCCAGAAAACAATTTTTGCCAGTGCCATCTAAAATGTAACAGGATATCGGCAATTTGTCGACAAATTGTCGACATACTGTTTGCTGGAAACGTGAAATCTGGACCTTTTGGGCTGTTTAAAATCATTTTAACCCAACTTTTGAGCAGGGATCAGAACAATCATCAATTTCAAAATAAGTTAAATTTAGCTTCTGTTAAGGCCCGTGTGTACTATCTTTCGAATGTTATCTGGATTTTTTTTCTCTTTCGTAATAAAAAATTGTCAATTGAGTGGTACATCATGTAGAAATTCCCAAAAATTATGATAGAATGATGAAAAAAAAAGAAAAAATTCTGAACTTTTTCAAAGAGCGTTTTTAATTGAGATTCAGAATGAGTTGAAAAAAGTGGAAATTACAAATATCTGATTAGCTCTAGCAAATTATCTATTAGCTGTCATTTTCCATGGTGGATAACAAAACACTAACTCCTCATGGGAAGTGACAGCTAGGTATCTTAATTTTCAAAACAGTGGTATGTAGTCATCTGCCATTTTTATGTGATAAAAGTGTCATTAAAAAATTCTCCAAAATATTACAACTTTTTTCAAAGAGCCTTCTCCGTAATAAATGTGCAGTGGGGGAAAAGATTTACGAAATCAGTCTTCGCCCTGCATGATATTGGGTGACAGGCCGCCATTTGTCACCGTAAATCAGATACATTTTTCAATTTCTTGTTATTCAACTTATTCTGAATATAAATTAAAAATGCTCTTTGAAAACATTAAGAATTTCTTCTCCTTTTTTTTGATTATTCATTCATAATTTTTCAAAACTTCTGCATGATGCAGGACTTAATTGACATTTTCAGATGACGAAAGATGAAAAAAAACATCGAGATAACGTTCGAAAGATAGTACACTCGGGCCTTAAGTGGAAAATCGAAAACAACTAATTGGAAAGAAATTGATTCAATTCAAGAAGATGAAATTGGCTATGAATAATATACAATAGAATAAAATAAGCAAAATGAGCTTTCGGAAGCATTGCTAATTTATTACCAACAATAACTATACTATTCGCGATACAAGATCAATTTCCCACTTGTTAAATTTCGATTAGTATAATTAAACCTTGATCAATGTAACTCAGAAATTCTTTAATATTGAAGAATCGGAAGATCGTTGGTGATCCCTTCCACTATTGGAGAAATATTTGTGGCAAAAGGTCGTATGCGCCAAAAAATAAATTGTCCTCAAAAGTTGTGTCAAAATTCTTCTGCCGAGTTCAAATCGTCCAGATTTGATATTCCCTAGATGAGCTTTATACGACCTTTTTCCATTTAGCCCGCGAATTATAGAATACGCGTCTCAATTTACCTGCTTAATGAGACGATCCTCATTAGTAGAAAACAATCTATTGAGCGTCTCACAGGCGACAGCAATCATATCCTTCCTGGACTGCATGGCAAGCTTAAGTGGGCTAATACAATCAGTCTGGCATATTGAATTTATGCAAATCTCACTTGTGGCTAATTGATGCAATATAAGTATGGCCGCTTTGTACACAGGTGGCTGACTATTTCTCGTTGCCATTTGCCTGCACAGCCTCGGTATATGCCCCAACGAGGGTACCTGATCAGCCAGTGCAGGTTGAGCCTGAAGAAGACAAACGAGTGCCTGAGTCGTTAGTTCCAGCATATCAGCATCGGTTTTATCCCTTGACATGAGTGATAAAGTGGTATCCAACAGATCACTCAGAAATTCCTTTGGCTTCCTCAGTGCCCAAGCTGGACTGGCAACGAATAATCTCAGATAAACACCACCAACAACAGGCTCATTGGTAGCAACATCGATATTACTCGGTGCCTCTGGTAGCTTGAGAATCCCATTGGGATTTCTCCTCTGCACTGAATAATAATCATCCTTCAACTCTGCCACCATTCTCGACACCTTGGCCTTGGCTTCGTCATCCCAAATCAACTCAGGATTTTCATGTTTCGTCTCAAACATGTGAACACATTGTTTTGGAGCATCACGAATGGCCTCGCTGAATAATCTTGGAAGAAACTTCGACAAATCTAACTTAACTTTTGGCCCTGCCAATTTATCAGACGACATCTTAGCAAGTAGATCAGCTGCAGCTTCACGTATCTGAATATTACTCGAGTTGCAGAATAAATCGAGTACGTATATTACAGCCCCTTTCGCCAGGGCGTCCTTAACAATCTTCGTGGTGCTCATCAGGGCGTACAATGTCTCCAAAGTCAGGAGCTGATGTTCCCTCAAAGTGTGAAGAGTCAGCAGTAAATGAACAACAACTTCATTAGCCGCAATATCGTTGACACACTCATGATTCTTCGTCACATTATTGATGACCTCCAACGCTCCCTTCTGAATAGGCTTGAAATTATTGCAGCTCAGGAGCCCGAAGATCAGGTTGAAATGTCCGATGCACTGCATCTCGATCCCCGGATTGTTCTTGATGACGTTCTTGAGGGCCTCCAGAGACATAACGATCCCCTTCAGCCTCTCCTGATCCTTCTTGGACAGGGTCATACTGTTGAGTGAGGCCAGATACTCAGAAGACTTCGACAGAAAATCCAGGAGGTCAATTGTGAACCCCTTGGGGTTCTCAATGGGGAAAGTCGGCTGTTCATTGTACACCTTAACGAATATCTCCCCGATGACGAGCTCGTCGTTGTGAGCGCTGTACTTGAAGTCACTGAAGTCATGCTCAAGACTGATACTCCCACTCAGCTTCTCCTGCCTCTTACCCTCGAGGTACTCATTCAACTCAGCCCTAGTCCCATTATCCCAGATCAAGTAAGGATTCGAGCAGTTGGAGTTCAGTGTCTTGAGAATCTCCTCAGGTTTGTCCTTGGACAGTTGTCTCGCCAGGTAGGGGGTCAGGAGGCTCTCGAGAGCAGCAACAGTCACTGGATTCACTGGAGTCTCGTTCTCCCCAGTCATGTAGCCACCGAGTTTGGCACAAGCTTTAACCGCAAGTTTAGCTAGATTATTCGCCACTTCCTGTCTGTTCTCCTCCTGACTCCTCTCCACACCGCCCTCCTCCAGGGTGTAATCGTAATTGAACATGAACAGGAGTAGATGCCAGAGGGCTCCAGACTGCAGCAGCTGCATCTGGAGGATGCTGTCAGTCGCCAGGGACGAGACACACTCGGTGGCAACCGAGCACAATTTCGTCAGGTGTTTGAAATGAAGGATTCTGCAGAGGTCCTTGATCAGCTGCGGCAGCTCGACGATCTTGTCCCTGCAGCCTCGGAATTTCCCAGCCACAGCGAAGCACCTGGTGATGTGCGTGCAAACCTGAACAGCAACCTCGTCGGATTTGCTCGAGTTACTCAGTACAGAAACGCATCTTGTGTAAGCTTCCAGGAGAACCTCGAGCCCCCCCTCACGTCGCAGCTCCTCGGCATTGAGTGCCGAGCAGTGGACAGTGTGATAACACAACTCAGCAGCTGCTGACAGCAGTGGCGCTGCCTTCGAGAACAGCCTGTCGTCCTCAGTCTCCAGTTTGATGGTCTTGATCAGCTGGGGATAGCCCGCGTACTTGTAAGGCCTCAACTCCTCGGTGTATCGGTGGAAGAGAATGCTCTGGGTCCTCAGGATCAGGACGATGTTGTCAGGATTGGGTCCGTCTGTTGTCCAGCAGCTTCGACTGCACAAGAACTCGTAGGCTTGATTCACAGCCTCGAATTTATCCCTTCCCTCTGGGTTCTTGTCGGGATGGTACTTCTGGGCTAGTTTGTAGTAGGATTTACGAACATCTGCCTCGTTGTGCTGGTGCCCTGTCTGCAGACCCAGGACTTTATAAGCCTCGTCCACTGTCATTATGGGCGGCTTCTTCTCTACCTCTTTCTTCCAGGCGTCGAGGACGTCTTTCAGTAGATGCACCGGCTCGGGGATTGGCCAGTTGGGGAATTTAACGGTGTCGCAGAGGTGTCGAAGGTAGAATATCTGGCAGAAGAGCTCTTTCTCCAATTGGGGATAACGAACAGCTGGAATCGCTATGTATTGGTACCTAGCCATCGTGTGGCTTCGTAATCTTGGAGAGAAGTCAGCAATGTGTGCTGCTACCTTCTCGATCAGCATTCTTCTCATCTCTGCGTTCCAGATTGCCTCCGGGGTGTCGTAATCCCCGAGGAATATTTGCGCGAATTTCTCAGCTCCATGATTCTCCAGGTAACTTACCATGGCGTCCGGTAGTAAAGGGCCTAGGATGCTCCTCTGCATTATGTCTGGGGGGGTGTTGTCGTCACCCCTGAAGGCTTGTTTGGTGTGCGTCAGCTGGAGGAATCGAGCGATTGGAAGGACGTTGGAGCCGGTGTACATCAGGATGAAGTAGAAGACACCTGTCAGGTAGATCTTTGATACGTCTGGGTTGTCCCTCATTATCTCGCAGAGAAGAGTGGCCACTCGCTCCACCAGGACTGGGTCGAACGTGAGGAGGAGTTGGACTACGTGGGGAAGACACTGTAGATCTGACAGCAATCTCTTGACCCTCGGGAGGGGCCTGATCACTGCGTTGTCAGGGTCACGACTGGGGTAGTATTCACACATTTGTATCAAAATATTGAGGATGAGGGTGGCCAAGTCACTCTCGTTCACCACTGGTGTCCCTTTGGCCACTAGAGTCCATTTCAACTGGGGAACTTGGGAGATCATTCTCCAGCCGTCCAATCCCTGGGCCCAGACCTTCGTTTTGTGATTGACTTTTCCAGATGTGTACAAGTCCTTCAGTTCTTTCAGGCTGACAGGACCAGCGCGATGATCTCCATCGTTGTAATACCACTCTCGTTCCATCACCCTCTCCTGCTCGGGACCCGCCTCGATGACGTTTGTCTGCGCTGGAACAACTGCTCGCGATGTGTGGAGATGCGCCAGGGCTAGAATGTCCACCAGTGCTCGAACGCCATTCTGATCCATTATGTCTTTCACGTTTTTCCTGTGGAGGATCAGTTTGTGGATGAACATCACTAGTCTGTCACGCTCCGCCCTGTCTGTGCATCGTTCCAACATTCCAACAATGTACTTTGTGTCCGAGAAAGGGCCAATGTCCTCGTAGTAACGACCGTAGACAATCGTCATCGCCTGCAAGCAAAGGCACTTCATTTCTACTTTAGTGGTTAACAGGAATCTGTGGTAAAGGTCGTTGAAAAATTCGTAGGATTTTCGAATTGGGCTGTCTGGGCAGTCCTTCTCCAGCAGTAGTCTCAGGTAATAGTCCCCAATCTTCACCTCGTCCGAGAGACACTGGTACTGCACTTCGAATTCTCGATGGTTCCAGGCGATTAATGTACCTCCTGAGAGGTCTTTGTCAGCTGTGAATGCTCGGATTTCATTCTCCAGTGCTGTTCTCAGTTCCTCACGGGTCTTGTGGTTCCAGATGAGGTTCGGCATCGAGTGGTCTTGATTGAATTTGTAGTAGAATAGCTTCCAGTTGGCCTCGGATTTTATTCTCTCTCGGCGTTTACGAAGCACCAGCTGTCGTTCTTTGATCTTCTCTCGGCGTTCGATTCCAACGCGTGCCCCCCAGTGCTGGAGGGCGTTCTCCAGGTGCTTCTCGACAACTCGCATCTGACGCTCGATCGCCATCCACTGGGGGCCACGTTTGTTCTTGGACGCATGGTCGATTGCCATTTTTAGATTGTCTCGGTTGTTCAGGCGTTCCTCTTCGAGAAATGAGTCTGGGACTTTCTCCTCGGAGTCGAGGTAGGTGAGGAGACCCACTGGGAGGATTCGTTTGAGGAGACCCATGGCTGTGGGGTGGCCAGTGACCCAGAGACCCACCAGGTGTCTGCACAATTGACGGTGGGTCAGCAGTCTTCCGTCGCTGCCCACTGTGAACAGACTGTTCAGCAAGTGTCTGGGGAGGGCTCCCTCGGCTAGGGCTAGTTCTTGCATCTTCGCCGCGACTTCTGCGGCTCCTTCCTCTATTATTGCTCGCATTATCAGGCCCGCGCCTTTTACTACTGCCAGGGAGGGGTGCTGGAAGAGCTTGAAGAGGGAGCGCCCGCGGGAGGCTACCATCTCTAGGAGATTGTCGAAGTGCTTACCATCGGTTGTCTCGCTGTACGGGACGCAGAGGGCGAACGTTAACAGGTCCAGCATGGCGGATACTACCAGAGCTCCTGTTCCATGATTCTGGAAGGGGAGCGGCCAGTGGAGATTATTTTTTGGGATGTTAGTTGATGTTTTTAGGGGGATGCTTACAATTTTCGTAGAAAACTAGCGGATTCGCTAAAAGATTGTGTTTGATTTCTATTAGAGATTTATTACACCCTTTTCGCCAAAATTCACGTTTTTCGAATTTGTCCGGTACATTATTGATCGCATTGATGTGAAAAAATATAACGTTTTTACGTTTTATCATTAGTGACTCACAAAATTTCATGATCGTGCAATCATTTTCCTGCGTTTTTTCTAAAACTTTTCGGACATTCATAAAACTTTTAAAAAAATGCAAGAAAATGATTGCACTACCATGAAACTTCGTGAGTCAGTCAATAATAATAAAACGCACAAACGGTGTATTATTTCGCGTCAATCCGATCAGTAATTGGCCAGAAAAATGAAAAAAAACCTGAATTTGGGCCGAAAGGGTTTAGTATATCCGTAAGCTTTCGGTTAGTTTTGGGCCGATTCTATTGAAAAATTCTTAAGCTTATCTGCTGTTTTCTTTCGATAGAAATGTTCAATGGAAAATATTCCACGGACAAAGTAAATAGAATGTGATCTTTCTATGTAATTTATGAGCAAATCGACGCCAAATCAAGAGCCAAAAAAGTTGATGCTCGGTATTTTGGTCTCAATTTTTTTCTGAAAAGACGGCGGTTATACAAAAATTTTGAGAACAGAATAATTGAAAAATATTGATAATTGAGGGAGTTATGATTTTTTGAAAATGGCCAGTTTTTACCCCAAACTTTTTTTTTCCAAATTGGCCTTAATATTTCTGCGGGGTTTCAAGCTATCAAATCGCCCTTTGGCACACTCCAAGGGCGAAAAGAGTGAATTTTTTTTTAATCTGAAATTTTCGCCATTTCGAAATTTTTTAATCTGAATTTTGGCGCCAATTACAGTTTGTCTTTCAGTGTAGTTCGGCGATTATTATTTTTTTTCAGTGGGACAAGTATTAAAAATGACTGAAAATCGCTATTATTCATGCAATTATCCTCTAAATAAGTGAATATCCAATTGAATAATTAAAAACGAGTCGATTCGATTAAATTCTCGATTACCAAAAAATGAAAGCTCCTTGAAAAATGTATTTCCGTTGTATAATTAGAAAAAGGATACTTTGTTACTCAAAAAATCATACTGAAGATGGATAATAGAAGATATAATGAGTCTAACCTCCCCTCTTTGCTAATATGTAATTCAGACAGTGTACCTACTATTCTAAATATTCTATTCAAAACTCTATTGCAGACTCTATTAAATATAAAAAATCAAATTCTGTTGAATTTACAAGATAAATGAAAAATTTCCTGAACAATTGAGTACTGAATCAAATTCAAATTCACAACATTGAAAATTCAAACGCAACTATTACTCAAATATAAAAAAACTTCAAACAGTATACCTAGTTTCTAAATATTCTACTCAAAACACTAATGACGACATATGGATAAAAAAAATTTCACAAGTCATCAAACGAATTAGTATTTGAAAAGAACATTACAATCCCCTTATTAAAGTTGAATGTCAATATACTCACAACGTGACCAATCCACATATCCAGTAAACTCTCCAGGAATTTGTTGCTGCTCAGCAAACTGCTCTTGTTCAACTGTTCCTGCCTCAAATCACAGTCATCATGCATCGCCTGCATGAGCGCACAGATGCAGTCAATAGCAGCTTGAGCCACTCCACAATCCTGCCTCTTCAGCGCCTTGACAACTTTATTCCCAATGGATTCACGAAAGCCAGGCAACGTTGTGAACGCCATAAACCCAACTTTACTCGCTACCAGTCTCCTCAGGGCATGGAACTGGGCCTCCACCTCGGCATTAGTCTCCAACTCTCTGCTCACCAGCGAGCTGAGTGCACCCAGGATAATCTTGTCCTTGTTCTCGGTGAATAACCCCTGCAAGTAGTCATTCATCACCCTGTGTACACCTAGTTGTATAGTCGTAACAGTCCATTCAAACGGTTTGCAAACCTGGACAAACATTATTCAAAAAAAAAAAAGAAAGAAACGAAAATGGGTTTTCATCGAGAGAACAAAAAACACGGAGGTAGTCGGAGGCAATTGAACCGCTCAAATGGTGCTGAAAGACATGCCTATGGAGATCCAAGCATCATTTCATTAAAATAAAGGAAAAGAAAAACACAGGAAGTAGTTTTTCAGAGATTTGATAGAATATTTAATGCTATTGGAATTCATTAAGTAATGAAATGGAACAGCTTAAGCCCACGTGGATTATCTGTCGAACGTGTTCTTGGTTGTTTTTTTTTTACTTTTTATAATCTGAGATTTTCTTCAATTGCCATTCAGGTTTACATAGCCCTGGAGTCTAAAAATTATGATTGTGCAATAAACAAAAACGTTGAAAAAAACTGAATATTTTCAAAGAGTGTTTCTGAATAATATTGGGAAATAAATCCAATAGGGAGGAAATTGCAAATTAATAATTGACACTATCTAATGGTTGTTCAGTCGTCGTTTGTCTTAGTAGCCAATGCCTGTGAGATCGTTAGTTGCCATGATAAATTCAATAGCGAAGCGGTTAAGTCTATTTTGACTATTGGCCAGTTTTTTGTGAATATCTCGGAATCTAAAAGAGATAGAAAAATTTTTCTCATGACCTTTTTTATAACCCTCAATTGACCCGATAAAAGAGGTCATGAGAAAAATTTTGGTATCTCTTTTAGATTCTGAGATATTCATCAAAAATTGACCAAAAGTCAAAATCGACTGCACCTGGTTCACCGCTTCGCTACTGAATTATACATTTACAATTTCCTCTCTGTCGGATTTATTTTCTAATCTTTATTAAAAATGCTCTTTGAAACTGTCTAGTTTTTTTCTACTTTTTTTATTGTGCAATCATAATTTTTAGGGATACCTACGCGACGTAAAATCCAGTGGAAATTGTGATATATTTTAGATTATGAAGATGGAAAAACAATCGAGATAACGTTCGAAAGATAATTCATGCGGGCCTTAAGTGCAATATTCGAATCTTCGCCAAGCAGCTGCAGAATAATTCAAGGAGTAAGCGGAATCGTACATTGACACGTACGAAAAAATTGATTGGAAAGACCTAGGGCTTTTTTTAAGAAATTCTATTGGAGTTTCATTGGCATTCTGTTGAAAAATTTTATTATTTTGCGGCAATTCTATTGTGATCTATTCAGTTTTGTCGTACGTCTGTAAAGAAATATTCTTTGAAGCAAAAAAAAATCTATAGATGTAAATTTTTCTATAAAACTTATTCTATTGCGAAGTTTTCTGCAAAAAATCGTGGACATAAATTTCCCAAGTTTCTAGGATTTAATTATAAGAAACAAATGAAAAAACAGCGGAAAAAACTCATTAAATTTACACTAAAAAATTTCTATAGAAAAATCGAAATCTCTTGACTTTTTTCTATTCGCTATCCCTAATCCCTAGTACCAGCTTCACTACAATTGTTGCAAAAAATCAACAGAATTCAAATAGAACTCCAACAATATAAATTCAATAAAAATTCTCAGAAAAAGCACTAGATTTTTCCATAAAATCTCTTCACCCACGAAACAGCAGAAAAAAGAACAAAAAGTGTTATGTGATAAAAACGCGCAAACTTGGATCTCCGAAAACAAAATAAAATCTTACATCTTGAGTAACAGAATAGTGAAGTCCGCTGTACGGTACATTAGCATTGAACCTTTCCAGAATTTCAGCAAAAGTTCTACCCCCAGGTGGCTGTTGAATGAACTTAACGTGTGACGTTTCCACCTCCTCATCAACAGGTAAATTCAAGGGTCCCAGCCTCTTCCCCCTGGCAATGGGGCACATCTTGACATGTACATCACGATTACCAGAGGCCCTGACCCCATCCAACAGACTCGCTAGCAGTGAATCCCTGTCAGTTGCCATGTAACTCCTCATCTGTCCATTCAGATACTGAATAGTGAATAACTGAGGGTTCGCATTGTCCCTGACTAGTGCGAATATGTCTGAGAGGGGTCTCAGTGTGCAGATGTTGTAGGTCTGGGGATCTCTCTCGAGGAGACAAGTGTCGGACAGGCACAGTGTTCTTCTCTGGGGATCAGAGTGTCTCGAGGATATTTTATGTACAGTGAACTCAGAGACACTTGTTATGTGTTCATCCCCACTGAATCTACCGAACCGCTGGACGAGAAATTCGTCAAGGGGTACTGTCTCCTTCAGGACTTTTATCATCACTCCGAGATTCGTCTGGGCTGATTCCACGATCTTTCGCTTAATCTCGTCAATCTGCTGGGATGCGAAGAGGTGGAGACGACCGAAACCACCGCAGACTATTACGAAACCATCGGTGTAGTCACGCATTGTTCCGATACCCTCGATGTCTTTGTAGTAGTAACTCGCGAGGACGATGTTCGTCGCTGGATCCAGTTGGTCCAGACTGTAGGGGGTTATCTCCAGGACCACCGGGAGCCTTGTGTCCGACCAGTGGTGCTTGTAGGCTGGGTATCTCTGTAAGTAATTTCGTTTGGTTTTTATTGAAATTGCTATAATGGGGGAGGGAGGGGATTATTTATTTGGGTTGATGTGAATTTCTGTGGGGGATACATACGAGAAAATTTTGTAGAATGGGCCATTTAGATATTGTGTTACTCGTTTTTTGGAGTTTTAAAACGCAGAAATTGATTTTAACAAGTGGCCTTACACAGGGCTTGATGAAGTATAATTTTTTTTTCTAAGAATTAGCAGTTCGCTTCAGAATGGATTAGTCGAACTAAAACAAAAAAGTGCATATTCGGTTTTCTGTTATTTATTTCAGATTAGGAGGGATCCTTCCTGAAGTTTAACCTCAGGAAAATTCAATAGTTTTTTTTAAAGACAATTTGAGATAAAATTTTTTAGTGAACTGAATTTATTTTGAAATAGACAGACTGAGTGAAAACAAAATGAATGTAAAATTTGATATCGCAGAAGTTCATGCTCCTGATACATCAATGTTGATGTCTCCTCGGTCGTAAGTAAATTATTTAAATTTTATTTTTCTCCTGAATGGTTTTCCTTAAACTGGCCGTAAGACCAGTATAACGTTTTTGCTGATGAATTCAACCGAACTCAACCGAGATAACATCGAATCGAATATTTTAAGCCATAATTGAAAAGATTTCGACGATTATTTTTTGAATGATCTAAAAATGATCTAAAAATAATATATTCGAACTCCTGAGACCAAAATTAGTCATCATCCACAAAAAAATGGAAATTTCAGATTTGACGAATAGAATGCTTCCATTCGGAAGCCAGAAATAAGAATAAGAAAAAAAAGGCAAATAATGAGGTGAAAAATGAAGTCTTCATGGGATGCTCTTAAAACATTTTTTAACTTATTAAATTGTTTTCATCACACTATTCCGAAATTCCTCTTTGTGAATCTTTGGGATAATTTCCCGAACTGGTGGAACCTCTGTTTATCTCTTGAGAAAAGGCGACAAGAACAAAATTGCATTTGCAATTTCCTCCATTGAAAAAAAAGTCTATAGAAGTTAATTTCTCTATATAACTCATTCTACTGGGATTTTTTCGATAAAACATCGTAGACATAAATTTTTCAAGTTTTTTAGGATTTAATGATGAGTATTTTTGAACTTATCTATTAAAATATCGCATGGCAAAATGAAATTTCTAATGAAATTCTAAAATGATTCCACTAAAAAATCAATGAAATCCTCCCGTGGCTGCCCTGAGCTTCCTATTTATATTTTTCATACAACCATTCTTATCTTGAGAGGATTAAATTTCAAAACGTAAGTAGCATATCCGATTACTCAGAACTCAGCTCCATTCTAAGAACTCAAATCACCTGAATACCTTCATTAAACGATAAAAGACAAGTGGAGAAATGCAGTTTCTTATAAATGAGTATAGCTATTCTTGTTAATAAATCAACAACTGGCTTCCGAATGGGTTCTTTTTTTTTGAATTCGTATTTCACTATTCTCTTCTTTTAGTTTTTCATGTCATAGTACTATCATCAATTGAAATGTGATCTAAATTTTTCGTATTATTTCGTTCTATCAGATAATTCTACATTCAGACCCTCTCAAAACTCGAATTTATTTTCAGTTCAGGTTTAATCAAGATTCAATCACGGATTATTCAGTGTAGAGTCGGGATTTAATCCAGGTTGACTCAGAATTCAGCCAGAATTTAACCCAGATTCTGTTAGAAATTACTTGGGACCAGGGTTTAATAGAGAGAGATTTTGATATAAAAAGCTCATGACGGTATTGTATAACTTGAAAAGCAAAAATGCTATTCTTACCATTTCTCAGTTTGATTAAGAAGCTATAGAAATATACTTTTCAAGCCCTGATTTAATTCCTCTTACTGATAATTCTTTCAGTAACGATGAAAAAACCGATTTCCCCTTTCAAATCGTATAAACAATGTGCTGTAGCTCATCATATTCTGATGTAATCACGAGGGCATTGTTATCAATTTTTTGAGCCATGATTAATTCCGTTCGGATGACAATTATTTGAGTAATCGTTGAAAATCGATTTTTGAAAAAATACATTTTTTTAAAATCTGTATGAAAAATTGGATTTTAAATGGTGTAAATTAATAGAGCTTATTAATCCACATACATGAAAAAATTCATGGAATTCGATTGTTCCGTTTTAAGAAAATTGCATATTCGGAATTTTTCGTCCATATTCATTTACTCTAACACGAAAAATTGAAAACTTGAAGTTCAGCAGTTACAAAGTGTCCATTCGGAACCAAAAATCATATAAAACCGCTCAAACAGAAATCCCAACGTCTGGTGATTCCAGAAATACAAAAAAAAATCAATTAAACAGAAGTTCATGTTAATGGATCATTATAACGGAGACATTCTCTCCTAATCGCTCTAAAAGCCACATGCTGACTGATAACAACTTATCGACAATCAGAAATAAAAAATGAATAATGACTCACGAGTATCTCCCTCGGCTTTTCAGCAAATTGGTTACGGAATCTGAGGGCCTCTGTCAGCAAATGTGATCTGTGCTCCGAGCTGAACTTCATCGTATCAACTTTTCTCTCTTTTCTCATTGTTATACTGAACTCGTGCAATCCAATTTGATTTCTGTTTGTCGGCTGTACACTTATGAAATCCGCGTATTCCCACTTGTTGGTGACTTCTAAATTGCTGGGATTGTAGGTTGTTATGCCCATGGATCCAATTGAGAAAATACGTTTGTATCTGCAACAATCAAAGTTTGACGATGTTTTTCTGACCGATGAGATTAGTGATGAGATGGTTATTGGCCTCTGCGGTCGTGAAGCGATGAAATGAATTAAGACTTCAATGCAACAATCAATATAATTAATTTTTGGCTGAGATTTCCGGTACACTTTTTGGAAATTTTTATCAGGTGATAGTTTCACTGAAATTTCGAGGAATTTAGTTATTTAAAATTCTCAATTTGATGAAACAATCCATGAAGACTGCGAATTTCAGTTCAACTATTCGGGAAAAATCAATAGAAATCAGATCAATTCAGGTAAATATATTCTTGAATCATTAAATAATGGTAAATTCAGGGCAATTCAGTGATGAATGTTCATGTTTTGGTTAAAAAGTCCTGTGAATTAGGGAATTCTCATCTTCCTACACCCAAAAAATTTGGAATTTTTAGAAAAAAAATCGTTTCCATAATTTTTTTTCGAATTGAATTCATTTTCGCTCGCTTTAAAATTACTACAAAAATATCCCTAAACTTTCAGCCGCCGTATCTTGATTTTCCATACAGTCTACTATCAGACTATTCGGCCTATCAGACTGAAATTCATGGAACATTAAATGTACCATTTTTCAGGCGACGTGAGAAATAGAAAATAAATAAAAATATTGTTTCCCTGGAAATTAGTACACACTAAACTTTCCACGAAACTTCAATTTCGTTCCAGCAGTGCAAAACGATAACAACTGATTGTTCGTTCATATCCAACAGAGAAAACGAACGTTTTGTTCGGAGAGTCATGAAATGAGTTAATTACCCTCGGAATACTCACTTTCCCTTCCACGATGTTTCTCTATAAACTAAATCTGTGGGTACTTTTTCTAGAAGAATTCTTGGGCATGAAGTGTCAAAGTTTTTTTCTAATTTTGCAATAAGAAACAGAAAAAGATACAGCGGAGAAAAATCAGAAAATTTATGTACAATAACTCCTACAGAAAAACGTTTCAAGAAAATCATTCATATAGACAGATCAACACCTATCGACTTTTTCCTATAAAAAATCAAATGGTAAACAACATGCTGAAATTATTGAAAATTCGGGAAATATACCGATTTTTCAAACAAATCGCTCAGAATTTGGCTGTTCATGCAATGTAAGAAATAAAAAATAATAAAAATGTGACTCTTCTGATGATTACTAAATACTAAACTGCCCATTAAATTTCAGTTTTTTTTCTAATAGTGTTAACTGATAACAACAGATTGTTCGGTCATATCCAACAGGGAAATCGAACGTTTTGTTGTGAATGGATTGTAATGAAATGGTGGACTAGCCTCGAGATTCTAAATTTCTGTCTCACGATTGTCTTTGACATGAATTGTCAGTTTTGTTTTTATTTTGCCATAAGAAACAGAAAAACATACAGCGAAAAAACGTTTCAAAAAATCATTCATATAAAAAATCCTATATTCTTCTTATAAAAAATCATACTGTACAGAAAGTACTAAAATTGTTGAAAATTTTAAAAATTTACCCATTTTTCAAACAACTTGCTGACACCCTAGCTGTTCATGTAGCTTAAGAAATAAAAAACAAATAAAAATGTCACTCTTCTACTGATTACTACATATTCAATTACCCATTAGGTTCCAATTTTTTTCCAACAGTGCTAACTGATAACAACAGATTGTTCGTTCATATCCAACAGAGAAATCAAATGTTTCGTTGCATGAACGAAGAGTAATGGAATGGGTGGAATAGTCTCGAAGTACTCATTTTTCCTTCCACGATTTTCTTGGGTATCAACTGTCAAAGTTTGTTTCAAATTTTGTAATCAGAAACAGAAGCGGAGAAAACTCGGAAAATTTATGCCTAATAACTCCTGCAGAAAAACGTTTCAAAAATCATTCATATAAGAAATCCTATATACAGTGTGGATGTAAAATAAAGAATGCTTTTGTAACATCAACGAGAATAAATTGAATTGAATTGAATTGAAATCTGATATTCTTCTGAAAAATCAAATGGTAAATAAAGTACTAGAATTATTAAAAATTCTGAAAATTTACCCATTTTTCAAACAAAATGCTGGCACCCTAGTTCATGTAACTTAAGAAATAAAAAAATGAATAAAAATTTCACTCTTCTGAAAATTATCATATACTAAACTGTCCATAAAATAACAATTTTTTTCTAACAGTGCAAACCGATAACAGCGGATTGTTCGTTCTTATCCAAGAGAGCAATCGAACGTTTTGTTGTGAATGGATTGTAATGAAACGGGTGAATTAGCCTCGAAATACTCACTGTTAAAGTTTTTCTTCTAATTTTAGAATAAAAAACAGAAATAAATACAGCGGAGAAAAGTGAGAAAATTTATGCCCAATAATTCCTACAGAAAAAAGTTTCAAAAATCATTCATATAAGAAATCCTATATACAGTGATGTAAAACAAAGAATGCTTTTGTAACATCAACAAGAATAAATTGAATTGAATTGAAATCCTATATTCTTCTTCTAAAAAATCCAACGGTAAAAAAAGTACTAGAATTGCTGAAGATCCTAAAAATTTACCCATTTTCCAAAGAAAATGCTGACACCCTAGTTCATAGTTCAGAAATAAAAAAATGAATAAAACCTCACTCTTCTGAAAATTATCACATACTAAACTGTCCATGAAATAACAATTTTTTTCTAACAGTGCAAACCGATAACATCGGATTGTTTGTTCCTATCCAACAGAGCAATCGAACGTTTTGTTGTGAATGGATTGTAATGAAACGGGTGAATTAGCCTCGAAATACTCACTGTTAAAGTTTTTCTTCTAATTTTAGAATAAAAAACAGAAATAAATACAGCGGAGAAAAGTGAGAAAATTTATGCCCAATAATTCCTACAGAAAAAAGTTTCAAAAATCATTCATATAAGAAATCCTATATACAGTGATGTAAAACAAAGAATGCTTTTGTAACATCAACAAGAATAAATTGAATTGAATTGAAATCCTATATTCTTCTTCTAAAAAATCCAACGATAAAAAAAGTACTAGAATTGCTGAAGATCCTAAAAATTTACCTATTTTTCAAACAAAATGCTGACACCCTAGTTCACAGTTCAGAAATAAAAAAATTAATAAAAATCTCACTCTTCTGAAAATTATCACATACTAAACCGTCCATGAAATAACAATTTTTTTCTAACAGTGCAAACCGATAACAGCGGATTGTTCGTTCCTATCCAACAGGCCAATCGAACGTTTTGTTGTGAATGGATTATAATGAAACGGGTGAATTAGCCTCGAAATACTCACTGTTAAAGTTTTTCTTCTAATTTTAGAATAAAAAACAGAAATAAATACAGCGGAGAAAAGTGAGAAAATTTATGCCCAATAATTCCTACAGAAAAAAGTTTCAAAAATCATTCATATAAGAAATCCTATATACAGTGATGTAAAACAAAGAATGCTTTTGTAACATCAACAAGAATAAATTGAATTGAATTGAAATCCTATATTCTTCTTCTAAAAAATCAAACGGTAAAAAAAGTACTAGAATTGCTGAAGATCCTAAAAATTTACCCATTTTTCAAACAAAATGCTGACACCCTAGTTCATAGTTCAGAAATAAAAAAATGAATAAAAATCTCACTCTTCTGAAAATTATCACATACTAAACTGTCCATGAAATAACAATTTTTTTCTAACAGTGCAAACCGATAACAGCGGATTGTTCGTTCTTATCCAACAGAGCAATCGAACGTTTTGTTGTGAATGGATTGTAATGAAACGGGTGAATTAGCCTCGAAATACTCACTGTCAAAGTTTTTCTTCTAATTTTAGAATAAAAAACAGAAATAAATACAGCGGAGAAAACTGAGAAAATTTATGCCCAATAATTCCGACAGAAAAAAGTTTCAAAAATCATTCATATAAGAAATCCTATATACAGTGATGTAAAACAAAGAATGCTTTTGTAACATCAACAAGAATAAATTGAATTGAATTGAAATCCTATATTCTTCTTCTAAAAAATCAAACGGTAAAAAAAGTACTAGAATTGCTGAAGATCCTAAAAATTTACCCATTTTTCAAACAAAATGCTGACACCCTAGTTCATAGTTCAGAAATAAAAAAATGAATAAAACCTCACTCTTCTGAAAATTATCACATACTAAACTGTCCATGAAATAACAATTTTTTTCTAACAGTGCAAACCGATAACATCGGATTGTTTGTTCCTATCCGACAGAGCAATCGAACGTTTTGTTGTGAATGGATTGTAATGAAACGGGTAAATTAGCCTCGAAATACTCACTTTCCCTTCCACGAGTGTTTCGTGACCAGGAAACACGCAACATCCTGATTATCCTTGATCGGCATCATTGTCTCATGTCAAACATTAATCGCTACGAATAGTATATCACCTGCACGATCTTCTTAGAAATAATAGCAACAGCAATCTGCATCTGTCAAGTGACAAACTGACACCACTTGTACGTTGACTCATGCAGCAGTAACGACAATCTGTTGATCATCCAGACTGACAATCGACAGTGGTCAACGATAGATTGATGGAGATTATTGTCAATTGATTATTGAATTATGGATTCAGTTGTTCGTTATTTAGTTCACAGTGTAAATAGAGGAACCAACGACTTCAATGTCCTGGGAGCGGCCATGATGCCTGGGGGTGTCATCGGTCAGCTGTTTTACCAGATGTCACACCAGGGGACTTACCATGGGAGTCAACTTGTTTTTTTTTAAATTCAGGCACGAAAAATGTTATCATAGAAAAACCTTGTGAGTTCGTTTGAAAATTCTATTGGATTTCTATTGAACTTTTATTGTATTTTGGCGGATTCTATTGAACAATTGAAATGTCCAATAGAAACTGTTTTATGGATAAAATTAGTAGAATTTCATATTTCTATACAACTTTTGATATTGAGATATTTAATGGAATTTCCCACAGGAATTCCTCGGGATAAATTTTGAAAGTTTTTTCTACTCTCTTTTTCTTTTTTTTTCATTAAAAAAATCAAACAAAAATTGATTCTTATAGAAAATATTGCAATAGAAGTTGTATAGAAAAATCGAATCCTATTGATGTTTTTCCATATATAGAATATTTTCCATTCAACAATTCTGTTAAGAAAAGGTGCACAGACAAGCCGTGGAATTTTTCAATGGAGTTGGCCAAAAACTAATAGAAAGTTCAATAGAATCGCAATTGAATTTTCTAGTGAATTCGTTAGCAATTACTATGAAATTTTACTTCTATGCACTTTTATAGAAATTTCATAGAAGTCTTATTTACTCTGTTTTTGTTAACTGTTAATTTATTTAGGAGCAGGTGTGAAAAAATTTTATAGCAAATTTTGTTTCTCTATGAGAATCCGTTGAAGATCTGGTAAAAAACGATTAAATAATTCTGTTGAAGATTATAGAACTTTACCGCGTAATTTGTTATAAATAGTTGATTTGAAAAAGTCAATAGATTTTTATTTTCCTATACACATTGTTGGGCATAAATTTTCCAAGATTTTTTGTGCTAAATTATTATTTATAATCGAAAGAAAACAAAATTGGAAAATTCTTACAGAAAAGAATGTAAAGAGAACAAGTTCCATTGAAAAATCAACACCTAGAGACTTTTTTTTTTTTTTTTATTAAATGAACAACACGTGGGAGAATTGCACAATTCTGAATAGAATTGGCACGAAAAACAAATAGAATGCTTCAAAAGAATTTTTGTTTCAATATGCATTCAATAGGATTGTTTAAAAAAAGCGTTGGGTTTTTCCGAAAAGTCGAGAGACCGTTTCTGTAGCTGATAAAATTTCCAACAAGAATATTTCTTCACAGGTTTGCTTTGAGAATGACTTGTTATAAAGATAATTTAATGTACAATAAGAAGTGAAATAAATAAATGGATAAGTAAATAAATAAATCAGTAAATAAATGAACGAGTAAATAAATAATACCGTTAGCAGAGTCCTGAAGCTTTATTAGCCCTCAAAATGCATTAAAAAAAATTAGGTATAAATGCTTGACAGAGAATGTAAAGTAGTTCGATCATGCTTTATTCATGTTCTCCTTTTGCTTCTTCTGTTTCTTCATCTCGGCCTCCTCAATCGGTGCAGGCTTGACAAATGGAATCTCCTCTTGATACTGCTGTGGCATGAATGCCGAAATTGCTTTCGGTACTTTTATCCCAGTCTCTGTTTGATGAACCTCGAGAATCGCACAAATAACACGCGTTACTGCACACATGGTTGCATTCAGCATGTGCACATAATCCACTGAGGCATTCATTTTTTTAGTCTGTCCATATCTGAAAAGAAAACATGATTTTGTCCTCACATTTATAATTTCATTGGCAATAATTTTTTGAAGAATATCTCTGAATTGAAGAGAAATAGACAATTTTTCGTGAAGAAAATTTCAAAGATTAAAAAACCTGAATTGTAAAATGTTAATGACGGATTGAATTATTAATGAAATGAGGATGGGACGATTTTCTTTTCTATAGAAAATACAATTTTTTTCTGTATGCCAATTTTTTGAAGATTACTTCATCATTAAACGGAGATAGAAAATTCTGTGGAAAAAACAGTCTCATGCAACATTTTTTATAGAGCATTTGTTCTTTCCGATATTCAAAGACGTAAAGAAAAAATTAATCGTTGAATATTAATGGCTCATTGAATTATGAATGCAATATGATGATTTTTTTTCCATGGAAAACATAATTATTTTCCTGTGTGATGACCTTAAACTGAGCTCAATTGATTAAATTTGTTTCTGAGTCATGAACATTAGAAAAAAAAAGCCCCGACATTCCCCAATGTATAAAAATATTCACCTGACTAGAAGACGTCTAGCTTGATAATCAAGGCAATTACTGCAGGAAACCAATTCACGAAAAGCAGCGGAGCCTGGGAACCAAGCCTCTAAGTCGAGT
Source organism: Diachasma alloeum (assembly GCF_001412515.2). Classification (NCBI taxonomy): domain Eukaryota; kingdom Metazoa; phylum Arthropoda; class Insecta; order Hymenoptera; family Braconidae; genus Diachasma; species Diachasma alloeum. The sequence continues at coordinate 2,399,197 of NW_021680427.1, forward strand.
TTCTTGGATGCAGCATGATTCAGTGCACCTGACACAATGTTAACGATTCTATACGGAATATTGAGATCCTGATAAAAGTCCTCAGCATTCTTTATCATTTCATCCATCATCTCCCAGGATTTATTGTCGTGGGGCGAAGTGATGCAGAATTGTTCTACCTGCATGAAAAAAATGATGCTCCTAAAATTAAATTCTTAATTTACACAAATAAATCTCTAACATTTTTCTGAACAATTTCTTGATGAGAATGTGACTTTACTCTTTATATTTCCATTCAGATGGGGAATGAATCAATATCAATGAGATGAAAAAACAATAATAGTACAGTATTATAATGGACAATTAAAAACATTTAATATCACTTATTCAATATTTTCTACTGAACATTTCAATCAGGAAAAGAGCGACCAAAAGCTGCGGAATTTTTCAACAGAAGTTGAATTCAAAAGTGGTTTCATTATTGCAGTTGGTCATTTTCAAGCTTTGATCATTTGAAATCGGTGAGAACGTGATTTTACTCTTTATATTTTTATTTAAGACCAGGATGGATTATCGATTGATTTTCCATGTTCATAATCTAAAATATATCCCAATTTCCATTGTAGTTTACATTACGCAGGAGTCCCTAAAAAATATGATGATACAATCATAAAAAGTAGAGAAAAAGATGAACATTTTTAAATAGAGTTTTCAATCAAGATTCGGAAATAAGTGCAATAAAAAGGGAATTGTTAATTCATAATTTATCATGGCAACTAACGATTTGACAACAATTGGCTACTGTGCAAATGACGACCTAATAGCCATTCGATACAGTAAATTATTAATTTGCAATTTCCTCCCTATTGCGTTCATTTCCGAATACTATTCAAAGACACTCGTTGAAAATGTTCATTTTTTTCAAAGTTTTCTTTATTGTAAAACCATAATTTTTGGGGACTCCACGGCTATAAAAAACTGAAAGGCAGCTGAAGAACATTTCAAATTATCAAAATGAAAAAAGAAACAACTAAGATCACGTTCGAAAGACAATACCCACAGGTCTTAAATAAGAAATAAATCAATATTAATAAGATAAGGTACAATTAGAATAACTCAGAATGCATTATTATAATGGGAAATTCCTCTTGATACGTGTAATACCCGAAGCCATTCAAATATTCGTAAACAATCGTGTCATTCATATTCCTCACCTTTTCGAATTGATGAACTCTGAAAATTCCTCTAGTATCTCTTCCATGGGATCCGACTTCCTGCCTGAAGCACGTCGAGAGCCCAGCGTACCTGATAGGCAATGAAGCCTCAGGGATCCACTCATTTCGATGATAAGCGGCAATCGGTTGCTCCGAAGTCGCGATTAAGTATTTCTCCTCAGACTCTTTCTCGTCGGCCTTCTCACTCCCCTTGCCGATCACCTTGTACAGCTCCTCGTCGAACTGAGCAAGCTGGGCCACCTCCTGCATAGCGTCTTTCTTCATGAAGAATGGAGTGTAAAGTGGTTTATAACCCTTTTCGAATAATTTCCTCAGGGCGTATTGGATCAGTGCGTGCTCCAGGAAGACTGCAGGTCCTGTCAGGAAATATCCTCGAGCTCCAGCCACTGCCGCCCCTCGTTCTGCGTCCATCCCGTCTATCATGTGAATTAAGTCCACGTGAGAGTATTTTTTCCTCTCGGTGCAGTCTCCAAATACTCGTTCCACCTGGGATGACGAAGACATGAGTTTAAGGTGCGTTATTCAGTAGCAAAGTGGTAAAACGATTCAAGTCGAGGTAGATCTTAGTAATTTTCGAAGAATATCTACGAATCTAAGGGAGATAGCTTAATTTTCGTGACGATATTTTTTGCAGCTCTCAATTCGCTCTACAGAAAATGTTATAACAATAATTTTGCTATCAGAAAACCTAGCGAAGTCGCTATACAGAAAATTCTATTGGAATTCTATTGAAATATTCTATTTGTTTTTTGCGCTGATTCTATTAGATATTCGATAAGAAGAAGTCAATAGATTTTGAATTTCTGTTGGAATTTTTCTCTTGAATTTTGTCTATCAGAATTATTGGGCACAAATTTTCCAAGTTTTTTTCGCTGGATTTTGTTTTATTTTGAATGTTTTGTTTTATTATAGAATCCGAGTGGAAACAACGTAGAAAATTGATGCCCAACATTCTTATATATAGAAAAAATTTCAAGAGGAAATTCGAAATCTATTGGCTTTTTTATTCGAATATCCAATAGAATCACCGCATAAAAACAAATAGAATTCCAATAAAAATCCTATAGAAAAGCCATAAAATTCCTATAGAATTCCAATAGAATTTTCTAGCGAATTCGCTAGGTTTTCTATTGAATTTTTTCATAGGCGAACTTCTGTTTAGAGTTTATTTCAGATCTTTACCTCCAAACTTTAAATCAGTAGCGAAGGGGTAAACCGGTATAAGTCGATTTTTACTATTGGCCAGTTTTCAATAAATATCTCCGAATCTAAGGGAAATAACGAAATTGTTGTAATTTCCTTTTTTGTAGCTCCCACTTTGCCCTGCAACAAAGGTTATGACAACATTTTTTTAATTTCCCTTAGATTTTGAGATATTTAGTGAAAGCTGGGTAATAGTCAAATCGACTTATACCGGTTTAGCACTTCACTACTGAAATAATGTCGGTACTTTAACCATTAACTACTTTAATCATTTGCAATCTTTCACCACTCTAAATAGGTAGGGGAGGATAGGGTAAAATGGACACTTTTGACTTTTTAAAAAATATTCATAACGCAGAAATAGATTTATCAATTGAGCTCAGTCTAAGCTCATCACAAAGAGGAATCATTGTTTTTCAATTGAAAAATAAAATTATTCCATTTCATGAACAATTCAACACATCATGAATATTTCAAAAAAAGTCAAGTGTCCGTTTTACCCCACCCACCCCTAGAGTCAAATTAAAAAAATTTTACGGCAATTCTATTTTCAATTTTAATTCAGGTAATATCAACGGCTTAATCGAGTGCATTCTACCCCCCTGAAATTAATAATTATTTCTTTCAATACCTTATTCTCATCCTCATCATTGCTAACAGGCACAGTAAGATCCAAATGATTCCCAACTTCCCTGAGTGCCGAATTCCTCTCACCCTCGACCTTTATCAAATCGTCATTATTGTTGACAATTGCATCATCAATCAAACCCCGAATGGCTTTTATCTGAGTCACAGTGAGAGCTTTCAGGTTATCCGAGGTGATGCCATCGAGATTCGAACTGAGATCCTCCGGCACTGTTGCGTCGTCGCCAACCGGCTCTTTTTTCTTCATCTTTTCACCGATTTCCTTGCTGCATACATTTTTGAGTTTATTCAAATTGTCGGCCCGGTGTCGCAGCTGCCTCCAGAATTTATCCTTCTCGATGACGGTCTCCACGAGTCCAACATCTTTGAACCGCTTCGTCTGATTCTCCCGGATTTTATTGGGATCGAAGCCCTTATCTTCGCGGAACAGGTCGAGATCGAGTACCATTTTGGTCGAGTGCAGGGATAACTATTTTTAATTGTTTTTTGTCGCACAACCTAATCAGTCTGACAGGACTTGAGGGAAACTGCGTGTTTCACCGCCACATGGAGTGACACGGAATCACGGAGATTGGTGACCTTGGGTGGAAGGAGTAGGGATGGCAATGTTTGTCGATTAATCGAAAACATCGATTTTTCATGCTCAGACATCGATGTTTTTCGTTCGATGTTTTCAACGGCCGATTAATCGATTTTCGATTCTTTCCTCCAAACATCGATGTTTTTTTGACCAAGCTAACAACATTTTTCATTTTTTTGTCGAAATAATAATGTTAATTGATTGAGAATATTCAATATATTGTCTTCAATTAATCAAAAAACCGCGTTTCGAGATTCAAAATTTAACTCTCTAGCAGTATTTATCATTGAAACGTAAGTTCCTTGGGTTGTAGTTTTTGAATATATATTTTTCATCACGCTGTGCGAAAAAGTAACTTTTTGGGCACGCTTCGCGTGCCTAAAACGTCCCTTTTCCACACATTGTGATGAAAAATATTGTTCGATACTCATGGGAAAAGTGTTTTTCGCACTCGTAACGAAATATACTATTTCAATAAAACCAAGAAGAAAAAAATTATTTAAAACAATAGTATATTTCGTAACGAGTGCAAAAAAGTGTTTTTTGGCGAGTGGGAGGTTTATATCACGACGAGCCGAAGGCCAGTGATATAATCCCACGAGCTAAAAAACATTTTTTCAATACTATTTAAAATATACTATTTCAATAAAACCAAGAAGAAAAAAATTATTTAAAACAATAGTATATTTCGTTACGAGTGCGAAAAACACTTTTCCCACGAGTATCGAACGATATTTTTCATCACAATGTGGCAGAAATTGGACTTTTAGGCACGCGGAGCGTGCCGAAAAGTTCACTTTTCGCCACAACGTGATGAAATAGTATATTTTAAATAGTATTGAAAAAATGTTTTTTAGCTCGTGGGATTATATCACTGGCCTTCGGCTCGTCGTGATATAAACCTCCCACTCGCCAAAAAACACTTTTTTGCACTCGTTACGAACAATATTTTTCATCACAATGTGGCGGAAATTGGACTTTTAGGCACGCGGAGCGTGCCGAAAAGTTCACTTTTTGTCACAGCGTGATGAAAATCATATTACAGCGCCACTTGCAAAACCGTACGCGCGCGTACATCTCTAGTATATTAAAATTTATGATTACGCCGATGTCGGTCTGAATCTCAGGAAGATAACGAAATTTTCGTAAGAATCTTTTTTCTAGAGCACATTGCGGGCTACAAAAAAGGTCTTGACAAAAATTTTCCCATCTCCCCTAGATTCCGAGATATTCATCGACAACAGGGCAATAGTCAAAAAAAACTTAAACCGTTTTACCGCCGCGCTACGAATTACAAATCACCTTCGAGTAGATAACCATCACGTGATAACCATCTGTCGCTGTGTGAGAGATAGCACGCACAGACCAAACATCAACAACATCGCAACTGATCCCAACACGTCAGCTGACTTCACTCCTTTCATATTAATAACACGTGAGTCTTTCAGGTTTCACGAGAGATCAGCATATTGTTTAGCAAGGTAAATGCAATCAGAAATACGATACGAGAAATACAATACTAGACTGACGTTGAACTGGATGGGGTAGAATTCCCCAAAAAATTTCTATTGAGAGTTTTTCCAGCCATCGTTTAAGGGGAGACGGAACCCCTTTGTCTACATCAAATCTAAGAATTATGTTTTCTCCTACAATTATCAATTTCTATCTGAAATTACCCTATCGACTCGATTATCGCATTGTTGAGTCAATGAAGTAGTTTAATGAATAAAAAATAATAATTGCAGGAGAAAACAATTCTAAAGATTCATATAAACCCAGGGGTTCCGTTTCGCCTTAAGGACACAAATAGAGATGCAAAATGACCGTTTTTAGATCGCGTCATATGACCAAAAAATTACGGTCTTGTAACGGTCATGTGACGCACAAATTTTCCAACTACAAATGATTGTCACAAATCATTTGTAACCAAATTGTTGTCAAACCATCTATATAGTTGCATAATGACGGTCATAACTAATTTTCAATTTGTGATGGTCATGAATAAAACAAAATAGTTTCATCTATATGGATGGAAAAAAATTGTGATTTCCATTTCAAAATGCGGATTAGGCCAATACAAAAGGAATTCAACTGAAAATTGACCGAGAAAAAAATAAGGTTTCATGTATATAGATGAAAAATGACTGTCATTTTTTCTTGACAAGTTGCGACGGTCACAGAAGGGCGAGGGGGAATGTGACAGCCGTCATGAACGCCTCGTCATGTGACCGTCAATGACGGTCACATGACCGTTATATGACGGGTCATGTGACGCATTTGCATCTCTAGACACAAAACACCCAAGAGCCCTGGATCACACGGGTTAAGAGGCAGGATTAATTGTTAGAACTTGAAAGCCTCCTAACATGAATAGGGGCGGGTGGGGTAAAATGGACACTTTAGACTTTTTTTTAAATTATTCATAAGTCAGAACCAAATTTATCAATTGAGCTCAGTTCAGGCTCGTCACAAAGAATTGAATCGTCACAGAATTGCTCTTTGTATTGAAAAAAAAAACTATTAAATTTTATCAACATTTCAACCCCCCATTAACATTTAAAAAAAAGTCAAAAGTGTCCGTTTTACCCCAACCTCCCCTATACATGATTGATGATTCGAACTGCAGTTGCGGGCACGAAAGTCAAGATATATTGATCACAGTCTGCGGCACTGTCCCACTCTGAACAATGAAAGGACAACACTCATTAGAGAATTGAAACCATTTAAAGTTCCACTTACGAACTCAATCACCCCCTCATTAGAAACAATAGAGCCAAAAATCCTTGAGGATATTCAAGTACTTTGGCTATTTTTTCTCCAGTGAACATCAGAGCTTTCATTCGAGCTCCATTTGACCCCAACTTTCCGATCATTTTTCAATGATTTTATTATTTAAACTTTGCAGGTCTGAATTTGAAACTCGATATTGAATCGTTAGAAAACATTCTAAAAATCTGAAAACAATTTCAAAGTTGACTTTTGGAGGAAGATTGATGAAATAATTAAAAAATTGCAATATTTGAAAATGACGAGCAGTTTCTGTAAAAAATTTATAAACAATTAATTTTCCACCAAAAAAATCAGTTGTTCGGAATCGTAACAAATTTATTTATGTTCCGAATATTACTAGAAATCCATTTCATGCCTAAAAAAGTAAGGTTTCCGAAAGTTTAAACAACGTATGTCTAAAAAAATAATTCTTTGCAAAATGTTATTTTAATGATGCTGAATACTGTAGCACGGGCGACAAAAATTAATAGAAAAACCTATTGAATTCGTTAAAAAATTCTATTGAATTTCTATTGAACTATTCTATTAGTTTTTGGCCGATTCTAGTGAAATGTTCAATAGAAAACATTCAATAGAAAAAGTCAACTGAATTCGATTTTTCTATATAACTTATTCTATTGAGATATTTTCTATAGAATTTCCTCGGCTCAAATTTTCTAAATTTTTTCGTTTGATTTTCTTGATGAAAAGAAAAGAAAAAAAAAGGATGAAAAAAACTTAGAAAATTTGAGTCGAACAAATTCTGTAGAAAATGTATGAAAAGAATAAGTTATATAGAAAAATCGAATTCAGTTGACTTTTTCTATTGAATGTTTTCTATTGAACATGTCAATAAAATCAGCCAAAAACTAATAGAGAGTTTAATAGAAATTCAATAGAATTTTCCAACGAATTCGATAGGTTTCTCGATTAAATTTTTTCGTGCGTGAGGGTAGGGTCTGTCCCAAACTGTAAAAGGTACTTTGATATCCTTAAAATGCCCCACAAATTTATCTTAAATAGTTGACTAAATATCTTAAACCAATGATTGTAAGAAGTTTAAATATTCAGATTAAATTAGAACATTACTGATAGTGTAAATAAATCTTGTAGGTTCATGAATGAAAAAATTTAATAGAAAACCTCGCGAATTCGCTAGAAAATTCGCGAATTCTATTGGAATTCTATGGGATTTCGATAGGATTTCTACTGGACAATTTTATTTGTTTTTTGCGTTAATTTTATTGGATATTCGCTAAGAAAAAGTCAATAGATTTCGAATTTCTGTTTGAAATTTTCTCTTGAGATTTTTTCTAGAAGAATGCTTGAGCATCAATTTTCTATTTTTTTTAGCCTCGCATTCTGTAATGCAGAACAAAACACAATTCAGTGGGAAAACCATAGAAAATTTGTGCCCAATAATTTCTAATAGAAAAAATCTCAAGAGAAAAATTCGAACAGAAATTCGAAATCTATTGAGGTTCTCTTATCGAATATCTGATAGAATCAGCGCAAAAAACAAATAGAATTTTTCAATAGAAATCCTATACGAACCCCCATAAAATTCCTATAGAATTCCAATAGAATTTTGTAGCGAATTCGCTGTTTTCTATTAAATTATTTCATACGTGTTTGCGCACTTTAAGCAATGAAAAATACAATCAGGATGAATGTGACTCATAAACAAAATGGAGAAACAAGTATTCAAAACTTGAAATTCTTCCGAATGTTTTGATTCAGATGGGTGAAACTGAGGGATTGTCCAACACCGAAGCTAGGGATCTTTGCCTCGAACCCGAACCTGCCACAAGTCAATTCATAATGCAGCAGACAATGTACAGAATAAAAGATCCCAGGAAATCATTGCCATTTTACACTAAAGTCCTGGGTATGAGATTGCTCCAGAAGTTAGATTTTCCAGAAATGAAATTCTCGTTGTATTTTATGGGATATGAGGAGGCTAAGGACATCCCAACGGACAGGAAGGAGTGTTTAGAGTGGACGTTCACTAGAAAAGCAACGATTGAGTTGACACAGTGAGTTTTCTGCTTTCATAATTATTGTTCATGGGGTACGACAGAAAAAATTGTAAATTTTGCAGAGCAAAGTGAGATCTATAAATACTACACGCATGAAATAATTTAATAGAAGAACTAGCGCTTTCTTTAAGAAATTCTACTGGATTTCTATTTGAAATTTTAGTAGAATTTTCATTTCATTTTTATAGATTATTCAACTTTACCGTGTCATTTTGTCAAGAGATATTTGATTGACAATAAGTCAATAGCTTTTGATTTTTCTACAAAAGTTCATGGGTGTAAGTGTTCATTTGTTTCTCATAATAAAATCCAAGAAGAAATACTTCGAAAAATTATGCGCAAGAATTCTTACAGAAAAAGTCCCAACAGAATAAGTTGTATAAAAAAATTAAGATATCGATTTTTCTATAAACAAATGTTTATTTAAACATACTAGGGGACGTTGCATAATTTGTAATAGAATTGCCGCGAAAAAATAAATAATATATTTTGATAGAATTCCAATAGAACTATTATGGAGTTCCAATAGAATAGAATTCCAATAGAATTTCTTAGCGAAAGCGTCAACTATTTCTATTGAATTTGTTCATACCTATTTCTAGATCTCACTTTGTTCTGTAAAACAATCTCTCCATAAAAAATTCATTAGATTTCACATTGATTTCGTAAAAATTAAGTTTAAATTAAATTTAAACTTAAATTAAATTTATATTGAACTGACATCACCATTTTCATTTCTTTTTTTTTTCTTTTCTCACGTCTAATTACCATCAGCATTGAATCACATGTCCACAGCTCCTGATAGAGATAATTTGATACTATACAAAAGAAGTTTATTCTAGGCTGAAAGCCCTCGGGCAACGGCCATTTGTAAGAATATATGTTTCTTGCAATAAATAACGTTAAACGTTAAAGTAGTTAATTTCATATTTGATTCTCAGTAACTGGGGGAGCGAGACTGACCCAGATGTTAAATACCACAATGGCAACAGTGACCCGAGAGGATTTGGTATGAACACGTCACAAGTTTGACACAAAAAAAATCAACATTTTTGCTTCCGAATGGAAACAAAATTGTTTCTGATCAATTATGATTCACTTTCGAGTATATACTTTCATTGAAGGTCATATTGGCCTGTGTGTGCCTGATGTGGATGCGGCCTGCAAGAGATTCGAAGAACTAGGAGTTGAATTCGTGAAGAAACCACAGGATGGGAAAATGAAGGGAATTGCATTCATAAAGGATCCGGATGGCTACTGGATTGAGATCTTCAGCAAAAATACTGTAACCAGCGTCATCATGGGATCTTAGCTTTACAGCTGTTCAAATGTATTACACAATGCCTTTACTGTATTAAAAAATGATATTCAAATCAGTATGCAACTATGTTGAATCAATAGCAGGATTAATTATGAAAATGTCACTATTGTTTCTTGGGCTTCACTTGTTGATCTTTTCAAACACCCATCAAACAATTTAACAGAAAAACCTAGGGAATTCGTTAGATAATTCTCTTGGATTTCTACTGAACTTTCTACTACTTTTTGACCGATTCTATGGAAATGTTCTATACAAAGTATTCTATAGAAAAAGTCAGTAGAATTTGATTTTTTGAGGCAACTTATTCTGTTGAGATGTTTTCTACAGAATTTCCTCGGCTCAAATTTTCCAAGTTTTTACATTGTTTTTCTTTCCTTTTCATTAAGAAAATTAAACAAAAAAACATGGAAAATTTGAGCTGAGGACATTCTACTGAAAATATCTTAAGGACTACTTTGGTTTTTTTTCTCCGTGAAATGCTTTTCTATCGAAATTCTTCAGCCCTAATTACACAAATTTTATTGTTTAGTGAAAATGGACAAACAATACGGTGAAAAAACCTTCAAAAATTGTATTTAGGGATTTCCATAGACAATATCTAAGTAAAACGAGTGGTATAGAAGAATCAAATTTTATTAATTTTTTTTTCTATAAAAGAGTTCCTATCCCTCCTTTACGAACGCATCAAAATCGAACCCGTCCACGATAGATTAAAACAATTAACATCCAATTTTGCAAGAAATAAACTGGACCATATTTTCGACCTTTGTCACAAGCGCAACTCCAACACTAGTTCTCGGTTTAAATATCCGACCCTCACCCTCCTCGAAAATCTACAATCCATCCGTAGAGATCAATCTGATGATAACACCTGGGGAGAAGAAGTGTCGGAATAAATAAACAAGTACTCTATATATATCTTCATTCATTCACCCGAACCAATCAATGTATCATCTTCACCTCATTATACTCTATTTACACCAACAAATTATTACGGTATATTATGTACTTATAAAAACACTTGGCTGAAGGCCCTTGGGCGATGGCCTATTGTAAGAAATTTTTTTTTGTTTGTAATTTTCTTGCAATAAATTCCGTTAAAAATTAAAAAAAAATTAGTTCGTATTAAGGGGGGAAAACCCTTTACCAATGGCAAAAAATCGATTTTTTTCTCTTGAGATTATACTGGAAAGAGGAAAAATCAAAATATCAAGTATTTACAGAGTTATAGCACATAGACGCGGGCGCCGGCCTGTAAGGTACCTGGAGCGCTTGGGGAGGAGCAACCTTTCTTCTACAATACCTTTATATAATTCTTTTGTTCCATTAGTTTTGGCAGAGCATTGACTGCATTCAAAGCGATAGAATGCTAATGAAAGCTTTAACGCGACAGTTTGGCGATTATCTCCAAAGCACCTACATTCTGGGCCGAAAATTATTGAAATCTCCGCCTACATTGCTGCTGGGATATTTAATGAAGGATATAACTACATTCTGAGAATTATGAATGAGGTAAATATGATTGTTGGTACCTACTCTTTATCTGTCTGAGACAAAAACAGCTCGTATTGCCCGAATATTTTTTTTCTGTACTCAAGTGACAGTTGCAGTCAAATTTCAAGGAAGTCCATTAAAAAAATTCATAACTTTTCTCTGCATTTCTTTCAACACAAAACGTTTAATTTCTCATACAACTTATCCTACTGATAAATTTTCCATCGAAATCCCACGGCTCCAATTACCCAAATTTTATTGTTTACTGAAAATGGAAAAACAATAGAATGAAAAAACCTTGGAAAAATTATATTGAAGGATTTCCACAGAAAATATCTAATAAATAAAACAAGTCGTGTAAAAACATCAAATTCAATTAATTTTTTTCCTAAAAATAGTTTCTATCGACCATTTTATCTCAAAATCTTCTCGTCCGTGCAATTAACATTTTTCCTTATTATTTTCGTCTGTACCCAAGCGACATTTGCGCTAAACTTTCAAGGAAGTCCATTTAAAAAATCCATAATTTTTCTGTACATTTCTTTCAACAGAAAAATTTTAATTTCTCATACAACTTATCCTACTGACCAATTTTCCATCGAAATCCCTCGGCCCCAATTACTAAAATTTTATTGTTTACTGGAAATAGACAAATAGAGTGAAAAAACCTTGGAAAAATTATATTGAGGGATTTCCACAGAAAATATCTAATAAATAAAACGAGTCGTATAAAAAAATCAAATTCAATTAATTTTTTCCTAGAAAAAAGTTTCTATCGACCATTTCATCCGAAAAAATCTTCCCGCCCATGCAACTAAACCCGAAAAAACTTCGAAAAATCCAAAACGACGAGAATATTTTCGCGCTACATTCGAGAACATTTGAGTTCACTCCGGGCCCGCAAAAGTCAGTGGCGCTGACGTTCCCCTAACCTTCCAACGGGTGTTGCGTGGGAATGTGTTGCGTCAATTTTTTAAGCCCCAGAGACCGATCCCAACGTAAAAAATCGGCACTCCATAAACAAAACAACAGTGAAACCCAGCGAAGTGATAATTGTCGACACAGTGAATAGTTTTCCTCCCCCAGTGTCTTGTTCCGTTCTGTTCGGGTTCTGTGCCCTGCTTCCTAGAAAATTCATACCGACAGGGTTCTCAGTTCCGTCGCCAGTTGAGTCCGATGACTCTGACGACGCGCCTCGAGCGAGCAACCCTAACCCGCAACCATGTCACTGAGTGTTTGACAGAGCAATTTGTTTTTAATCGTGCTGTGTTTATCATCAATTCCGAGGTTTAATCGTGCCCCTCGAATGGTCATTGACCATTCAGAAAAAAATTCAGATTGTTTTATTCGTAGTGTAGGTGAATAATTCAAGTTATACCAAAATGTGGTCATCACAGAGTGGTAATAACAATACAACAACAACAAATTCATCAGCGTCAGCTCAAAATTTACGAACACTGGGTATGACATCGGCAATTAGTGTTGCTGAACCAAAACCCAGTGATTTGACGAGAACAAATGAGCTCAGGGAGGCATTGAAACCGTACAATGTGTTCGAATCAGAGGAGGAGTTGAATCACAGAATGGAAATACTTAGGTAATTGTTGAGATGGAAATTTGGGAACATGGGAAACAAACAAGCGAAATATTGGGGCTCTTGGAATAACCTGGGACTTTGTTTTACAGTAAATTGAATGCCCTGGTGAAACAGTGGATCAAGGACACGTCTATCGCTAGAAATATGCCACCAAATGTTGCTGAAAATGTTGGTGGAAAAATTTACACATTTGGGTCCTACAGGTTAGGAGTACATCACAAAGGGGCTGATATCGATGCACTGTGCGTTGTGCCCAGGCATATATACAGAACAGATTATTTCTCGTCTTTTTTTGAATTACTTAAGAAGCAGCCAGAGGTCAGCGACTTGAGGGTAAGTCAATTTTTTAATTTTATGGGTCAATGGCTGTTGGTTGGGTTGTGGGTTCCAAGGACGTGATTGTCTTTGGAATAGGGTGAACAGGACAATTGCTGGATGGTTAAGGGAAATTTGAGTTTCGTGGTAGAATCTAAAATTGAAGAATTACATGATGGGGATATGATGGCTTCCATACCTTCGACAACGTTTTAATTAGCAGAAAAAAATTATTTGACGTGAAATTAACAAAACAAAGAATAATTAAATTAAGAAACAGTTGAATACAGTCGAAACCCCTAATTTCTGAACAATTGGGCCTTTTTTTTTATTTATCAAATGTCGATATTATAGAAAAAATGATTGATCACATGATTATACATGAGTAATACAATTTTCATTTTATTTATGGGATATTCAATACGAGTTGAAATCGTCCGGAAATTGACCTGTTTACCGTACATGAAGAAATCTGGGATTTTTATTGTATGGGGTGAACAGGCCAATTGCCGGACGCTTAATGGGAATTCGAGTTTCGTGGTAGGATCTAAAATAAAAGAATCACCTAAATGGGGATATGATGGCTTCCATACCTTCAACATTGTTTTAATTAGCAAAAAAAAATTATTTGAAGTGAAAATAACAAAACAAAGAATAATTGAATTAAGAAATAGTTGAATGCAGCCGGAACCCCTAATTTCTGGACAACTGGGCCATTTTTTTTATTTATTAAATGTCGATATTATAGAAGAAATTATTGATCACATGATTATACATGAGTAATATTATCAAAAGGTGAAATAATCAGTACAATTTTCATTTTATTTATGGGATAGTCAATACGAGTTGAAATCGTCCGGAAATTGACCTGTTTACCGTACATGGAGAAATCTGGGATTTTTATTTTATGGGGTGAACAGGCCAATTGCCGGACGCTTAATGGGAATTCGAGTTTCGTGGTAGGATCTAAAATAAAAGAATCACCTAAATGGGGATATGATGGCTTCCATACCTTCAACATTGTTTTAATTAGCAAAAAAAAATTATTTGAAGTGAAAATAACAAAACAAAGAATAATTGAATTAAGAAATAGTTGAATGCAGCCGGAACCCCTAATTTNTATTAAATGTCGATATTATAGAAAAAATAATTGATCAAATGATTATACATGAGTAATATTATTGAAAGGTGAAATAATCAGTACAATTTTCATTTTATTTATGGGATATTCAATACGAGTTGAAATCGTCCGGAAATTGACCTGTTTACCGTACATGGAGAAATCTGGGATTTTTATTTTATGGGGTGAACAGGCCAATTGCCGGACGCTTAATGGGAATTCGAGTTTCGTGGTAGGATCTAAAATAAAAGAATCACCTAAATGGGGATATGATGGCTTCCATACCTTCAACATTGTTTTAATTAGCAAAAAAAAATTATTTGATGTGAAAATAACAAAACAAAGAATAATTGAATTAAGAAATAGTTGAATGGAGCCGGAACCCCTAATTTATGGACAACTGGGCCATTTTTTTTATTTATTAAATGTCGATATTATAGAAAAAATAATTGATCAAATGATTATACATGAGTAATATTATTGAAAGGTGAAATAATCAGTACAATTTTAATTTTATTTATGGGATATTCAATACGAGTTGAAATCGTCCGGAAATTGACCTGTTTACCGTACATGGAGAAATCTGGGATTTTTATTTTATGGGGTGAACAGGCCAATTGCCGGACGCTTAATGGGAATTCGAGTTTCGTGGTAGGATCTAAAATAAAAGAATCACCTAAATGGGGATATGATGGCTTCCATACCTTCAACATTGTTTTAATTAGCAAAAAAAAATTATTTGAAGTGAAAATAACAAAACAAAGAATAATTGAATTAAGAAATAGTTGAATGGAGCCGGAACCCCTAATTTATGGACAACTGGGCCATTTTTTTTATTTATTAAATGTCGATATTATAGGAAAAATAATTGATCACATGATTATACATGAGTAATATTATTAAAAGGTGAAATAATCAGTACAATTTTCATTTTATTTATGGGATATTCAATACGAGTTGAAATCGTCCGGAAATTGACCTGTTTACCGTACATGGAGAAATCTGGGATTTTTATTCTATGGAGTGAACAGGTCAATTGCTAGACGATTAAGAGAAATTTGAGTTTTGTGGTAGAATCTAAAATTGAAGAATTACATGATGGGGATATGATGGCTTCCATACCTTCGACAACGTTTTAATTAGCAGAAAAAAAATATTTGAAGTGAAAATAACAAAACAAAGAATAATTAAATTAAGAAATTGTTGAATGGTCAAAATAGGAGTCGTGGGGGTCAGACTGGGGGTTAGTGAGCGGATCGAGCAGGGGGCGTAGTCCTTCAGTAAATTATAAAAATCTCAATTTTTCAAAGAAGGTCAAACATTCCATCTATTTTTTTTCTGTATAATATGAACACTTAAACATACCCAAGAATGTGTGTGGGGGGGGGCGAAGGCCCTTAATTCATGAATAATCGACTTTTCATCCTAAGTAATTTTTCTCAAATTTCTCAATTTTTTTATGCCTATGAGGAATATATTTATTTATTGTTAACGGAATTTGTTGCAAGTTCCAAGAGACTTGCAACTGGGTATCGCCCGGGGGCCTTCAGCCGAGTATTTACATTTTATGTACCTAATAATCCATAAAATACATAAAGAAAGAGTCTGTTTGTGTGTTCATTTTGCTGGCTGAGCATCGAGAAATTGAAGATAGTTTTTACAAGATTGAGCGCATGATGAGATGGTAGAGTATAAAGCGATGATATGAAGAGTGAGGAGTTGAAAAATTTCACCGTTCATTGTTGGAGGTGAACAATGAGGAATACATTTTTAATTCTACTATTTATTCTTCAAGTGACGTAGATACATGAAATGTCGTGGTACAATAGCAATTATGTGTATACGCATTCTAAGTAGTATTCCTGATGTATCTTCATTGATTGATGTCGCTAATTGATTCATTGCAGGCAGTGGAGGAAGCTTTTGTGCCAGTCATAAAGATGAATTTCGATGGCATTGAAATTGACATGTTATTTGCCAAATTGGCACTAAAAGAAATTCCTGATTCGATGGTAAGTAACTCAAATAATGCATGAGAAAACCAAATACGAAAATGTGGAATGCAGAATTTTTCAACCATGTTTTTATTCTCCAGGATTTGCGGGACGATATGTTGTTGAAGAATTTGGATCAGAAGTGTGTGAGGAGTCTCAATGGATGTCGAGTCACAGATGAAATACTAAGACTTGTTCCTAACATAGAGAACTTCAGACTTGCACTGAGAGCTATCAAGTTATGGGCGAAGCGTAAGATTTGTCTCCACTTTGATTTACAAAAACTCATCACGTGTGAAAAATTTTAATAGGAAAACCTGGCGCTTTCTTGAAGAAATTCATTTGAATTTTTATTGGAATTCTAAGAAGTCTAATGGAGTTCTGGTGAAATGCTATCAAATATTTCTATTTGTTTTTTTTTCGACAATCGTATTCGAGATTATGCAACCGTGTCTTCTTTGGGCATTTCTTGGGCATAAATTTTGCCTCATTAATACGCTCTATTTTCATTGGTTTCTCGTAATGAAATTTTAAAAAATAGAAAATTCGTGTCCGAGAATTCTTATCAAAAAATCAACATATATAGACTTTTGGTTTGTAAACAAAAATCATTCCACTGAATTTCTATTGGAATTCCATTAACCTTTCGCTGGTCGCGGTAGCTCACCTGACGTCTGTCGTCGCGCCGTACGTGGTTTCAGCGATACAGCGTTGCCACCGGCAATATCTTTTCCATCGGGCCCTCGAACGTCAAAACACTCGTTCACGTTGGACTTTTTATGACGTTTTATGAGTTAAAATTCGTGGATTTTTTTCATTGTTATTTGAACTCTTTTCACACAATCAATAATACATTTCTTATTCTATTTTGAATTTCTCACCAACTTGAATCTTTAATCAATCATCACCAACGACTGAAACTTCAAAATAAGCTGATATTCATCTATTTTTTTATTCCTACTGTTTATTAATTTTTGGTTCTTTACGTGAATTATTCCATTCAGCAGCCATCAACACTGGCAACCTAGAAACCATTTTATATCTATTTTTTGTTTTTTTTTTTTTTTTTTCCCATTTTTTCCCTTGTACTGACGACAAAATTAACTCATGCTATAGTATTTTATTTAATTTTTTTCGTTTTTTTCGTCTTCAGGATTAGATTAAGTTAATTCGATCCGTTCTTATTCTTGGTATATAGGTATATTTTTGGCAACTGTAAAACTACACCTTTTACGATCCTACCGACAAATAACCCCATCAAATATCTTTTCTAATAATGAAAGAATACCCATCAATTCGATTTCTGTCCGTGAGTTTTGATAGAATAATGAATGTAGTGAACGGCATTGAATAGCAAAAATCACCAATTGGAGACTGCAAATTAAAAAAAATGATAATCCGCTAGAAAATGGACAAATTTGTTTTTTTCTTCAAATATGGGAAGGACATCAAATATTTTCAAGTTTTATGATCTCATTTTAACGAGAAGATATGAAAAATTGCAAAATAACGTGGGCGGGAAGAGATAAAAAATTTCATTTTTCAATGTCTCCGGACAGTTCTAAAATTGATATATTTTTTCGAATAATGACAATGTCACACTGCTTTTTTCAAGTACCGCAAGTATTTGATGGAAAATTTCGGTAAATTTTTTTCAATTTCTTCTCTACGGAAAGAAGTAGGCAAGAAACAATGAAATTTTCATTTTTCTATCACATTCAGTTGTTAATCAACATCAGTAATTGAGTAATTTATATTTCCATACGATTGTTTTTGCAGAAGTTCATATCTAATCCATAAAAATTTTCTTTGAAAAATAGCGAAAATTGTAGGATTAGTAAGTTTTCTATGAGTCGAAAAAATCGAAAAATGGGATTAAAATAAAATGATTCGATGGCTATTTTCGTCACAGAAAGCTTAACCATTAATCTACGATTACAAAAAATCTGGAAAATGATTTTCAGAACAGACCAATGTAGGAAGAGAAGATTACACTTTTTTTAACTAACAAGGAATTGAAAAAAAAATCGTCGAAATTTTTCATCAAATATTTCTGCTAATTGAAAAAAGTGGCGTGATCCCCCCTTAAGTCCTACTAGAATTTCTTATAGGAAACGTTAGGTTCTTCTGTTAAATTTTCTAATACGTGGTCGACTCTTCCATAGGAATTCTCACAGAGATTTTCTTTTGTATTTACAGGGCACGGAATTTACAGCAACGTTTTGGGTTATCTCGGTGGTGTATCGTGGGCAATGCTTGTTGCGAGAACGTGTCAATTGTATCCAAATGCAGTTGCTGCTACATTAATTGAAAAGTTTTTTCTCGTATTTTCACAGTGGAAGTGGCCTCAGCCGGTTTTGCTTAAGCAGCCTGATACTGTTAATCTAGGTTTTCCAGTTTGGGATCCAAGGGTGAGTTCTACCGGTCTTTATGTTGCATCAAACTACTGCATGCAGAATTAATGGGACAAAGTGGGAGGAAGGCAGTTTAATTGCGGATGGTACAAGATATAAAGAATACCCGAGCAGATATTTTTTTATTTTTCTGATTGTCAAAGCATTATCTAACCACCTCCTTAAGGCCCGGGTGTACTGTCTTTCGAACGTCATCTCGATGTTTTTTTCATCTTTCGTCATCTGAAATTGTCAATCAAGTCCTGCATCATACAGAAGTTTTGAAAAATTATGAATGAATAATCAAAAAAAGTAGAAAAAATTCTTAACTTTTTCAAAGAGCATTTTTAATTTATATTCAGAATAAGTTAAATAACAAGAAATTGAAAAATGTATTTGATTTACGGTGACAAATGGCGGCCTGTCACCCAATATCATGCAGGGGGAGGACTGATTTCGTAAATCTTTTCCCCACACTGCACAGAGACATTTATTACGGAAAAGGCTCTTTGAAAAAAGTTGTAATATTTTGGAGATTTTTTTAATCGCACTTATCACACAAGAATGGCAGATGACTACATACCACTGTTTTGAAAATTGAGATACCAAGCTGTCACTTCCCATGAGTAGTTAGTGTTTTATTATCCACCATAGAAAATGAAAGCTAATAGATAATTTGCCACAGCGAATCAGATATTTGTAATTTCCACTTTTTTCAACTCATTCTGAATCTCAATTAAAAACGCTCTTTGAAAAGGTTCAGAATTTTTTCTATTTTTCTTATCATTCTATCATAATTTTTGGGAATTTCTACATGGTGTACCACTCAATTGACAATTTTGGATTACGAAAGATAAAAAAAATCCAGATAACATTCGAAAGATAGTACACCCGGGCCTTAAATTACATTTATTCATCTTTAAAAATTTATATGCTTTCATTCTATGCATTTATTCCACTTTTTATTTAAATATTCATTGATCGATGCATATGAAAGTGAAAAAGTTGACAACAATTACACTTATGATCATCTAATACGAATATCGCAATTCATCTTTATACTTAATATATACGCGAATTAATTCCCAAATGCATGAAACAGTGATTGATTGATCAGTAGTCAATTACTTTCTGATTTCTTCATTTTATTACTTTTCACATTGATTATTTTAATGATGACTTAAGGCCCGGGTGGATTATTCTTCGAACGTTATCTCGATTGTCTTTCCATCTTCATAATATAAAATATATCACAATTTCATTGAATTTTACACCACGCAGGAGTCCTTAAGAATTATGACTGTACATTCAAAAAAAGTAGAAAAAAACTGAACATTTTCAAATCGCGTTTTTAATGAAGATTAAGAGATAAGTCCGACAGAAACGAAATAGTGAATGGATAATTTATCACGGTAACTAACGATCTGCCAGCCATTAGATACATCAAATTACGAATTTGCAATGTCCTCCCTATTGGATTTATTTCCCAATATTATTCAAAAACGCTCTTTGAACATGTTCAGCTTTTTTTCAAAGTTGTTTTCATTGAACAATCGTAATTTTTGGAGACTCCAGAGCTATGTAAAACTTAATAGCAATTGGAGATCATTTCAAATTATCAAAGTAAAAAAAAACAACCAAGATCACGTTCCAAACATAATCCCCGCGGGCCTTAAATAAGTTTCTCAATCGATTGAATATTTAATCGTGTTAATACTCTCCGAATTACACATATTACTTGGCATCAATTTAAATTGATGTCACCGCATTTATTCATCTCTAAAAGTTTATACACTTTCATTCTATCCATAGATTCCACTCATCATTTACATATTCATTAATCGATAAATGTCAAAATGAAAGAACTAACAATAATTATTACGACAATGATCATCTAATACAAATATTGTAGCACCGGATTTTCTCGTCTGAGATTTACTAGACCCATTTCTCCAGGAAAAAAAATACATTTCCTCGCACAATTAAATCACGAATGAATGAAATTGAAAAAATATAGGTGAACGTTTCGGATCGGTATCATCTAATGCCGATAATAACTCCTGCATATCCCCAACAAAATTCCACATTCAACGTATCAGCGTCGACGAGAACGATAATGCAGGAGGCTTTTGAGCACGGTTTATCATTGACTGAAGAGATCATCATGGGCAAAGCAACGTGGGACAAATTATTCGAGCCACCCAACTTCTTTTGTAAATACAAACACTATATTGTACTGCTGGCTAGTAGCTCGTCAGCTGAGGATCAGCTTGAGTGGTGTGGTCTTGTCGAATCGAAAATACGACATTTGATAGGTATGTACGATTTGAGATAAAAATTGACAGAAATTTATGGATATCCAAGTACTCTGGTTATTTTTTTCTCCAGTGAAATGCTTTTCTACTTTTATAGCCGAACATCAGAGCTTTCATTTGAGCCCCGTTTAACCCTACGTTTCCGGAGATTTGACAATGATTTGGTCTGAATTTGAAACTCGATATTGAACCGTTGGAAAGCGTTTTAAAAATCTGAAAAAAAATTAGAGAGTTTATTTTTGGAGGAAGATTGATGAAATAGATTTTTTTAAATTGCATTTTTTAGAAATGACGAGCATTTTCTATAAATAATTTATAAACAATCAATTTTCCACCATAACAATCATTTGTTCGGAATCGTAACAAATTTATTCATATTCAGAATTTTACCACGAATCGATTTAATGCCTAAAAAATGAGGTTTCCGAAAGTTTAAACAATTTCAATTATTTATTTGTAAATAACTAATGTTTACAAAATTGTCATTCGATGCAAAATGTAATTTGAACGACGCTGAATATTCATAATTTTTTTCAAATTTTTCTCACGCAAGTTAATTGACAAATTTGATGATTGAAAATAGTTGCATCTATAGTGTGGTCTGTACCAAATTGTAACAGATACTTGGATATCCTTAAAAAGACATTTAATTGATGAACTTAGAGCTCTCCAAGAAATTCAATTAAAAATTATGCGCCAAAACAGTCAATAGTTTTTTATTTTTCATTTGTTTTCATAATAAAATCCAAGGAAAGAAAATTAGAAAATTTCTTCTCAAAAATTTTCAAGTAAAAAATCCCAACAGCATGAATTACCATAGAAAAATCAATATCTACAGAATTTTTTTATAGAAAAACATGTATCGAAAACAGATAGAATTTTTCAAACGAATTTTATAAGAACTCCAATAGAATTCTCACAGAGTCCCACTTGAAATTTGATATAATTCCTTAGAGATAGCGTTAGGTTTTTCAATTAAATTTTTTTATACACGAATTTATTCACACATGCATGAGTTTATGATAAATTAATTGACGACCCGATTAATTATTCATTGATCAGTAGTCTGTCAATTCTGATTTCTTATTTATTTTATTAATTTATATTATTTACTTTATTTCATTACTTTCTTTTTTATTATTTCAATAATCACTCAAATATTTAATCTTGAAAAAAGGAACATTGGAGAGAAATCCACACATCAATCTTGCACACGTGAATCCCGAAGGGCACGCTCCAGTTAATCCTGAGCAAGGGCGTAATTGTTCGATGTGGTTTATTGGTCTGTCATTTGCCAAGAGTGAAAATCTCAATATTGATCTCACCTATGATATCAAAACTTTCGTTGAAACAAGTAAGTCCAGAATTTTCACTAGCATGGGGATGTATCCGATGTTGTTTGAAGCAATACTCACCCGGATTTTGTTTGTATAGTTGAAAGACAAGCCGAACAAATTAGTATGTTGAAGGAGGGCATGTGGATTGAGGCAAAACACGTGAAGAGGAAGGATTTACATCTCTATGTATCACCTAAATTACTTAAGCGTGAGAGAAAGGTAAGGTTTTTTTTATAGATATGGCTTATGAGACCTATACAATTATTTAAAAAAATCAATCGAAAAATCTAGCGTTTTTCTAAGAAATTCGATTGAATTTTTATTGAAAATTCTATTGTAATTCTATTAAAATTGCATTCAATAATTATATTTCTTTGGTTAAAAGTAATCACGGCTTGGCATAAATAATGGTGGCTTTTTTCACCAATTTTGGTGAAGTTTATTCAACTTTATTCAGTCATTTTCAAGAGATAAATATTTGACTTTGAGAAAAATCAATTAATTTTAATTCTTGTATTGAAATTCCTGGACATAAATTTTTCAATACACAATGTTTCTTGCTGTATTTTAATTCGTTTGTCATGAGAAAATTCAAGAAAACTTGGAAAATTCATACTCAAGAGTTTTTAAAGAAAAAATTCCAAGAGAATAAGATATCTAGAAAAATTAGAATCTGTAAACTTTTTTCGATAAAAAAAAGTAAATTGCAAACAGTAAAGTTGGATAATTTTCAACAGAATTCTAATAAAAGTCCTCTATGTCCAATATAAATTCAATAAAGATTCTTACACATAACACTGGATTTTTCTACTAAATTTTATCATAAGTACGCAGAAACTATTTCCTGAGGGATGTTCCATGTCTCCTTTTAGATTCTAGATTCACTTCTGATAATTAAGAATAACAATTGTAATTCTTGCTCTCTCATTAATCATACTCTTTTCCTTTCCTCAGGTTTCAGGGGGTGGACATCGTAATGGAAACCTGGCAGCTGTGGAGAAAGCAGGTGGGCTTGCTGCAAAGAGTCAAACAGAGAGTATAACCACAAAACGTCTCTCAGACCAGGGCACCGACGGTGGTGGAAAGAAACGAAAGACACAGGAGAGTGAACAACCGATCAAACAGGTAAGAAGACACTACTTCCCCCAAATAACTCATGATAATGCAGTAGTGAAGCGTTAAACCGAGTTAAGTCGATTTTGACTTTTGGTCAATTTTTGATGAATATCTCGGAATCTAATAGAGATAGCAAAATTTTCCTCATGACCTTTTTCATAGCCCTTGATTGACTCTACAAAAAAGGTCATGACAAAAATTTTTGTATCTCATTTAGATTCTGAGATATTCGTCAAAAACTGGCCAATAGTCAAAAACGACTTGACTCGGTCTACCGCTTCGTTACTGAATGATGATTATGATGATGGTGATTGTTCTTTTTTCCTCCAGACAGAGAATGGCACGTTTCCAGGAGAACCTTGTGGTGAAGACAGTAACTCCAGGTTCAGCCTCGACGAATACAAACAGAATTTGGCACCTAGCAAGGACGTAAGATTTAAAAATTCTTCATAATATTCTATGATCATAAACTTAAAAGTTATCACGTATTTCATGGAGAAAATTAATCAATGGAGAGAATGGAGACGTTTTAAGAGAGTGAGGTAAAATGCTAAACAGCTTTCAGTGGACGTCACTAGTTCCAACGAGTGATGAAATAATACTTTATTATTATCTGTTATTATTATTCCGCCTATTTAGTGCCGACGAGGTGATTCAGAACAACTTGAGACCTTTACTTTTGATGAATATTGCCTATGCTGAGGGAGATTGGTTCTGAAAGAATGAGAAAACGTAGTATTTTCTGTTAGGAATTCTATTTAATCTCTATTGCAATTCTACAAGAATTATCTTGGGACTGTATCAGTATTCTATTGAAAATTGCGCAACTTTTCCGAAAGAATTTTGTTTTTCTGTAAGAATTTTGGACGTGAAATTTCTGAGTTTGTTTTTTACTTTGTTGCGAGAAATGAAAAAAATGGGAAAGTTTATGGTCAAGAATTTCTATAGAAAAAAAAAATCAAGAGAACGATGCATGTAGAAAAATCGGTCTAGTGACTTTGTTAAAATCAAATATCTTCATAAATTCTACGGCAAAACTGCATTATTCTAATAGAAATTCAACCATTCTATGAAAAATTATAGAAATGGGTAAATTCTATTGAATTTTCAGTACAATTTGAAATTCCGTAATTTTTTTGTCCCTAAATAAAATCCAATGGCAATTCAATTTCTTATTCTCTAGATCAATATATTGATAAAAATTTAGTTTCCAAGATATTTAC
Organism: Diachasma alloeum; assembly: GCF_001412515.2. Classification (NCBI taxonomy): domain Eukaryota; kingdom Metazoa; phylum Arthropoda; class Insecta; order Hymenoptera; family Braconidae; genus Diachasma; species Diachasma alloeum. The sequence goes on from NW_021680427.1 coordinate 2,423,872, forward strand.
TGAAAACTGAAGTCCCCAATGACTGCACTGAAAGAAAAACAAACACATTGTCAAACAAGTCTTGTTTGTGCCAACAAAATCGCTAGTTGAAAATTGCCAAAAACGAATTTGTTTGATTCGAATTTGAAAGTCTCAAACATGAATAATTGTTCTGCTTTCGACAGCAACGAAATATTTGGCTCAAGAGGCAGATAATTCACACCAGACGGTGTCGTTTCAGGATGAAAATATCTCATATACTGGAAAATTCATCAACAAATATTTTATCCCTAAGTTACAAGATTGCTATCACATCATTATTATTGTTCCATTTAAGGGTTCATTTCTTGTCTGTGATTATTAGACAGCCGAAACGAAAAACTACTATCCCTTGTTCCGCATAAATCAAAGATTTTTTGGGAGCAACATACGTATGGGACTATCGAATAACGAAGGAACAGCGCTAGAAATGAAATTTCTTGCGTGTACAGAAAATGCAATTTTTTTTCAACTACTAAATCTATTTTTGCGACAAAAATTTTTCATTCCGGGGCACTCTCTGCATGTTTGGCACAAGTAAGACTTGTTTGAGAACTTTGCCGTTTTTCTCTCAGTGTGGAATGACTCATCTGGTCTTACAAATTATTTACTGAATTCTTAACGGTATACTTTTCGATACGTCAATGAAATATTTCAGGAAACATCAACCGGTAGTTCAACAGTCCCCCAGGAGGTATGCACTTGACGGAATTACGACTGTCACATAAGAATACACAAGTCGATGGATTCACGTTCAGGTTACTTAGAGTATAAGCCACTCTCAAACCATTATCCACTGCCCACTGATCGAGAGCCTACCTGGCCCCATCTCCCTCACTCCCAATATTCAACAGAGGTGCAACATTTTTCATAAAGTGTTGAGGAAAAAGTACACGAGTTTAAAACAAACTAAACCATCTTTTAGACTCAATCTAGATGATTCGTAGATTCATCGGACTCGGCACAACCGATTTAACAAATTGGTAAGTCAATGTTATTTAATGATGGAGAGGGGGGCAGTGAGGATTGGAGAATTACTCTCTCCAGATTATCGTAATCGAGCACTTTTAATTGATGTTGCTCACATGTGAGAATAAAAATGGAAAAAAAGCAACGCGAATAATCCGCAATTTTTTTTTTCACTCTCACGATACGTTTTCAACGCTATTTCATTATTATTTCCACTGTATAGAGATTGTTTCCACGATGACGACGCAGTTGGTACGAGTTACAAAATAATGAATGAATAGCAATTGTAGTCGTTCCCTGAATCAAGGTTTTATGAATAGCTGTTGTATAAAATTTTTTTATCCCGTAAACTAATTGAGTACGAAGATTGGATGAATCGTATTACATGTTTATTTATTCTTTACGGAGAATAGTGAAAAATCAAGGAGTCATCATTCAATATTTTTCCTCCAATTTTCATATCGAAAAGTAAAAAAATTTTATGCAAAACCCTGTCGAGTGCTAATTGAACGGTTTTTCCTATTTTATTTTTAGACATTGGTTTCAATTTTATAAAATTTATCTAGTTTTTTTTCTTTCTACGAGGCTCACATGAATTATCATTCACTCACTCATGAATAGATACCACTCATAACATTATTTTTAGTTAATGAATGCACTTCGTTTGCTGAAAATAATGGGGTTATTATAGTTTCAAAATCCATCACTTGTAAATTTGTAATGCAGTTTCAAATCGTCAGGACGAATGGTCCTGCTGGGGAGGGAGGGGTGAACGTGGAGGGTAACAGTGAACAACACTGCACAAGTTCTAAGTAGCACTACGACGTGAATTATGGGTGTTGATTAATCGTACCAATACAACCTTGGAGGGACTTTACATCATTTGACGTTGCAATATCGACGATAACGGTTTAATCATGAACAACGTGACTTGCTTTTTGCGCATGTATATGGCTAATTTTTTTGGGCATCATTTTGTTTTTGTAAATTAGAAATAACCGGGTGACGTTTTTTTGACCCCTGGAACAATAAAAATCGGACGATAAAAGGTTTACTACTTTCTCCTGTTCATGAGATTTACTTAATGCTTCTTCAGATATGGCTGGCATCCCATCGCTCTCTTAATAAGAAACTGGTGAAGTTGAAAAATAATTTAGAAAACGGCAGTGAAATGGGGAAATGTGAAAATTTGATCATTACGAACTACTGATTATTTAATTATTTCAATTGCTGGTGATTCTAGGAGGGACTTTTTTATTATTTTCAGGAGATATGATAAATTTCTCGATATTGTCTCCTGAATTCCATCCTTTCTGAGATAATCTGGTAATTGAATAGATGTTCACGTAGCAAAAAATTGAATCGAAAAAAAATTCTATGTGTTTTTGTTTGCTGTGCGTTTTTTAATAGATATTTTGTCGTAAAAAAAAATCTACAGATGTTGATTGTTGAATTCTTAGGTATGACTTTCCAAAATTTTTGTCCGTATTTTATTATGCGAAACAAATGTGAGTCCAGTAAAAAAAACTTGGAAAAATTATGGGCAAGAATTTCAATAGAAAAATCAAAATCTATTGATTTTTTAAACTTAAATATATTCATTAAAAAATGCTTTAAATTTAAACGTAAAAAACAATACAATTATTTTATGAAATTTAACCAGAATTGAAGAAACTCTAGGTTTTTCTATTCAATTTTTCACAGGCGTATGAATTTTGATTTTCATTTTTTATCATTTCACTACTGAAATTACAAGATGAGGTAATTAGTCAACCCCAGAAGTGATGGTACATGTAAATAATGATCCGATCAACGAAATGTATATTATGCCTCGACTATTCGTCCATATTAGAGATTATTGCGAGACATTGAAACCTGAATGACGACTGTTGGATGAAAAATGCAACAAAGAAGGAACCAACATGTGCGTCACGAGTGGGCGTTTCTCTCTTTGTTGCGGTGTACAGCAAGATGGGTTTATTAAAGCAAAAATAAAATTATCAGATATTATTTTCGGTTGTAATCGGTAAATCACTGCTGCGAACAAGCTGACGAATATTCCATCACTCAAAAAGATGATTCGATGAGAATAAAAGTAAATAGAATATAAAATGAGTTATTGGTGTAGCAATTGATGGAGTTTTATTCGCGTTTTTATTTTGTCGGTTGTTCAATAGACAAATAACGAGTAAATATATCGATATACGAGAATTACTCATAAGTATATTATTCAAATGAACGTCTAATTCGATTTAAAGTATATTTCCTGAATCATTATTGTCAATTCTCGTTTTATATGAAAATATAATAAAGAAACACAATGTCTTATATATGTTATATTCAGATTAATCATGTGGCAATGTATCATCCTCTGTACTTCGTGTTTCTTTAATCAATAAAGGGAAAATAAATTTTTCTTCCGTCACCTTCAATAAGTGTGTTCATTATTTTTGGGCATCCCCTTTCGAATCCTAATTCACTTGAAAAAGTGCCGTGAGATTTTTTATGTTCAGTCTTACCGTTGATTATACGTTGATATTTCCCTCAAGTTTTCCTGCATATCAACGATTGGGATTAGCTTTGCAGTACAATCCCTCGCGCTACGCGCTCGGGATTTTAATCTGCAAAAATAATCCCTCCCGTTGCTATGCAACAAAACATTCGGGAAATATCCGGTAATTTTGAAGGTCTTGGGGTATTATACCTGAAAATCTAATTTTCAAAAAAAAAATCGACTTGAACCGTTCCGCTTCGCAACTGAGTTCAACGTCCCTCTCTTGAAAAGCACTCCTAAAATATCCACGAAATTGCATGTTTTTTCTAACAGTGTACAGAAATCCTCAAACAATCATAGTTCTCCAGATACCGAGAGAAGTCGGAGATATTGCTATTGCATTCAATTGATGCAGTAGAACTAGAACTTCAAGATCTGGGAGAGAATATATATCCGTAATAGAGTTACTATTTCCGAATAAACAATGAACTTCACTCGATTAATATGCATCGAGTACGTAAGATTCTAAGGGCGCGTGTGCGTAACATCGACGTCGGCGCTTCATTCGTAATGATGGGAAGAAAGGGAAGATACCGAATGCATCTACTGAATATTGGTAATGCAACTAGTGTCATTGGTGCAATTGCAGCTTCAGCTTCAATCTCCCATAAGTGAAGTTCCATTGTTCGGGGGGGAATAATCGAATGCGTGAAGAATTATCGTCATTCCGGGAAAAAATCGTTGAAGGGAAATTTCAGTCTTCAATTTTCACATTTTATTATTCTTCATAATTTAAGTTTTCGATATGAGGGGCAAAAGAATCGCTATTACCGGAGTTACTCTCATCGCTTCAGTTGTCGGTCTCGCGATAATTATGTATTACTTCAATCAAGGTGAGTAACGTCTAATTGCCCGCGAATCCATGACTCGAATTTATTTTTTGAAATTTCATTCCCAAGTTACGGTAATTCACGAATATAAATGCATTAAGAACCACTTGACTTCGAAAAGTCAACTGTCCGCCCCCTTATTTTTGTTGCTTCAGCAATGAATTGAAGCTGAAGAATTAAATGAACTGTCAATTGATGTGGAAAACATCCACGTGTCTTCTGTAATGTACCCAAATTAGCGATGCAGCGGAGTGTGAGGAATACAATGAGGAATAAAATTATTCGGTGCATTTGAAAACCCGAAACCGATGCATTTGCGGTGGAAAGCGAAATGAGAGTGCGTTTGTATTGCAGACAAGTGTCCCGTGGGAACGTTCCTCTGCGAGAACAGCACGATATGTATGCCACAGCGTAGCTGGTGCAATGGTCATAACGATTGTCCACAGGCTGATGACGAGAGTTACACACATTGTTGTGAGTCATTTCAAATTCCAATCGGATAAATTACATTTGAAGAAATATTAAATAACGCTGGGAAGACGATAGGAATAAGAAATTCGGTGGAAAATTCTTGAGCTCTCATTGGGAAATCCCATTGATTTTTCATTGGAACTCTATGAGAATTCTAGTGCAAGTTGGTCGGGAATTATGTTCCTTTTGTAGCGATTTGGATTAGAAATTTCACTGTTTTTCGCGTCGCATTTTAACGAGTGTTGGATTTCTTCATTTCCTCACACACAAAAATTCTATAGAAAACCTAACAAATTCGCTAGAAAATTCTATAGGAATTCTGTGGAGTTGCTGTAGGATTTTTATTTGAATTCTATTTGAAAATTCTATTCGTTTTTTGCGCTGATTGTATTGCATATTTGATAGACAAAGTCAATATATTTTGAATTTCAGTTTGAATTTTCCTCTTGAGATTTTTTCTATTAGAATTATTGAGCATAAATTTTTCAAGTATTTTCCACTGGATTTTGTTGTTTGTCTCCTGAAATTATCTTCATTACTTATAGTGTGACATCACGACTTAGGCGACCCCCTCGTCACAAATCGCAGACTAGTTACAAATTACAGAACTTCTTCCCTTCCTCAATTGCGCGATGCGATATTTGAATGCCCCCCACGGTTCTTATTTTAAGAACCCCGGGTTCTGGATTTCAGTACCGTGCACCGAGGAAAAAGATTATTTTTGCCATGAACTCCATTGACAATTATTAAAATTTAGAATGATTCCAAATTATTTTACGTTAGAAAATCTCAAGCTTGACAAAATTGAAAAATAATCAAGGGTGTTCGTTCAAGGTTGTATGTAGTATAATCATCTCATAATTCAAAATAATTGTAATATTTGGAGCAGGACGTGCGAATCACCACCTGGGAGTGCCGAGCTTGGAGAAATACGCTCCTAAAAAATTAATTTACGCATGAAAAAATTCAATAGAAATCCTAGCGAATTCGTCAGAAAATTCTAGTGAAATTCTATTGGAATTCTATGGAGTTTCTACAGGATTTCTATTTAAAAATTCTACTTTCAGGAATTCTACTTGATTTCTGCGCTGATTCTATTGCATATTTGATACAGGAAACAGTCAACATACTTTGAGTTTCTGTTCGAAGTTTTCTCGTGAGATTTTTTCTATGATAATTATTGATTGATTTTGTTTTGCATTACAGAATGCGAGTGGAAAAAACTTAGAAAATTTGTGCCCAATAATTCTAATAGAAAAATTCAAACTGAAATTCGAAATCTATTGACTTTTTCTTATTAAATACCCAATAGAATCAGCGCAAACAACAAATAGAATTTTTAAATAGAATTCCAATAGAAATCCTATAGGAACCCCGTAGAATTCCTACAGAATTCCAATACAATTTCATAGCGAATTCGCTAGGTTTTCTATTGAATTTTGTCATGCCTATTCTCGCAAGAAAATGGTTCCTTGGCAAAAGTAATTTTTTTCTCTAGATACTACCCTATGCAATGGGTTAATGCTGAAATTGAACAACCAATAAAAAATAAACTATAAAATTTATATTATCGGGGCTATTGAAAAAATCCTATAGAAACCTATGAATCCTATGTTTGGTTTCGCTCAGTAACCTTTTCGTTGTGAATAAAACAAAAATTCCCTCTGAAGCTGAGTTGATGTATCCTGTTCCATCACTTCGCTATCCCAATACAGCACTTTATCTCTGAAACTCTGTGGATTTAGTTGACGACAGTGGAAATTGGGAATGGTTTCTCAAGCAACGTCCGGAGACACCCCCCTTCACTTGCGGTAGTACTTGCACTCAATAATAGACTACACTCAGAGAAAAACAAAAAAGTTCTCAACCAAGTCTTGTTCGGGCCCACAAATGCGTTAGCTGAAAATTACTAAAACTAGTGGATTGGGCTGTTGGTCGCTCGCTGCGCTCGCTCCCATTGCGGGTGGGTTGGTAGCGGATGTATTCATGTGGGTCTGACCCGTCGGACGGGTCGCACCAACAACTTCCCGATATTATTATTCCTCCCATTTTGACTAAAAGAATCCTTTTCAACTCTCAATACAATGTTTATTTGTTCATGAGAAACCCTTGTCTTCATTATAATCGTTCTATATGTGATTTTCATGAGATTAAGAAAGTGTTCGTTGCTTTTTTGTCATTTTGAAATTTCCTTTCCGGGGAAACTCAAAAACCACTAAACAGATATCAGCCAAAATCTAATGCGCTCTAAGTTGAATGAAAACCTATCGATTGAAAAAAAAAAGTCAAATCGGACAATTCGTTCACGAGAAATCGTTAACCAAAATTTTGACCACATACATATCTAGTAACACACACGCACACACACAGACAGACATGTTGTTTAAAATTGTCTAGGAACATCGAAAAGACCTTGAAACATGGAGATTTGATGAAAAATCGATTTTTGATTTTTGGGGCCATTACAATAACTTCCCTGCCGGGAAGTTAAAAATAATTGTTTGGTTCGAATTTGAAAGTCTCAAACATGAGTAATTGCTCTGCTTTCAACAACAACGGAATATTTGGCTCGAGAACGGGATCATTCATACAAGACGGTGCCTTTTCAGGATAAAAATATCTTTTACAGAGGAAAGTTTATCAAGAAATATTTTGTCCCTAAGTTACAAGATTACTGTGATATCATTATTATTATTTCATTTAAGAATTCATTTTTTGTCTGTAATTATTGAATGGCCGAAACGACAAACTATCTCTCGTTTCATGTAAAACAAGCATTTGCCGGGAGCAAAATACGTATAGGAGCATTGAATAACGATGCTTTCACAAAGAATACATTTTTTTTGAAAAGACTAAATCTATTTTTGCAATAAAAATTTTCAATATCGGCGCACGCTTTATGTTTGCCCCCACCAAAAAATATATTTAAAAAATATACAACATTGGTCAATTCTATATATTTTTCAAATTTATAACGAATATGTAAAAAATATATATAAAATATATGTTCGCCCAAATTCTGATATTTTTGACCTGGATACGTCTATGGTTTCAATATGGGAGATCCGATCGATTAGCCCCTCATGTATAGATATTCCAAATTTTCATTTTTTTCCTCATTGAAGTAGTTTTGAAACAAATTGCGAGCTTTTTTTAAAATAAATTTTTGAAAAATCACCCCTGGAAAAAAAGGCGTTATCCCCCTTCAATTGAAAGCCTGAGTTGAAGACCCGAGTTTGTAGCAAAGATGTCAGACAAGATATGAATGTGTTTTTGGGCTCAAACGAAAGAGCGGGTCGAGAAATGGCGTGCTAGGACCTCTAAAGATGGTTTCGAAGCAGGGGGGACTCCTAGACCCCAATGTTCTATACATACTCCTAGACCCCATTGTCCTNTCTAGGAGTCTCCCCTGGTTCAAAACCATCTTTAGAGGTCCTAGCACGCCATTTCTCGACCCGCTCTTTCGTTTGAGCCCAAAAAAACATTCATATCTTGTCTGACATCTTTACTACAAACTCGGGTTTTCAACTCAGTCCTTCAATTGAAAGCCTGAGTTGAAGCCCCGAGTTTGTAGCAAAGATGTCAGACAAGATATGAATGTGTTTTTGGGCTCAAACGAAAGAGCGGGTCGAGAAATGGCGTGCTAGGACCTCTAAAGATGGTTTCGAAGCAGGGGGGACTCCTAGACCCCAATGTTCTATACATACTCCTACACAATAATAGGAGTGCATGGACGATTTTTTCTTGACTCGCAAAAATCTTCAAACAATTTGCTACCGATTGGTGATAAAATTTTTTGGAAATGATGAAATAGGGGGGATAACGCCTTTTTTTTCAGGGGTGATTTTTCAAAAATTTATTTTAAAAAAAGTACTAACTAGCAAATGTTTTTTATTAGCTCGCAATTTTCTTCAAAACTACTTCAATGAGGAAAAAAATAAAAATTTGGAATATCTATACATGAGGGGCTAATTGGTCGGATCTAAAATGGGGGGGTCATTTTGGGAAACGGTCCTTATGTGCAGCGCCATCTATCGCAATTCTAGAAAATTCTAGACATTTCGAGGTAATTTGGGAAGTTTCTTGAAATTTCGAAAAAATTCGAGGAGTTTCTAGAAATTTCGAGGAAATTCAGGAAGTTTCTAGAAAATTCGAGAGAATTCAAGGAGTTTCCAGAAAATTCGAGGGAATGTAAGGAGTTTCTCGAATCTTTTTCCATTTCAAAATATAAATTTTTCCGTGTGGGTGGCACAAGTAAGACTTTGTTCGAGAACTCTGTCGTTTTTCTCTCAGTGTAGATTTCAGGCAATACCTACCATAGTTTCTCATTAATTACTCTGGGTTTCGAGTCTTTAGATTGTCCTACTACTCGGGGCTGTCAGTGTAATAAATGCAGAGTCACGTGTGAAGGTCTCTCCGCTATACCTCAGGATTTATCTCCCAACGTGACATCAGTGTAAGATGAATTAAATCATTTTCTACCATCAGAAACATTCTGTTTTTTCAGGATGTGGATCATGGGATAGTTGGAAAATCAATAAACCACACTAAATCATTATCGAATCGTCATGTAATTCACACTTCATCAGGCTGTCGACAGTTCTAGTAGGTTGTCACCGTAAAAAAATGAAAATCACAATAATATTAGTAATGAGTCACAAGAAGATAAAAACATAATTACATTGACGAAACAGTCGCAACAGCAACAGCAATGGTATCAGCACAAAAAGCCGAAGCTGCTGGTTATATGTAGGGGAGGGGAGGGCAAAACAGACCCCTAGGGCAGAGAATTGATAATTTTTCAAAGTCAAAAATTCATTTGTGATTTGAGGTCATTAGCAAATTTCATCAAATCGCGGTTCAACGACACCACGGACGAAAAAATTTAATACAAAAACCTATCGAATTCGTTGGAAAATTTTATTGAATTTCTATTGACCTGTTCTATTCGTTTTTGGCCGATTCCATTGAAATGTTAGAAAATAACAATAGAAAATATTCAGTAAAAAAAGTCCATAGAATTCAATTCTTCTATATAACTCTTAGAAAATATCTCTCTTATTCTATTGAGAAGTTTTTTCGTTTGATTTTCTTGATAGGAAGAAAATAAAAATGAAATGAAAAAAACTTAGAAAATTTGAGTCGAGCAAATTCTATAGAAAATATATGAAAAGAATAAGTTATATAGAAAAATCGAATTCTGTTGACTTTTTCTATTGAATGTTTTCTATTGAACATGTCAATAGAATCAGCCAAAAACTAATAGAAAGTTTAATAGAAATTCAATAGAAGTTTCTAACAAATTTGATAAGTTTTTCTATTAAATTTTTTCGTGCGTGTTTCATTTTATTCAGATGTTTTTTAGTTTCTAAAAAATGTCTACAAAAGGTGTGTGAAATTCAGACATTCGTATTTGCTGTGTGTGGTTTACTGATTTTCCAACTATCCCATGATCTACATCCTGAATTAGTCGAAAACATGGAACAACATCATAAATATTCTATTTTTTGTTTCTCCGATGATCAAATCAAATATGCTCTGCACGGAGTTTCAAAACAATTGTAAAACTTTTTTTTGCCTCAAAAATTTTTGCAAGGATATCTTCAACAAAAACGTAAGTTCTTGTATTGAGGAAGGGCTTTGTTCTGTTTCAAAAGGAATCTGTCGCATAACAATTTCAACGGAGTACATGCAGATGCCCTCCAGAGATACACAGAAATTCGATCATTGTAAGTAGCTGTAGTTTGATTGACTACAAATTACCCAATAATTTTCTGAGGAAAAATGCGTTGCTTCTTCGACTTGAATAAACTGTGCTATTTTTGTTAGTCTAGAATTATAGAAATTTATGTATCTAGTTTCAACTACCCCAGAAGGCATGTCTTCTACTTTGCAATTGCTATTATTACTATAATTACTATTGTTCACGCACTAAACATTTTCATAGAAAAATCTAGTTAATTCAATAGACAATTCGATTGAACTTTTATTGATTATTTTTCTCACTCGGATTTCAGCCAATCAGAGCGCAGTATTTGAGGCTGTCAAGCAGTTTTACTTCGGAAATTTCTAAAAAAATTCCGACGGAAATTCGCTAGTAGCTTTTCAAATGTTTCTCATCTTTCAACGCATTTCACGTTTAATATTCTGTGTGACAGATAAACAAAAACTGGGTTGTAAATGTATGGCTGTGTAAATGTATCCGGATGCTGTTCACTGCACTCTGCTTAGCCGGAATTCGAGTGGAAAAATAATCCGTCTCAAATATCACTCGTGCTTCAGAATTAATCGGATATTTTCCTCAAGCTTCCCTGCCTAGGAACGAGTGTGTCAAATTTTGCAGAAAAATCCCTCGTGCTTCGCACTCGGAATTTTAAACCTGCAAAATTTGATACAATCGTTCCTGGGCAACGAAGCTATCGGAAAATATCCGATAATTTTGAAAAATACCAATAGGAATCATCTTATGAAGAAAATGAGAAAATGAGAGAATTTCATCTTTTGTACAACTGTTGGTATTGAGAGATGAATTTCTCACGTTTTTTGCATTCCATTTCCATTTTTTCTCATTAAACGAACAAAAAAAAATTATAAAATTTGAAGCGAGGAATTTATGTAGAAAATATCTCTTCAGAATAAGTTGTATAGAGAAACTGAATTCTATTGATTTTTTCTATACAATATTTTCAATTGAATTTCAATTGAAAATTGTACTAGTTTTTTACCTATTTTATTGAAGAATTCGGTTGTTTTATTGGAGGCTTCTTTTATAAAAAATGTCCAATTCAAAAGAGAAACTATTTTAGGAGAGAATAAGTAGAATTTCATCTTTTCCTAAAACTTTTTCTAATGAGACATGAAGTTTTTTTCACTCCATTTTTATCATTTTCTCATTAAGGGGAGACTACTATGAGTTTTAAAAGTCGTGGGTTGTTGGAGTGAGACTTTTCATACGTTGAAGATCGAATTATATTCTAGCACCCATGGAAAACTGTTCTTGTCATACAAAAAACTTGAAAATTTACATGGAAAATATCTCTTCAGAATAAATTGCACAGAAAAATTGAATTTTACTGATTTTCCCTATAAAATATTTTCTATTAAGCATTTCTGTTGCATAAGCCGCGCGGATAAATTGCGAAATTTTTTAATAAAACCGGGAAAAAACTAAGAGATAATTCAATGAAAATTAAATTGAATTTTCTAGCGAAATCGATAAATATTTCTGTTGAAGTTTCTCGTACTACAAGTTTCTCGTACTTCGGCTTGATAAGAAACAAATGTATTCTTTTTTAACAGATATCTGATATCTAATGGAATTGAATATTTGAAAGAAGGGGCTTTTTCGGAACTCTCGAGCCTGTATTGGTTGTGAGTACCTCATCTGAGCTCATTATTTATACATGTATTCATTTACGTCTCGTCGCGATCAATGCATTGATGGATTAGAATTAAGAAATTTTCTTCCGTGATGATCACTCACGCCTTTAGGTTTCTCACCAATAACTCAATCAAGGAAATTCGACCTGGACATTTCCGAGGGTTATCCTCCCTTGAGACCCTCGTGGCAGATGGTAATTCCATCAATAAAGCTGATTTTTCAGACTTCGCGGGCAGTCGATCACTCGAGCTCATGTGAGTCAGTCCTCTTCATTCACTAGCATAATAATCCTTTTGCAAAATGGAATCTGTTTTTATATATTACAGAAACTTGCGGAATAATTCTCTGACAGAGAAGACTCTAAAGTTTCCGGAGCTCCCGGCGTTGAGAGAATTGTGAGATTCTGTTTCAATATTTCTAATAAGAAATTATTATTTGGGAGATCGAGCCCACTTTACTATACACTGAGAGAAAAGTAAACGAGTTTTCAAACAAGTCTTGTTTGGACCAACAACACGTCATTTAAAAATTATTTTAAAAAAATCAGTAGCAAAGTGATAAAACGGTTTAATTTGACTTATCTCCCACTTGAGGTTTTGCGGAATATTTCCGAATCTAAGGGAGATAGCGAAATTTTCGTAATCACACTTGTTGTAGCACTCAATCGGCTCTACAAAAAAGGTTATAACAGCAATTTTGTTATCTCCCTCAGATTCCGAGATATTCATTGAGAACGGGTCAGTAGTGAAAATTAACTTGTCCCATTTTACCACTTCGCTACTGAATTGTTTGATTTGAATTTGAGAGTTTCAAACATGAATAAGCGCTCTGCTTTCAACAGCAACAAAATATTTATATTATATATTTAACGTAATTTGCCGCTGGCGACTGATGGCCGTCGACCGAAGCCTTCAGCCCGGTATTTACGGAGACATTTAGTTGACTGTTACTATAATATACAGTGTGTAATAACAAATTATTTAGCTCAAGAGGCGGATCATTGACACCCTTGCAGAATGAAAATACATCTTATAAAATGATGTTTATCACGAAATATTTTCTTCCTAAGTTACCACATTATTATCATATCATCGTTAGTATTTCATTTAAAAAATCGCTTCTCTGCGGAAGCGAAATATGTATGGGACTATCGAATATCGGAGAAGTAGTACTAGAAATGACATTTCTCGCTTGCGCAGAGAGTACAAGTTCTTGGAAACGAATAAAATAGTATATTTCGTAACGAGTGCAAAAAAGTGTTTTTTGGCGAGTGGGAGGTTTATATCACGAGCCGAAGGCGAGTGATATAATCCCACGAGCTAAAAAACATTTTTTCACGAGTTACGAACAATATTTTTCATCACAATGTGGCGGAAATTGGACTTTTAGGCACGCGGAGCGTGCCGAAAGGTTCACTTTTTGTCACAGCGTGATGAAAATGTTTTTTTATCACGCTGTGACAAAAAGTGAACTTTTCGGCACGCTTCGCGTGGCTAAAAGTCCAATTTCCGTCACATTGTGATGAAAAATATCGTTCGATACTCATGGGAAAAGTGTTTTTTGGCTCGTGGGATTATATCACTCGCCTTCGGCTCGTGGTATAAACCTCCCACGAGCTAAAAAACACTTTTCCGCACTCGTAACGAAATATACCATTTCATCCCGCTGTGACGAAACGTGAACTTTTCGGCACGCTCCGTGTGCCTAAAAGTCCAATTTCCGCCACATTGTGATGAAAAATATTGTTCGTAACTCGTGAAAAAATGTTTTTTAGCTCGTGGGATTATATCACTCGCCTTCGGCTCGTGATATAAACCTCCGACTCGCCAAAAAACACTTGTTTGCACTCGTTACGAAATATACTATTTTACGACAAAAATTTTCCATTTCAGAACAGTCTTCAAATGGTCGGTACTAGATTTTATTTTTTCGATTTAATTTTTTATCTGCGATTCTTCGATTTGTTTCAAACTAGACTTGTTTGAGAATAGTATATTACAATTCAAGTTAAAAAAGTATTTCCTAATTAAAAAAATACTTTTTGATTAGGAAGTACTTTTTTAATGATACAAGTGAAAAAAGTCCGTTAAAAAGTAGTTTTTTTCAAAATACTTTTTTAAAAAGTAAAAGTACTTTTTGAATGTAAAGTGAAAGTTTTTTAATGATGCAAGTGAAAAAAAGTACTTCCTAATCAAAAAGTACAAACTATAAGTAGTTATTTTGAAAAAGTAATTATTTTTGTACTATTTATAAGTAGTTATTTTATGATACAAGTGAACAAAGTACTTCCAAATCAAAAAGTACTTTTTTTCACTTGTATCATAAAATATTCTTTTCTCTCTGAGTTTACCGCGCAGTAATTTTTCTCTGGATTTATGGGGAAAAATTCTCGTATTTTGTCCGTGTAAGGTGAATAAAGCATCATTATTTCCAGGCAACTGGATTATAACAAAATAAGAGTAATCAGCGGTGAGTTTCTAGCTGGGATGCCTTCTCTACGATCACTGTGAGTAGCATAACTATTTGTTATCATTCGTGACGATGTTACATGGCAGAAGCGATTATTGTTTACGCAACCAAATGAATAGAGTGAGCAAGGGTGTGTGACATTCATCTGATTTTTTATTTGTATATACACCGTTAGAAATTTCTAGAAATTCAAGCAATAAATGCATTTGACTTCTCAATGTTGTGAATTTTTACTCATTTTTAGATCAAATTGTTCATGGAATCTCTTATTCAGCTTGAAAGCTCGAGAAAATTGGGTTTTCCGTATTAGACGGTCATTGACATATCAATGACCCCTAGAAATCTCAAACTCATTGTTAAAATTAAACACTACATTCAATTGAATTTTCAATGAATTCAAAATTCAGAGAGATAGTTTCCTGAATTATCTAAATTTTATATATCTTTTTGCATTAATAACGATTATATTAGGTCTATCTTTAAAGAAATCTTTCTTTCGCAGCACTATGGAAGGAAATGGATTAATCACCATCGATCCTAATGCATTCAGAAATCTTCGTGGCCTCACAGAATTGTAAGAGATTCTATCATTCAATCGCCCAGGCATGAAAAAATTTAAGAGAATCCTTGCGCAATGTTGTCAAAATTATATTGGGAAGTCTGAATTTTATTCCATTTTTTTTTCAAATTCCGAACGTTTCCTACAAGTTTTTATTTTAAAAAATGGCAAAAAATTAATTATTCCTGATAAGTTATTTTGTTCAAATTATTTCCATAACAATTCCTCAACTTGAATTTTCCCATTTCATTGGATTCCTACCCCAGAATTTCTGTGATAAAAAAAAAATCAATAGATTTTTTTCCGATAGCATATTTCTAGGGAAAGCAGGAGTAAGAACAACATATTGGTGGTCCCTGTTGTGAATTAAAATGATTATTCTACACTTGACAAAAAAAATAAAAAATAGTTTTCATTCGATTTTGGAAAACAGAAATGAAAGCTCAGACGAATAACCATGTGACCGTTTTGAAAAAAACTTGCAAAATCTCCTTAAAAAACAAAAACAAATGATTTTGTAAAGAACTGCGTCAAAGAAAAGTTTTGTTTGACACTTACTGAACAGTAGAAATTTTTGAAAAATTCAAAGAAATGAAAAAAAGCCAAGTCAGAAATGTCAAATGAATGACCGTAGGGCACAATCAGATGTCTATGAGAAAAATATTTCTATTTTTTATTTCATAGAGAATTGTTTTACAATAGGATTTTCAGTAGAATTTCAACAGACCCATGTCGCACATTTTTCTCTTGAAATTTTTCATACGTAATATGTTTAGAAAAATCGTCGCACGTATGAAAAAATTAAGTAGAAAAACTTTGCGAATTCGCTAGGAAATTGTATTGAAATTCTCTAGAAGCTCTATTGGGGTTCCATTAAAATTCTAGAGAATTCTCGGTAAAATTTTATTTGTTTTTCGCGCTATTTCTATTAGATTTTTGATGGAAAAAGTCAATAGACTTCGATTTTTCTATATGAATATTTTCTTGGGATTTTTTCTATAAGAATACTTGAGCATAAATTTTCTAAGTTTTTTCCACTCGGATCCTGTAATGCAAAACAGAACAAAATACAGCGGAAAAACTTGGAAAATCCGTGCTCAACAATTTTAATAGAAAAAATGTCAAGAGAAACATTTAAACAGAAAAATCCAATCTATTGACTTCTCCCTATAGAATATCTAATAGAATTAGCGCAAAAAACAAATAGAATTTTCACGAGAATTCTGTAGAATTTTAATAGAATTCCAATAGAAATTCTATTGGAATTCGTGAATTCTAGAATTTCTAGAATTCGCTAGAAAATTCTATTGGGGTTTTCTAGAATTTTAATAGAATTCCAACGATAGAGAACCCCAATAGAATTTTCTAGCGAATTCGCTAAGTTTTTCTATTTAATTTTCTCATACGTGAGTCTTTGAAAAATATTATCGAAATGGTTCCCAATCACCAGGAATCTAGCGGACAATGAAATATCTCTAATTCCGGATCATCTGCTGAAGCCCCTCGTGAACTTGACACAACTGTGAGTATTAATAATGAAGTAGGATAACTGGAAATCGTGTAATGATGCTAATTAAGGGAAAAACCATCACGCGTGGCACATCGTGTGTCAAAGCCCGAATTCGTGCTTACATCGTAATCAACAGTACAGATTAGTACTCAACATTTTGTGTACACTCGACGCAGATGCTCTACTTCACACAATAAATGCGCTATCGTTATCCTACAAATATGTGTGAAGTTGATATGACAGGAGATATTCGTTTTGCAGTATGATTGGATACAACCCCATTAAAAATCTACAAATATCGATATTCGATGGGCTAATCAATCTTCGTTCGCTGTACGTATTAATGCTTGAAGTATAATCTGCACGGAGAGAAATTTTTTACAAAAATTCTAGTGCTAGCACGCGAAAAGGGTCGGCACTAGAAATTTTATTGGGGAAAACGTGATTTTTTCCCCGTATTTCTGTGAAAATTTCACAGAAATCCTCAGAAAGTTTACCAAAAATACCAAGAAAGTTTACGTTAACAGCACTAGAATTTTTCACATCCGGTGGACTGTAATTTTTTCCAGTACTCGTACTAGAATTTTTCTAGAAAATTTCTCTCCGTGTGCGTCGAAAACATGATAATAAATGGAATTTACACCGCATTTTTAGGGGTCTCGAGGAAGTTGACATGGAAAATTCCGGGAAACATGCTCTTTTGCCGTTCAAAAATCTAGAGTTCGTGTAAGTAAATTTATGAAAAATGGGACAGAATATATGGATTAATTCATTAAAAATATTCAGGTATTTCAAGAAATTTCATTACTGCAATACTTACGCGCCGAATGTTCAAAATTGTCGTCCAGCAAGCGATGGTAAGGCATTTGGAAGATTATATTTAACTAGCGAAATTATTAATTATAGAGGTTATTTAAACAGCGGATTATAGTGAAGGGATAATTATCCCTTCACTATAATCCGCAAATTAGTAATTTTAATTATAATTTATTCTTCTGAAATTACTGATTTCGAATTAATGGAATCGTTCGAAATTATGAAATCACGTCCCGCGACGCTCGAAATCATTTTATCCGAAATCACTGAAATCACCGCTGAAACCACCCGAAATCGATTTCATTTCGAAATCATGGTGTCACTCAATTATAAAGGTAGTAGCCCCTCGTTCTAAATTAATAGAAATAATTAGCCGTGACGAGATTACGTTGTTGGGGGACAGCATTCGCCACAACCGATCAAATCGCGAACATGGAGGTCTCGGATTTATTAAGACTGGCTGTAAAAGCCGGGCTGGAAATTTAATCCGAACCTTAACTCAGGCGGAGCTACAATAACTCAAAATTGAGTTCGGTGGCACAAGGGAGGCTAGCCCGACCATCCGCAACTTTAATCTAATCGAAAAAAAATAGAAATAATAAAAATCACAGGTGTAAAACAGTAATTGTAGTACCAATGAAATAAATTCTATTCTATTCTATTCATAGAAATTCGGATAAAAACAAGTTTGGATTTCAAATTAATTGGAAACTCTGCGTTGTTTAGTGCTAAATATTTATATTTTGATAGAAAATTCAAATGAGTGATTGGGAATTCTCATCTTCCTGCAGATCCAAGATTTAGACTTTCACTAGAACTTGAAGTTTAATGATTTCTTTCCCCTAAATAGAACACAAGTTTCACCGAAATTTCAACTTTTTACTTATAGTGTGCACCAGTGTAGTACTGGAAAATATTCATTTCAAAGAGATAAATAAAACATGCCTCCATCGAAATTCTTCATTTCAGGTGTTTCTTCATTATCACACCTCCTCGGAAAACCTCTCCTGAAGGTTGCGGTCTGGGGTATATCATCAGTCACGTGTCTGGGCAATGCCCTTGTCCTGTGGGGGCGTTTCACCGCTAAAGATGAAAATCGTGTTTTGAGTATTGTCATCAGGAATCTCGCAGGTTTGCGAAATATCTACGCAGAAACAAAAGTTTGGATTTTCCGGAATTTATCCCCAGTTATTTATTAGGGATTCACAATTGTGCACGCACGAAGAAATTTAATAGAAAAACCTAGTAAATTCGCAAACAATAGACAATTCTATTGGATTTCTATAGAATTTTGTGTGATTTTTTTTCCGATTCTATTGAAATCTCTAACAGAAAATATCCTATAGAAAACTTTATAGAATTCGATTTTTCTATACAACTGATGCTGTTGAGATATTTTCCATAGAATTTTCTCGTTGCAAAAAATGCAACAAAAATGAATAAAAAAATAAATGAAAAATAACAAAATAGAAAAATAAAAAAGAATTAAATAATAAAAAATGAATTTATGAATGAATGAATAAAAATGAATAAAAATGAATAAAAATTTTCTACACTGAGAAAAAACAATTCTAATATCTGAAACATATTTTCTTGAGACAAGTAATTTTTCTTCAATTGTTTAATTCTCCCAGGCATCTCAACTCACGTGACCCGAGAAAGGTCTCATGCTTTAAAATATCCTTGTACTCAAGTATGATTTTGTCGTAAATGAACTCACTCAAGTCGCGTAGAAGAACCGTCAATCTTCAAGTGTTTATTGTTTTCATGATTTTTTTGTTATGCATTTGCAAGATTTCGATATGTAATATATTCATGATATCATGCGCAACGATAGTGATAAATGAGAATTTATTCGAGTTCCGTGAACCGCAAGCATTCTGAGATTTAAACCACTGAAAATAATTTACTTCTCTCAAGTAAATAATATTAGAAAAATTTTCTTTCAGTGTATAGAATATTTTCATCACGCTGTGACGAAAAGTGAACGTTTCGGCACGCTCCGCGTGCCTAAAAATCCAATTTCCGCCACATTGTGATGAAAAATATTGTTCGTAACTCGTGAAAAAATGTTCTTTAGCTCGTGGGATTATATCACGAGCCGAAAGCGAGTTTTTTGCACTCGTTACGAAATATACTATTTCTATTGAAAATTTCAAAAGCATTATCTAGCGAATTCGATAGTTTTTTCTACAAAAATGTTTCGTAGAAATTCAATGACTGCAAAATTCTGAAATTTCTTTAATCAATATTATATTATGTAATCAATATTATATTATGATTCGATTGAATCATTCCAGTTTCGGATATGCTCATGGGCATTTATCTCTTCATCATTGGTCTCGTTGATGTACAATTTCGAGACACGTACAATCAACAAGCAAGCGCGTGGATGTCCTCCTGGGGCTGCACTCTCTTAGGAATACTCGCAATGACTTCGTCTGAAGTATCGGTTTTGATTCTTTCGTTCATGTCGATTGAGAGATTCATTCTGATTGCTGCACCATTGAAGGGACAGCAGAGGTCTTTGACACCACAAACTGCTGGGTTCTCGATGATCTTTATATGGATGAGTGGCATTGTTCTCGCGCTTATACCAGGTAATATAAATTGACATATTGACTGATTCATTGGACTAGCTAATCAAATTTCCCGAGAAAAAAACCGACAACGCCAACGCTTAATAAAAGGATTGAACTAGAAATTCTAATTTTTTCAGAATTTTCAGGCGTCCACACAGAAAAACCTAAACGTAAATCACGTTTAAGAAGTCGTCTTTTACGCTATCGGAAGCGTTTAGTTTTTGGCCGATTCTATTGAAATGTTCACTTGTAATACCACAAGAGCTTCAAAATTATCGGGTATTTTCCGATAGGTTCGTTGCAAACAAACGAAGGAGTCAAGTTTTTCAGATCAAAAAATCACGAGTGCGAAGCACTCCCTGGCAAACTTGACGACTTCGTTTGTATGCAAGGAACCTTGAGGAAAATGCCCGATTAATTTTGAAGCTCGTGTGGTATTCGGGGGATTATTTTTCCAATCCAAATGTCGGGCAATATAATTGGACCATGAGACGAAACTCACAATTGAGAAACGAGAATTGTATAGTTAACACAACGACACAATTGAATTCAGTCTGTCAGTTTGACGAGGGGTTAATTCGACTGCATGATGTTTTGTTTTTTATATAGCAACTACCAGAGAAAATTATCAAAAAATGATCAGTTGAAAACCCTGTAGCTTGTACCACGTGATGTCGAATGGACCAATTATATTGCCCGATATTTGGGTTGGAAAAATAATCAACAGAAAATATTCAGTAGAAAAAGTCAACAGAATTCAATTTTTCTATATAACTTATTCTATTGAGATATTTTCTATAGAATTTCCTCGGCTCAAATTTTCTAATTTCTTTCGTTTGATTTTCTTGATGAGAAGAAAAGAAAAATAGAATGAAAAAAACTTAGAAAATTTGAGTCGAACAAATTCTATAAAAAATATATGAAAAGAATAAGTTATATAGAAAAATCGAATTCTGTTGACTTTTTCGATTGAATGTTTTCTATTGAACATGTCAATATAGAATCAGCCAAAAACTAATAGAAAGTTTAATAGAAATTCAATAGAATTTTCTAACGAATTCGATAGGTTTTTCTATTAAATTTTTTCGTGCGTGGCAAAATTTGAATTTCGACATCGATGTTGTTGCAACTATGTTTTCAGCTGCTCCAAATGTAGTCGAATTAAAAAACACATTGAAAAGTTAATACTGTTTGTGAATCAAAAATTTTTTTGAAAGCAATTCACTGGCGTAGCAGTACCCGTTTCTATGGTCTCAACGGCATGTGTTTCCCCCTTCACATTGACGATCCCTTTCTCATTGGATGGGAGTACTCGGCGTTCATATTCCTGGGCGTCAATCTCGTCGGGTAACACAATAACATCTCAAAGTTTTAATTATTTCACTAATTTTTAATGGAATTCTGATGAAATTATTTTTGAGCAGATTAGTAACGATTGGATACGTGTATGCCGGCATGTTCGCCAGCATTTGGCGCACTCGACACAACACCCCGTTGTTCGTCGGGGATTCTGAGTTTGCACTACGCTTTTTCTTCATCGTTTTGACAGATGCAGCTTGTTGGGCACCAATCATTGCTCTCAAAATTCTCGCATTCTTGAAATATCCGGTTCCTCGTAAGTATTAACAAGGAGGGGTCATTCATTTGTGAAATCACTGTGTCAATCGGGACTGAAATCGTATGAAATCAGTTGAATTCTGTGAAATCCTGGGATTTCATCGATTTCAATTGAAATCACTTGCAATCGGCGATCGAGGGTGAACAAAAAAATTTATTTTATTTTGGCTTTTCGCTGATATGGCTTATCTTCTTAAATATCATAAATCTGTTGCCGATTCTTTGTTGGTGATTCACGCTAAAACCACTGAATGGATTTTGATGCGGTTTCACTGTTAAATAGCTTAGGGTCCCCAGATGGCTTTAGGCTATAATTTATTGCGCTGCGTTGCATAGTTCAGTATACAACGTGGAAACTTCTAGAAAATTCTAGAACTTTTGGGAACTTTCTGGAGAGGTCCGGAACTTTCTAGAAAAATCTAGGATATTCTCGAGTTTTTTAAATTTTTTTCGAATTTTCGAGAAAATTCACAGATTTTTCTGGAATTTTCTAGAATATTCTAAAAAAATTTCCAGTTTTATAACGATGAGCATAGTCGACGCACACCTGGTAGAGCAAAAGCTCTTGAACCTCCCACCCTAAAATTCGAGAATTTGCTGGAAAATTCTAGAACTTTCTAGAGAAATCTAGAATATTCTCGAGTTTTCGGAAAAAATTTCAAATTTTCGAGAAAATTTATAGAAAATTCGAAAAAATTCAGCGATTTTACTAGAAAATTCTGGAATTTTCTGAAAAAATCCAGAACATTCTCAAGTTTCTGAGAATATTCTCGAGTTTTCGGAAAAAATTTCAAATTTTCGAGAAAATTTATAGAAAATCCGAAAAAATTCACCGATTTTACTAGAAAATTCTGGAATTTTCTGAAAAAATCCAGAACATTCTCAAGTTTCTGAGAATATTCTCGGGTTTTCGAGAAAATTGGAAGAAATTCTCCAGTTTTATAGCCTTCATTTTTATTTCTACCCTGTTGCATAATAAATTGAAATCGAAACGTAGAAACTTCCCAAAAATTCTAAAACTTTCTGAATAATTCTAAAATTTTCCATTCAAGGGTTTTCCAAAGCAATGAAGAAAATTCTGGAGTATTCTAAAAAAATCGAGAATAATAACACGTTTAACATAATCTCGATATTCATTTTTTTCTATTTTGCCCGAGCGAAGCCGGGATCCATAGCTAGTTATAAAAATTGCCATACCTTGCGTTGTTGAATTTAACTGAAATTTCGAATTTATAATTCTAAAAATGATAAACCTCTTGAAGGGGGGAGTTGGCTGGGAGGTACCGTACATCTACCTGAGCACCCATAATTATTACATGAGGTGTCTCAAAGAAATTTAAATTCATATTAGCTGCCTAGGTCAACCATATTTAAAATCACGAATTGTTGGTTTGATCCTGTATTCAGGATTAGTGCAATCGGTGATTGGTGAAATCGTGAAATAATCGTCAATCCTCCGAACTCCATTAGTGATTGATAAAATAATTCGGAATTTAGATATTTAATTGGTTATTAATTTGATAATATGAAATTGATGAGTACTATTAACTATTCACTTCATCAAAATTTAACTTTATTTAAAATTTATGATTCTGCCGATGTCTGAAGGGGAGTCCCGCGGTGAAATTTGAAAGTTGCAGGGGTTGTCTCTGTCATACAGATGACTTTGATACTTATTCTTTAGGCAGTGTCTATTCGCACGCACTCAAAAAAAAGAGAAAAAATCAAGTTTCAGGGCAGAAAGGGCCGGAATATATATATAAAAAAAAAATCAAGTTTCAAGTTTTTTCAATGACGGCATGTGGCTACACATGTATAAAATCTTCAGTCCCCTTACCAGGATTTTTGATGGATTGACTTGAATTTTGTTTTTGACACACATAATATGCCGTCAGTGACCCAGTCATGGAAGCTTCAAGAAATGAGGCCCAGTTATGGAAGCGTATTGTTTTCAATAACTTAAAAGTATTGTTGAGTGGATTTTGCTGGCATTAGAGAAAATATACCTATAGTTTCCATTTCACTCCGTTCATCACAGTAAATATGAGGTATTCCACGCCAAATGAGTCAACCGCTGACCTTCACTCTCTTGGAAATTGATGGCGATTTTTTCTACGATTGGGGAGGTTGAAAAACTATATCTCAAATTTTTTCAGATTTTTTCGGCAGCCCAGTTCGGAGATATGATTTTTGTTTCGTTTTTCCGTTTTTTTTCAATAACTCGAGTTCTATCCATCCGATTTTGATTTATTAAGCGTCAAAATTTTTCATTTTTTACTGCCTATAAAAATATTTTTAGTGAAATTTTTTTTTTCGATCTCTAGACGCGCATAATAACGACTTTTCGAATAAAAAAGTTGAAAAACTTGAATTTTGCAAATTACGTCACGGATGATTTGTTTCATTTTTTTAAAATAATTATTATAATCAAAACAAGTATTTTGAGCCATCATACAAGTTGGGCATTGTCCTGGATGTATTTTATTTTCAATTTTTTCATTTCAAAATTCCGTAAATTTGGTCACAACTCCTCAAAATGGCGTTAACTGACTTTGATTATAGACAGTATGAAGTAAATTTGATTGTATACCTATATATTATATATTTTTTCGATACATAGTCGCAGTCGTTTTGTGGTGTTTTGACCAAATCTGCGAAATTTCCAAAAGAAAAAATTAAAAATACCATAGATCCAGAAGGGTACCCAACTCGAATGACAGCTCAAAATACTTGTTTTGATTATGAGAATTACTGAAAAAAAAATTTTGAATATCAACCGTGACGTAATTTGCAAAATTCAAGTTTTTCAACTTTTTTTCGAAAATTTGTTATTATGAGCATCTAGGAATTGAAAAAAAAAATACTAAAAATAGTCGTATAGGCGGTAAAAAATGGAAAATTTTGATGCTTAATAAATCAAAATCGGACAAATAGAATTCGAGTTATTGGAAAAAACGGAAAAATGTGAAAAAAATCACATTTCCGAACTGGGCTGCTGAAAAAATCTGCAAAAATTTGATAGTTTTTCAACCTCCCCGATCGTAGAAAAAATCGCCATTAATTTCCAAGAGGGTGAGGGTCAGCGATTGACTCATTTGACGTGGAATACCTCATATAGGCATAGGATCACATGGATTTTCGGCCAAGTGT
>NW_021680427.1:2448807-2499677 GCF_001412515.2 Diachasma alloeum
TCGAACCCGGGTCTCCCAGATACGCGCCGGGCACTCTTACCGACTAAGCTACCGGGAACCACAGAAATTCACTCTCAAATTCACCTCAAACACCGCCTAACCTCCTTTAGGCGGTTCGCTGATTCCATAACCGGGTCATTGGCGGTATTCGACGGAATTCATTCATTCGAATGTCTCGTCCTTTCGTTTGTTTCTGAAGCGGATCTCCACGCATGGGTTGTGATTTTCGTACTCCCAGTGAACAGCGCAATCAATCCTCTCCTCTACACATTCACAACTCCAAAATTCCGAGAACGATTGGAGGAAGGCTGGGTGGGACAGCTTCGGAATTACGTCTTACGAAGAACATCGGCTCAAGGTAACCGAATGGTTCATTCATGTCTTGTTGGTGAAAAAACGAAGGGTTTTTTTCCAGATTCTCAGGGATCGTTGGAAGGCACTCAAGAGAGATCGAATTCATTCTTGTCTCTGACCACCAAGTGGACCGGCTTCGATAAAAAATTTCCGAATTACAAGAAACATTGAATTTACAAAATTGAATTTGTTTTCTATGTGTAATAAGTCGCGCTGAATAAGTAATATCTAAGAAAATCGTGATGTCTTTAATTTTTTTTGTTTGATCATGTTGTTATGCAATGCCACATCATATATTCTCAGTATTTGCAATATTGATGTATAACGAACAGGTGTAAAATGGGTGCTTGCGGTTTTGAATAAACATCTTTATAAAATGAAGAAGAAACGTTAAAAATGTGAATGTTGACGCACACAAAATTTTCATTCACAAATTTATTGAGTTCGCCAGAAAATTCTATTGAATTTCTATTGATTATTTCCCTCGTCACCCTTCCAACAGAATTGTGATGTTTCGTGGTACAATCAAACGAGAATTATATCGACTACTTTTTCTCCAATGAAATGCTTTTCTATTTTTGTAGTCGAATGTTAGAGCTTTTATTTGAGCCCCATTTGACGCTAAGTTTCCGGACACTTTACAATGATTTTTTTATTTAAACTTCGCAGGTTTCAATTTGAATCTCGGTATTGAACCGTTAGAAAACACTTTAAATATCTGAAAAAAATAGAAAGTTTACCTTTGGGGGATGATTGATAATATAATGAAAAATTGCAGTTTTTAAAAATTACGTGCATTTTCTATAAATAATTTATAAACAATCAATTTTCCATAAAAATCATTTGTTCAGAATCGTAACAGATGTGGTCATATTCAGAATTTTATCAGAAATCGATTTTTTGCCTAAAAAAATAAGGTTTCCGCAAGTTTAAACAACTTCAATTATTTATTTATAAACAAAGAATGTTTGAAAAAAAATAATTCTGTGCAAAATGTAATTTGAATGATACTAAATATTCATGATTTTTTCAAATTTGTCTCACACAGTTTAATTGACAAATTTCATGATTGAAAATGGTTGAATCTTTAGTACTGGATATTCTTAGGGATATTCAAGATTTCCACAATGTTACAATGATTTTATTATTTAAACTTTACAGGTCTGAATGTGAATCTCGGCATTAAACCGTCAGAAAACACTTTAAAAATAAGAAAAAAAATTAGAAAGTTTACCTTTGGAGGATGATTGATAAAATAATGAAACATTGCAGTTTTTAAAAATTACATGCATTTTCTATAAATAATTTAGAAACAATCAATTTTCCATAAAAATCATTTGTTTCGAATCGTAACAGATGTAGTCATATTCAGAATTTTATCAGAAATCGATTTCATGCCTAAAAAATTAAGGTTTCCGCAAGTTTAAACAACTTCAATTATTTATTTATAAACAAAGAATGTTTAAAAAATAATAATTCTGTGCAAAATGTAATTTGAATGATGGTAAATATTCATGATTTTTTCAAATTTTTCTCACGCAATTTATTTGACAAACTTGATGATTGAAAATGGTTAAATTATTAGTGCTAGATAACCGTAAGGATATCTAAGATTTCCACAATTTTACAATGATTTTATTATTTAAACTTGGCAGGTTTGAATATGATTCTCGATATTGAACGATTACAAAACATTTTAAAAATCTGAAACAAAATTAGAAAGTTTACTATTGGAAGAAGATTGATAAAATAAGTAAAAAATTGCAATTTTTAAAAATTACATGCATTTTCCATAAGTAATTTATAAACAATAAATTTTCCATAAAAATCATTTGTTCAGAATCATAACAAATTTATTCATATTCAGAATTTTACCAGAAATCGATTTCGTGCCTAAAAAAATAAGGTTTCCAAAAGTGTAAACAATTTCAATTATTCATTTCTAAACAACGAATGTTAAATAAATGATAATTCTGTGCAAACCGTAATTTGAAACGAATTATCCTCACGCAATTTAATTACGAATGTAAAGATCACGAATTTTTAAATTTCGAATTTAATGATTAAAAATAGTTGACTCTATAGTGTGGTTTGTACCAAACTGTAAATGCTACTTAATATCCTTAAACCCTGTTTTTCTACAAAATTTCTTCCCTCGTCTCCAACATACACTTGTCTGACATAAGATAAACCATGAAGGTCAGAATGCAGACCCTAGCAGTTGAGCACGCAGTCTCCGAAAGGTCTGTTCCCTCCTGTACCCTCCCGTCAACACATGTGACATTGTTTTTTCTCCCATCAAATTAAAAAAGGGTGAGAACAAGTGTCCGCATCTAGATATAAATTTTTTCATAAAGAGACCGTTTCTCCACGTTATGTCGAAACCACTGGGCATCTGGTGCCTCAAGGACATCCGGATGAGCACGAGGCATTGAAAAAAAATTCATCGGCTGTCAACGAAAAAGAGAACTATGTTAGGAGTGTCGTATTCGGCGACCAAGAGGAAACCGAATGTTACATCCCATCCACCACCACACGACGTTACGTCTTACTAGCAACATCGCATCAGTTGATCAGCCTCCCAGCGAGAGCTCCAGTTCGTTATTGGCAGTTACTGCCAGTAGCACGTGTGCTTCGGAGAAACTGTAACTCCGGTTTCAGGGGGACTTCCTGACAAATTGTGAATTCATTGATGCATTTCATGATATTCTGGTGTTATATCTGATACGAGAGTTTTTAGTTCTTAACATCATGGGGACTAAATCATTCGGCTTCGTCGTTTACTTCGTCGTCGGTTGCATTCATCTACGAGGTACATTTATCAATTTGATCAATTAATTTTTCATCATCTCTGGAGATGACAGTTGTTTGCAGGTGTATCACTATGTCATTGTTTAGTTTAGCTGGGAATTAGGAAAATCGAATAAGTCGATTCCAGGGGATCATGTACTTACCTACGAAAAAATTTAATAGAAAAACCTAGCGCTCTCTCTAAGAATTTATATTGAATTTCTATTGGAACTCCACGTATGAAAAAATCCTGTAGGATTTCCTATAGGAAATCCTATGGAGAATTCGAATATTCCCTATAGGATTTCTCTGGTGGGATTTCCTATAGGATTTCCTATAGAATTCGCTATAGGGTTTTCTATAGAAAGTAACACACAAAATCGAGGTCAGGATTAGGGCCATAACTCTGATAGGAAATTCTATAGGAAATCCTGCGGGAAATCCTATAGCATTTTTTCATACGTGTCTATAAGAATTGTATTGGAATTCTATTTGATTTTTGCGTCAATTCTATTAAAAAATGATCCAACGTCTTCCCGCGTTTTTAAACATATTTTTTAATGGAAAAATATGTATGGATGTTGATTTTTCTGTATAACTTATTCTGTTGGGATTTTTTGTGTAAGACTTCTTGGGTGTGATTTTTCCATTTTTTTTTCTTTGATTTTATTATGAGAAACAAATAAAAATACAGCAGAAAAAACTTGGACACTTTACGCTAAGAATTTCTCTTGAGAAATTAAAATCTATTGACTTTTTAAAATTAAATATCTCTTAATAAAATGACTCGGTAAAGTTGCATAATCTTCTGTAAAAATGGCGTGAAAAACAAATAGAATTTTTTAATAGAATTCTAACGGAACTTCAAGAGAATTCTTACAGAGTTCCAATAGAAATTCAATAGAATTTTTTAGACAAAGCTCTAGGCTTTTCTAGTAAATTGTTTCATGCGTGATTTCCGAATAATATGTCACGGGTCAAGAAGAACAGCGCGATTGTTGTGACATTCTTTTCTATAATTAAATTGAATTTACAATCAAAGTTCTTATGATATTAATTATTTCAAAGATATTTTTCAACCAAAATCTCTCTGTGAGTGATTCATTCGGTAGATTTTTTTTATTCAGTCGATTCTCGTATGGAAACGATATGATTTAAATGAAAATTTCCAAATCAAATGTGTCATAGATCATGTCTGACGCCAAGAATTCTTAAATGAATAGCTTCGAAAATCCGTAAGAGTTTGCAACACAATTTTACACCGAAATCTGAAACAATTTTTTTCTTTTTCCCCCGTCCTGACTTATTCCTTCGATAATTTATTTATATTCACGTGATTTTACGTAGAAACATGTAAAAACAGTGCAATTTCAATAAAAAAAACTTCATAATAAATAAATAATGAAATATTAAATATAAAATAATGAAATATTTCCATTCCAATGTGTTTCGCAGAAAAAAATGGCATTGAAATCTAGAATGTCACGAAATCTTCCCCACTAATTCTCGGAATTTCGCGAATAATTTATTACATTGTTGTTGACAACTTCATAATCTTGTGACAAGGTGTCAAAGACAAAACCTTGCTCCAGATTGCGAGTGCAGGCTAGGTGATATAGATCAAATCGTCTGCTCTTATCACGAAATAATCAACGATACTTCTGTAGACATGTGATAACTATTTCTTTCTAGTAATAACAATCGCGATAAACACTTAGAAGAAATAATCTTTCACGATTGTTGATACATTATGAAAAGGAGATGCAGCAGACACGCGGATGGAGCAGCAGTTTGAGAAGTGCTGCGGTTTGGGAACAGATTGGGCATCGGAGGGACTCAGATGCGAGAAATTTGCAGGGCCGGTTTCGGGGGTTCCCGCGGTTGAGCAGGCGATGTGCCTTGAGACTGTTGATATCTGTTGTATAAGGGAGAACCATCGGAAGAATTGTGAGAAGGGAATGAACAAGGCGAGAAAAGGTCTCAGTTGTACTGAGAGCTCCAAGGCTAGGGGATCTGGGAGTGGACGGACTGATGGGTACGAACAGGATTGCTGTGAAGGCTGCAAACTCGGTATGACGAGATTCGTTGATTATGCACGCACGAACATATATCTCTATATTATAAAAATCTAAGTCGACTTCTAGTGATGAAAATCTGGTACTCGAAATTGAGACTCCAAAAATCAAGGTCACAAGGGTCAAAATAAGGGTCATGAGGGTTTGAGTAAGGATTATCAGAGTCATGACGATCAGAATAAAGGTCATAAGGGATAGAACAAAGTCTCGAGGGTCAAATTAAGGGTCACAAGGGCAGGATAAGGGTCACGAGGGTCATATTAAGGGTCACAAGGGCAGGATAAGGGTCACAAGGGTCAAAATAAGGGTCATGAGGGTTTGAGTAAGGATTATCAGAGTCATGACGATCAGAATAAAGGTCATAAGGGATAGAACAAAGTCTCGAGGGTCAAATTAAGGGTCACAAGGGCAGGATAAGGGTCGCGAGGGTCATATTAAGGGTCACAAGGGCAGGATAAGGGTCACAAGGGTCATATTAAGGGTCACGAGGCATATTAAGGCTCTCTATATTATAAAAATCCAAGTCGACTTCTAGTGACGAAAATTTGGTACTCGAAGTTGAGACTCTAAAAATCAAGGTCACAAGGGTCAAAATAAATATCATGACGATCAGAATAAAGGTCATAAAGGACAGAATAAAGTCTCGAGCGTCAGAATAATAGTCACGAGGGTCATATTAAGGGTCACGAGACATATGAAGGTCTCTCTATTATAAAAATCTAAATCGACTAGTGATGAAAATTTTGGGTTCGAAATTAAGACTCCAAAAATCAAGGTCACAAGGGTCAGAATAAGGGTCATGAGGTTTTGAATAAGGGTCATGAGGGTCCAAATAAGGGACATGACGATCAGAATAAAGGTCATAACGGACAGAATAAAGTCTCGAGAGTCAGATTAAGGGTCACAAGGGCAAAATAAGAATCACGAGGTTCAGAATAGTAGTCACGAGGGTCATATTAAGGGTCACAAGAATAAAATTAAAGGTAAAAATAATAGTCACAAGGATCAGATTAAGGCTCACGAGAGTCAGATTAAGGGTCCGAATAAGGGTTAATGGATCAGATTAAAGGTCACAAGTTTCAGATTAAGGGTCACAAGGGTCCAAATAAGGGTCGTGCTGGTAAAAAACCAAGGGTTAGAGACTAAAAGTCACCAGAGTCGAAACAAGGGTCACGAGGGGTATAATGAAGGTCAGATTAAGGATCCAAGTAATGGTCACAAGGGTCAGAAAATAAGGATCTCACGGGTCAAAAAAAGGGTCTCTGCATATCTTTTTTACAATATAAAAATCCCAATCAACTTCTGGCCATGAAAATTTGGCACACGCAATTAAGGGTCAAAATAAGGGTCACGAGGGGGATAATGAGAATTAAAATGAGAGTCACGAGGGTTCGATGAAGGGTCTCAAGGGTCAGAAATAAGCATATGATATCATGGGGGTCATATGGGGATCATATTGATGTGGGTCATGTTCAGGTTTAGGTTTTCCATTCAATTGTTTATGTGTAAAAACAGAGTGAAATCGCTTCATTCTTTTCCATCACTTGACCACTCATTTTGCAACAATGAAATGTTATTGTTGTCGTTAGTTTTGTTTACCGATGTTTTTTTTAGGAATTCTGAGTGGCTCTTTGGGGCAAAATTGCGCGTTCAAAGCCTTTCGCTTCGGCAAACCCTGGGACTCGGCCTTTTTAGAGTGCTGTGACGAGGCAACCGCCTCATCATCAACGACGAATGATGATCACAGTGTATCTTCTGGAAGTACTACGAACATGACAGTAACCACTCCTTCGAGTGTCTCCACCGATTCAACGGATTCCAGCGAAGGCTCGTCTACGCAAGAGTTGACTTCGTCTTCTACGAGTGACGGGAATGTATCAACACCTGGTAAATAGTTCGGATATCAATTCAGTAGTCAAGTCAATTCTCCAAGTTTCATTTTCTTTAAAATATTGAATATCGAATATTGATGAGGGAGAATGTAATTTTTTTACATTTTTTTAAGTTTCACTAGGTAGTTGCGAGAAAGATTTTCTGTGATTTTCTCCATTTTGGGATATGATAGTATGGTGTAAAGCTAGAGGGGCCTAAGGGTTGAGTGTAGGGATGTGAAAATGACCGTAATTTTGTTTTCGTCTGATCTTTGTACAAGATACCGCAGGTACTCACGTATGAAAAAATTGTATAGAAATTTTCTATACGAGTTATTTCTATACATGAATTTTTACATAAATTTTTGTTTTCATACGAAAGATGTCTAAACGCTCCAGAGAAAAACGTAGAGAGACGTCGCAACTCCATATGAAATGTTTCTATATGTGTGGCAGTGGATCGTATAGGATCAAACCTATAGAAATCGTATAGAAAATTCATTTATACTGAGAGAAAAACAAACACGTTGTCAAACAAGTCTTGTTTGGGTCAACAAAATCGCTAGTTGAAAATTCCCAAAAAAGAATTCGTTTGGTTCGGATTTGAGAGTCTCAAACATGAATAATTGTTCTACTTTCGACAGCAACGAAATATTTGGCTCAAGAGGCGGATAATTCACACCAGACAGTGCCTTTTCAGGATGAAAATATCTCATATACAGGAAAATTTATCAACAAATATTTCATCCCTAAGTTACAAGATTGCTATCATATCATTATTATTGTTTAATTTAAGGCTTCATTTCTTGTCTGTGATTATTAGACAGCCGAAACGAGAAACTACTATCCCTTGTTTCGCATAAAACAAAGATTTTTTGGGAGCAAAATACGTATGGGAGTATCGAATAACGAAGGAGTAGTGCTAGAAATGACATTTCTTGCGTGTACAGAGAATGAAATTTTTTTTTAAACTACTAAATCTAGTTTTGCGACAAAAATTTTCCATTCCGGCGCACTCTCCGCATGTTTGGCGCAAAAAAATCCTTTTTTGATCATTTTCACAAAACTATTTTCTTGGCACAAGTAAGACTTGTTTGAGAACTTTGACGTTTTTCTCTCAGTGTACGATTTCTTCATACGTGCTTGTACGAAAGTATCTTGTACGGTGACTGAACTGCAATTTTTTATACATGACAGTTATCAACTTCATTTGAAATAATTGATGGGATCAAACTCAAAACATGAGTGAATAATTAATGATTCCTCCAGTTCCAGACGACTTGTGTAAGATGTTCAAAGGTCTCCTCTGCTCCCACATTTGCGTGCCAACCCCAGGGTCTTATAGTTGCGCGTGTCCCAAAGGGTACGTCTTACTCGAAGACGAAAAAACGTGTCGCACGGATGGACCAATCACCGAATCCTCCTCTTCCTCGTCGGCGATGCCCACCGAGTCGACCTCATCCACGGCGACGGATGGATCCTCACCAACGGAGGCTTCGTTGCGCTGTCCCCTAGGCTACCGCTACAATCCATCCACCAATGTCTGCAATGGTACGTAATCAATCTCTCAGAATTGTGTCTCAATTGTCCTCTGTGCAATGTCCGGAATGCTTTGCTGTGCTAATTCGTTCAGTTTATGATAGCGAGATATCGGTGGGTATCACGAGGGTTGTTTAGCTCGGAAATGTGGGGGGAGGCTCATGCATTTGTTGAAATACTCTCCTAATAATAGGACCGGAGGATTATGAGGAACACGAGGATGGACAGCAGACGTGCCCACCTGGTTACCAGTGGGATCAAGAGATTCACACATGCGGAGGTAATCAGATAAACCCATTATTCATCAAAATACGAAGTATTAGCATGTGCGGTGTGATGGCGCTTAGCGAAAAAAAAGTTTTGGGTTTCCAGTATCAGCATACTTCTTATTTCTGGATTTCAGTACTCCGTGGTACTCTGAGAGGCAAAAGTACTGCTACTGGAAAAGTGAAAATCTACTGTTTTTGTTGGATTTTTCAGTAGTGAAGTGGTCAAACGGTTTAAGGAACTTCGGCAGCAAGTATACTTGGTGAAAATTTCGAAATGGTATAAAGACGCAATATTTGGATCATATGTTGTTGAGCACATGAATGTGCATATGTTGTTGAGCACATTCAAAAACCATTCCCAAAATTTCAAGTACCTTGTCCACCCCATTTTCGAGATATACATCGTCAAAAATGGAAAAAACACAAAAATTGAATGTTTGGCGATGCATATCTCAAAAATGGGGTGGACCAGGGACTTGAAATTTTGGGAATATCTTTTTAATGTGGTCAACAACATATGATCCAAATATTGCGTCTTTATACCATTTCGAAATTTTCACCAAGTATACTTACTGCGGAAGTACCTCAAGTCAATTCCATTCTAGCATCAGTTCTCGAGGAATATCTCGAATTCTAAAGGAGTTGGCAAAATTTTCCTAAAAATCTTGTTTGGAGAATGACTAGGTTTAGGGTGGATGTGGAATGAAAATGTGGAGGGAGATGTTGGGAAAATTACTGATGAGCCGGATTTAAAAATCACACTTTATTTGTCGGATCGAACCACGTTAGTCGGAAAATTATGTACACGTCTTTGGTAATATACATGTAAGTTCACTGGTGATAGTCTAATTTCACTGATAATTGTCTTTGCAAGTTAATTTGGTGAATCACTGAATTTAAACTGAATTTAATCAAAAGAGGTGATGTACTGAACAAAGGTATTAAATTTTGAATGCTATTTGACTGAATCGACTATGTCATTATCGTGACGATACTGAAACACAACTAAACGACTGCTCGATATGATCTCTTAATAATGTCGATTAATACTCGTTAATAACTATTCGGTGAATTACTACACGTTGAATTACTCGTTGAGTTCTACTTAATACTTGTGGACTAGTTGAGAGACTACTAGGGTAAACTGCCCAGTAGATGGACGCCTAAGAAAACCGCCCAGTAGATGGACGTTTGTTTTTTAGCAATTGAAAAAAAAATTGATTTAAAAGAAATCGTCATTCAGGGGTTAAGAATCACAACAGTTAGTGAAAATTCAAAGCAACAATTCACATTTCAGTATTTTTTTGCGTAATTTCCTATCCAAAAGCAGCTCGTCCATTTATAGGGCAGTGTCCATCTACTGGGTAGCTTACCCTACTTAGTTGATGTGAACTCGTTGAAATACGAATGGATATTACTTTTCGTTTTTCGCTACCGGGTGCCACACTGACCGTGACCCGAAGGGTCACGGAGATTTTCGGAGATGGCCGAGGTAGTCGACCGTGAACAATATGGAGATTTTAGCTGCGTTTCAAACAAATCTTTTTTGTAAACAAAAGTGAAGACTAATGAAAAATATCTTACACAAATTTCGCTATCTTTCTTACATTCCGAGTTATTCAACGAAAACTCAGATGGGAGCTAAGTCGACTTAAACCGATTGACCACTTCACTACTGATTTTTCTTTTAGAAAATGTCCAATGGAAACTATTATATTGAAAAATTAGTGGAATTTTTTATTCATGATTTTTACTATTGAGACATTTTTTATAGGAATTCCAGTGATTTTTTCTACAGAATATTTTCATGTAAACTGCCGAATTTTCCAATAGAATTGGTCGAAAACTAATAGAGAATTCCATTGAACTTTCTAGCAATTTCGTTAGATTTTTCTATGAATTTTTGTAACATGCAGTATTGAAGTCCAGAGACAAAAAGTATTGGATTCCAGTGGAATTTCTTTGAGAATCAGAAACAAAGCTCTAGTTCTCGCTAATTTTTTCTGAAATGTAGTACTCATGATACGAGGACAAAAATCAGAATACATCAAGGCACTCTGGTTCTGGAACTAAGTATTTTGAGTTCTTAAAATAAAAACCGTATTTTTTATTTTGTTGAATAATGAAGAAATCATAAGCTACATAAAGCATTGTGGCGTAACAACTCCTCGATTTTTCATGATTTCTTCCAATAAAAACGTACGCATCAAATATTGTTCATTCTGTTTTCATATTTCATCATTTATTCAACAAAAAAGTACATGTAACATCCGAATTATCTTGAATCGTATCAACTTCTTACTGAAAACCGGTGGTGTAATCAATTCGAGTACTTGAATGTTCTATTTACCGAGTATTTCAGATATTGATGAGTGCTCCGATCCCGAGACGATATCATGCCCCAGTGAGACTCATTTTTGTGTGAATACTCAAGGGAGTTTTACCTGTCACGAATTATCTACTTCAAAATCGTGTCCTGCTGGGTTCAAATTCGAAACTGTTGAGAAAATATGTAAAGGTAAATTTCATAAAACGGATTCTAATCAGGGATACGAGATGCCGTCACGTTTTGAAAGCCTTCGGGTGACGGAAGTCGACCGATCATTCCAAATCGAATTAATATTTAATATTTCATATTTAATATTAATCCAATTAATATTAATATTTATATATTAATATTAGTATTTCCCTAATTGAATTAATTAATTTCAATTTTTAGCGAAATTTATTGCAAGAAAAATACACGAAAAAAATTATTATCTTACTATAGGCCATCGCCTGAGGGGCTTCAGCCAAAAATAATCGAATTATTTAAATACAATTTCATTTATGATGGATGATAAAACAAAAATAATAATTAGCCACGAATATTTCAAATAGTAATTTTAAGGCCCGGGTGTACTGTCTTTCGAATGTTATCTGTATTTTCTTTATCTTTTGTAAACCAAAATTATTAATTGAGTGGTACATCATGTAGAAATTCCCAAAAATCATGAGAGAATGGTAAAAAAAATTAGAAAAAATTCTGAACTTTTTCAAAGAGCGTTTTTAATTGAGATTCAGAGTGAGTTGAAAAAAGTGGAAATTACAAATATCTGATTCGCTGTGGCAACTTATCTATTAGCTGTCATTTTCCATGGTGGATAACGAAACACTAACTCCTCATGGCAAGTGACAGCTACGTATCTCAATTTTCAAAAAATTCTCCAAAATATTACAACTTTTTTCAAAGAGCCTTTACCGTAATAAATGTCTCTGTGCAGTGTGGGAAAAGATTTACGAAATCAGTCTTCCCCCTGCACGATATTGGGTGACAGACCGCCATTTGTCACCGTAAATCAGATACTTTTTTCAATTTCTTGTTATTCAATTTATTCTGA
The DNA here is from genome assembly GCF_001412515.2 of Diachasma alloeum. Classification (NCBI taxonomy): domain Eukaryota; kingdom Metazoa; phylum Arthropoda; class Insecta; order Hymenoptera; family Braconidae; genus Diachasma; species Diachasma alloeum. Next base: position 2,461,086 of record NW_021680427.1, read on the forward strand.
ATATAAATTAAAAATGCTCTTTGAAAAAATTAAGAATTTCTTCTACTTTTTTTTTATTATTCATTCGTAATTTTTCAAAACTTCTGCGTGATGCAGGACTGAATTGACAATTTCAGATGACGAAAGATGAAAAGCAACATTGAGATAACGTTTGAAAGGTCTGGGCCTTAATTCGAATTAACTAGTAATTCGCCCAGTGTCACATTCTGATATTCATCGCATTCCCAATAAAAAAAATATTATCAAACCTCCCCAGACGTCGACGAATGCGCTGAAGGTCTTCACGGTTGCCTCCCGGAAGTAGAATCCTGCCGGAACACAGAAGGCGCCTACGAGTGCGACATCCAATGCCACAAGGGCTTCACCTTCAGCCGCAACCTGGGAATCTGCATCGGTAATTCACTCCCACTCAACCCCACCAACACAGAGACGAAAAAGTTTTGATTTTCTGGGGCACTTCCATTGATTTTCAGGGACATGTCACTGATTTTTAGGAATTTATCTCCAATTAGTGGGGATTCGTGATTGGAAAATTCAGCATCTGCAAAATTTTGAACTTCAGTGATCTTTTCACGGATAAAAAAATTTAATAGAAAAATTCAGCGAATTCACTAGACACTTCTAGTGGATTTTTATTGAACTTTCTTTTAGTTTTTGTCCTCTATTGAATTCTATTGAAATGTTTAATAGAAAATATTCTACAGAAAAAGTCAACATAATTCGATTTTTCTATACAACTTATTCTATTGAGATATTTTTATAGAATTTCATCTGCTCAAATTTTCGAGGGTTTTTTCATTCTATTTTTTTTTTGGCTTTTCACGAAGAAAAAGAGGTGCTTGCCTCTACTATAGTGAGAGGATGTAACCAAAACGATTAGAAGAAAAAGAAGAAAATTAAAGAAAAAAACGTGGAAAATTTGAGCCGAGGAAATTCTACAGAAAATGTTTGAATAGAAAGAGTTGTATAGAAAAATTGAATTCGATTAACTTTTTCTATACAATATTCACTATTGAACTGTTCATTAGAATCGGCCAAAAACTAATGAAAGGTTCAATATAAATCCAATTCTTTTGAAAGATTGAAAAGACGTATATAAAATGAAAACAATTGAAGCGGGCATCGAAGCCCATGACCTTTTACTATCCAAGCGAGTGCTCTTAAATTGAGGAATGAGTTAATAATGGTTGATAAAACCTAATTTGAATATAAATCCAATGGAATTGTTCATTGTTTGCGAATTCGCTAGTGTTTTCTATGAAATTTTTTCGTACGTGTTCACCAAATTTCAGTGACATTATCACTAATTTCCAGCGACACTATTACTAATTTTCAGAGCCATCGTCAATAATTGATTTTCAGGGATCCATCTCCAATTCTCACAGTAACGTCAGTGAATTTTACAGACCCATTTCTTATTTCTGGGAAGCTATTACCAAATCAAATTCAAATAAAAAAAATTTGATAATTTTTGTTCATCAAATTTCAGTGATAAAAATCTCTGATGATCAGGCTCATTCTAGTCAGTGTCCGGTATAATTGGTTATAAATTCCTGCAAATCAACATGTTCCTAAAAAGCAATAACATGCCCCTGAAAACAAATTTTTTTTCTCTAAAAAACTCCGCATAACACCTCATAAATTCCGAAAACTAACAGGTGCACGTGGCATGACGGAACTTGGACCGCCCCGCATGTGAGTATCCCGTCTCCCAAATCATCTCCAGCAACTAATCCCCCTGATTCCCTCAAAGACATAGATGAGTGTGCGAACGGCAAGTTCGTATGCCCCAGCGACAAGCCGACATGTGTCAATGGTGCCGGGGGGTACAAATGCGTTAAACAAGAGACGCCCCGTCCAGACGACGATGACGACGTGGAGAACATCAACGCCAATGAAATCTCAAATCCTGAGAACGGAGGAAGTTCAATGAAAGAGAGTCCTCTTCTCCCGCAGAAGCAATATCAAACTTCTGAGGTGCGTCATGGAACCGTTTATTGCAATTTGCATGTACAAAAACCTAGCGAATTCGTTATCTCAATAGAATAAGTTGTACAGATAAATCGAATTCTATTGCCCTTTTCTGCAGAACATTTTCTATTGAACATTTCAATAGAATCGGCGAAAAACTAATAGGAAGTTTGTATAGTTCTTACAGTTTAAAATAGAAATCCAATAGAATGGTCTAGCGAATTCGCCAGGTTTTTCTATAAAATTTGTTTCATCCGTGAATGAATGAATCAGTGAAGTTAATATTGAATAAGTCTCTGATGTACTGAATGTTTTAATTCTAATCTAGATTTCATCATTGTTTTGGCTAAAATATTTCCAATTTATATCACATTTCATATTGCAAATCTTGTTGGTAATTCGATACGAATAAAAAGAGAATGCTCTTCTCCTTCCGCAGAAGCTGCGATCTGAGAATGAAGGAATTTCAAAGAAAGAGAATACATTCGCCCTCCTCCCGAAGAAATCTCAAACTTCTGAGGTGTGTATTGGAATTATTTATTGCAATTTTAATCGAACGAGTATGAATTAGTGAAGTTAATATTTTATAAGTCTGTGACCTATTGAATGTCTTGATTCTAATCTAGATTTCATCATTGTTACGGCTAAAATATTTTCAATTTATATCACATTTCACATTGCAAATCTTGTTGGTGCTTCGATTTGAATAAAAGAATATGAATGCGTATTATGAGGAAAAGAAAATGCTCTTCTCCTTCCACAGAAGCTGCGATCTGAGAATGAAAGAATTCCAAAGGCAGAGAATGCACTTCCCCTCCTCCCGAAGAAATCTCAAACTACTGAGGTGTGTAATTGAATTATTCATTGCAATTTTAATCGAACGAGTATGGATTAATGAATCAGTGAAGTTGATATTCTATAAGTCACTAATTTATTAAATGTTCCAATTCTAGTCAATTTTAGCATTGTTTTATGATATCGATAATTATGAGTAAAGAGAATCCGCTTCTTCTCCCACAGAAGCTACGATCTGAGAATGAAGAAATTTCAACGAAAGAGAATCCTCTTTTCTTCTCGCAGAAGCTTCATTCTATGAACGAAGGAATGTCAAAGGAAGAGAGTCCTCTTCCCCTCCCGCAGAAGGCATCTCCAACTCTTGAGGTGTGTGATGAAACTGTTTATTCTCATTTTAATAGAACGGAAATCAATGAATGAATTAGTGAATTTAATATTCAATAAGTCTCTTATCGATTAAATGTTTCTATTGTCGACAAGATTTCATCATTATTTTGATCAAAATATTTTCAATTTATACCACATTTTATGTTGCAAGTGTTCTTCTTCATGATTTCATACAAATTAAAGAATAAGAATGATATATGATTAAAGAGAATTCTCTTTTTCTCTCACAGAAGCTTCGATCTGAGAACGAAGGGATTTCAAAGAAAGACAGTTCTCTTCTCCTCCTGCAGAAGCAATCGCCAACTCCTGAGGTGTGTGATTAAACTGTTTATTCCAATTTTACTTTTACGCACTTTTTTCCCATTCTTTAAATTACACTGCAGTAAAGCCTCCGAAAAATTTGAAAAAATTTGAAATCTCATTTTGCAGTGTCTAGAAGCCCTATCAATGGACAGATCCGCCAAAAATACCATAAGTAGTTGGATTTTAAAATTTTTGTTTCGAAACTCCGGGCCGTGTACCGTTTGTAACGTTAATTTTCAGAAAAACATGGCAACTTTGAGCTTGAATATACCGTAGAGGCTTCGTATAAGGTACCTCTCTATGAGGTACCTCAAGCTCCCGAATGTTTATGTACCGTGGGCTTCTTCTAAGACACCTATGGTCCCGGTCATTTTTCAACGGGAAGACAGTAGTTACACTGAGAAAAACAATTTCTAAGAAATAGAAATTCTATGATTGATCCAAATCGTTCATCGATTGAATAGTCGCAAATGAAAATGCTATTGTAAGACACAAATATCGATTTGAACTAAACCAAAATTGGATTGTATGAAATCGATTTTGTTATAGTATAGTATATTTTGTTTATTCTATCGAATTTAGAAAATACTTGTTTTTGCGACAAAATCGATTTCATACAATTCAATTTTGGTTTAGTTCAAACGCTTCGGATTTGGCGCAAATAATTTTTTTTTCACAATTGCAATGGAAAAATAATCAGTTCAAATGATGAAGAATTGCGTTTGTCGTAAACAAGAAAGTACTCACCGCGAAAGTCTCGCATCAATGAGTGTCCAACAACATGTTCCTCATAGACCAAATGAATATGTTATTGCATCTATGAATTCTGCTTTCAATCGAACAGATATTCTTTTGCGGGATATCGTGACGCTGATAAATTGGATAATTACATGCTTTATTCGAAGAAGATATCTGATAATACAGACATTGATTTGTATGTACTGAAAAGTAGATAGTAACAAAAAAAAAGTTTAGATAATTGATCTCATTCTTTTTCAATCGAAAACATTAAAATTAAATCGATATTTGTGTCTTACAATAGCATTTTATTTTGCGACTATTCAATCGATGAACGATTTGGATCAACCATAGAATTTTTATTTCTTGAAATCTTTTTTTCTCAGTGTATAAGGATCAAACGGTGTTAAGGGTCAAACGGGAGGGACGAACGAAGTGATCATGAGGGTCTAATGATCTTGGGGGGGGGGGTTCCCACCACTTTTTTCAAGTAATGGAAATATACATCGATTTTTTTTTCACTTTTCCCATCGATAAATCGTAATTTTTCGTCTGTGATTATTCTCGAGTTCACCAACAATCCCCCAAAATCAGCTGCCATTCTATCACGCGGGGTTATGTTGAGAGAGAAAAGGGGACGCGAGCGATACAAATTCAAAACATTAAACACATATAAATTGATTAATTATCGATATTCATTCAGTAAAAATGAAAATTTCATTGAATTCGGGCGCAACAAGCGAGGTATCTTATTTGAAACCCGCCGATCCCTATTTTTCTCCTCTCTATGGTCTATGGCCGCGCGTAGTGGGGGCACAGGGGTTCCCCGAATTCCACTCTTCTACTGTCCCTAAGGTATCTTATACGAAGCCTCTACTGTATAATCAACGGTAAGACTGAACATAAAAAATCTCACGGGACTTTTTCAAGTATACGATCTCGATCACTCTTGATTTTTTTCAGATTTTTCCGAGATCTTTCAAATTTATCATTATGTCGATTTATGCTGGTGCGGCGCGATCAACGGCGTTCGTAACGTTTGCGCGACCAACAGAGCGTTGAATGTTTCAATTGTACTAAAGATTTCATCACTGTTTTGGCCATATTGTTTCCAATTCATATCACATTGTATATTGCAAGTTTTCTTAGTAATTCGATAATAATAATTACAAATAATTGACAATTGAGTTCTAACCTCAACAACTTATTTTCATATGAGGTTTTCCATGCCAAATGAGTGAACGGCTAACCCTCACCCTCTTGAAAATTGATAGCGATTTTTTCTACGATTAGGGCGCTTGAAAAACTATCAAATTTTTTCAGATTTTTTCGGGAGCCCAGTTCGGAGATATGATTTTTTTTAATTTTATCGGTTTTTATTCAATAACTCGAGTTCTATTCGTTCGATTCCGATTTATTAAGGGTTAAAATTTTCCATTTTTTACCACCTATAAGAATAATTTTAGTAAAATTTTTTTTCCAATCTCTAAATGCTCAAAATAAATTTTCGAAAAAAAAGTTGAAAAAGTTGAACTTTGCTGATTACGTCACGCTCGATTTAAAAAAAAAAATTTCCAGTAATTTTTATAATAAAACAGAGTATTTTGAGCCGTCATACATGTTGAGTTTCGTCCCGAATATATTTTATTTTTAATTTTTTCTTTTCGAAACTCCGCGAATTCGCTCGAAATACCCCAAAAGCGCGTTGATTGACTTTGATTATAAACAGTATGAAGTCAATTTAAATGTATACCTATATATTACATATTTTTTCGATACATCATCAAAGTCATTTTGGAATGTTTTCACCAAATTTGCGGAATTTCGAAGAGAAAAAATTGAAAATAAAATTCCGGACGAAACCCAACATTTATGACGGCTCAAAATACTCGGTTTGATCATAAGAATTAATGGAAAAAATATGAAAAAAATCAATCGTGACGTAATTTGCAAAATTCAACTTTTTCAACTTTTTTTTTTGAAAATTCGTTATTTGGAGCATCTAAAAATTAAGAAAAATCTTTGCTAAGAATATTCTTATAGGTGATGAAAAATTGAAAATTTTGACCTCTAATAAAGTTAAATCGGATGAGTAGAATTCGAGTTAATGAAAAAAACCGGATAAAATTAAAATCATATCTCCGAACTGGGCTGTCGAAAAAATCTGAAAAAATTTAAGAACTAGTTTTTCAAGCCCCCCAATCGTAGAAAAAATCGCCATCAATTTTCAGGCGGGTGAGGGTCAGTCGTTTACTCATTCGGCATGGAATACCTCATATATTCTGAATCACCTGACACAGGCCATTCGAATGACCTTTCATAACCGCAGGTGCAACGGCCATCGGGGACCCTGAGGAGACCCTGCCCCCCCGGTTACCGTTTCAACGGTTTCAAATGCGCCGACATCGACGAGTGCTCGGAGGGTCCAGGCTGTCAGGAGCACGAGCGCTGTTCCAATCGTCTCGGGGGCTACGACTGCCGCCTCCTCTGCAACGCAGGCTGGTACTTCGACAGGACCTCGAAGACCTGTCAGGACGTGGACGAGTGCCTCCTAGGGCGCCACAACTGCTCCCAGCCGACCCACTCCTGCCACAACACAAACGGCTCCTTCGTCTGTCTCCCAGTGCCCCCATGTGCCCCAGGGTATCGCAGAGGCCTCGACAGGTCCTGCGTTGACGTAGACGAGTGCCTGGATCATCTCCACAATTGTCGACTGGAGTATCACCAGTACTGCGTGAATAGGCCCGGTGGCTTCGACTGCATCACTCGTCTCCCTGAGTGCGAGGATGGGTACAAGTACTCGTTGGTCACCAGAGGCTGCGAGGATGTCGATGAGTGCAGGAATCCCGCGGGCTCCCCCTGCGATCATCGGCTGCAGGAGAGGTGCGTCAACCTGAAGGGGTCCTTCAGGTGTGAACGACCGGCTGAAGTCGTCAGCCCTCAGAGGAGCAGACCTGCTTGTCCTCCTGGGTATCGGTATGATGTTATGAGAAGACAATGTCACGGTAGGTCTTGGGACACTCCATTAAGTTGGTATTTGCGGACTTTACGGATACATTTTTCGTGAAACCCACGCAAAAACTAATCTCATTTTTTATCACCTGTTCGTAAAGTGAAATTTTACTTTATAACGTTGTATCTTTGATGGAACGTTATCTCCATTATTTTTCCATCCTCACAATCTAAAATATATCACGATTTCCATAGGATTTATGTCACGCAGAAGTCCCCCCAAAGAAAATTATTATTGTACAATTTAAAAAAACAGGAAAAAAACTGAATATTTTCAAAAAGCGTTTTTATTATAATAAAGACTAAGAAATTGTAAATGGATCATTTATCATGGCAGTTAACAATCTGACAGCCATTGGCTACTGTACCAAATGACCATATCAAACAACCAATAGAAACCAATAGATACAGATTATTAATTTGCAATGTCCTCCCTATTGAGTTTATTTCAGTTTTTACTTCCGAATGGAAGCATTGTTTTTTTTTCAACGTCTTCAACGTTCAGGCGATCTGTGAACGGAGGCGCATTCACACACGAATCCATCTTCACACAGATCGAGAATAAATCCCTAGAATGACTTAAAAATTCATATAATAAAAATGTATGTTCTTTTATACTTTATATTATGTAATATTTGATGAAATGAGGATAAAAACGGGAATCGATGTGGAAATGGAAAATATGGGGAACAATTTTCCAAGAACGATTTTCAGGGGAACATTTGTGTACGTCCACGTGAAAAGGGCCCACTTTGTCGCATTTATTTTGCGAGATATTCACGTTTTTGTGTTCACACCTTCCATTTAAACCAATGTTAAACTGATTTTTTGATCTTCTATACCGACGTCATTTTTCATACTATCGTGTTAATTTTTGGCTCAAAATGTGAGGAATTTACTAAGATTATCGGAATGTACGTAACTCCAAACCGACAAAGTGGGCCCTTTTCATGTAGATGCCCACATTTATCGTAGGACCATTCCTACAGATCCATTCGGAAGCTTATTACCAATGGAATTGGTAGAGAGAGAAAGAAAAAAGACTAATAACGCATAAAGTAACGGTCACATGGCTTCTCCCAGGCTATGTAAAAGTGAATGACAATTGGAGAACCTTTCAGATTATAAAAAAAAACAACCAAGATCACGTTCGAAAGATAATACACACGGGTTTAAAATGGAATTCAAATAGAACTCCTCGAAAAAACCAATTTTTCTGTTAACATTTCTTACATTTTTGTTTGTTATTTATTTGAGCATTTTCAACCAATGGGTTTATTCTGTTGAAATTTTCCATATAGTTAGCGATTTTATATGAAATGTCTGGGCCCTTAAAATCGTTAACGGAGTAGTCCTTAAATTCCTACAAATCCATCAAATTTTTATAATAGATTAAACGGGTAAAATAAACAAATGCAATTGCTTCGTGTTCAGATTGAAATTCATCTGATTTTGTTGTTAATGCTTGCCGAATGTGTTTCGTCGTTTGATGTTTTCATGTTCCGGTGATTGTTACGATCAATTCAGTAGTGAAGTGGTAAAACGATTTAAGTCGACTTATCTGCCAGTTGAGTTTTTGAGGAATATTTCTAAATCTAAGGGAGATAGGGAAATTTTCGTAATTACATTTGTTGTAACTCTCAATCGGCTCTATGAAAAACATTTGTTTAGTGAGGAAATAGGTTTAGGGTGGATGTGGGAGCAAAATGTGGAGGGAGATGCTGAAAAATTAATTGCGATACTGATTACAAAAATATCACTATTTATTTGTGGGATCGAACCACGTAATTAAATAACTTCTTTGTACACTCTTTGGTATTAAATTTCCCTGTTGAGTGTCTTAAAATCACTGCTGATTGTCTGCAATTTTAATAAAGTTGAATCACTGATAATAGTTGAATTCAGACTGGTAAAACTGAGGTGATGTACTGAACAACACGTTGATCTTACAAATACTGGTGATGTACTTGGTTACTAGTGAGCTAGGTGAGGTTCAAATTGCTACACGGAGAGAAATATTCAGTAAAAATTACGGAACTTCAATTCACTCACCGATTACGGAATGGACTCAGAGAATTTAAGTGACGGTATCGTAATTTTTCACTGGAGATTCAGATAACAATTACGGAACGTTCTGGAAAAATTCCGTGACAGTTCCGTAAAATTTCCTACAACCACATTTCGCTCTGGAATTCCGGAAAAGATACGTAATTTTTATTGAATATTTCTCTCCGTGTACTGTACTCGGTGAGGTGCGATGTAAGACTAAGGGCTAGTACTAGAAGTCTCGGATAAGGTAACTGGGGATTAAGTTTTCTCTCACTCTTGCGGGTTTGCCTATCTAGGAGAGGTTGGGGTAAAATGGACACTTTTGACTTTTTTTAAAATGACGATGACGGGTTGAAATGTTGATAAAATTTAATAATTTTTACTTCATTATAAAGAACGATTCTTCCCCTTTGTGATGAGCCTAAACTGAGCTGAATTGATAAATTTGTTTCTGAGCTATGAGTAATTAAAAACAAAGTCTAAAGTGTCCATTTTACCCCACTCTCCCCTACTGTCTCTTTTTTTAAACCACAGTTACCCTAACCGAGACTTCTAGTACTGGCCCTAAATTTGGGGGTTTTCACGATCGTCTGACCGCTCAACCGGAGGTTCCCGATGGTACTAGAGTTGAATGTTCTGGAATTTTAGTCGCGTTTCTAACAACATTATAACAAAAATTTTGCTATCTCCCTCAGATTCCGAGATATTCATTGAAAACCGGTCGATAGTCAAAATTGACTTGTACCGTTTTAACACTTGGCTACTGAATTGTATTCATTCAAGCGTCCGTAATGACTTCATGATTGAGAATTGTTTCTTTTAGATATCGATGAATGTAGAGAGAAGACGGACATATGTGGCCATGAGGTATGCTACAATCAACCCGGGGGTTACAGTTGTGCTCAAGCACCAGCTCCGATAACGAATGGACAGATTCGTCAGGAGACGTTACCCACTTCCGGCCCCATGAAGTGCTCGCCGGGTCTGAGATTCGTCAGGAATCGAGGGTGTGTCGACATCAACGAGTGCGAGGAGATCCAGGATGTCTGCACGAGTAATGAGGAGTGCGTTAATACCGTTGGGAGTTATACTTGCAATTGTCGGACCGGATTCAGACGAGATAATTTAACTCAGGTAATTATTTGCACACGCACGAAAAAATTTCATAGAAAAACCCATCGGATTCGTTAGAAAATTCTATTGAATTTCTATTAAACTTACTATTAGCTTTTGGCTGATTCTATTAACATGTTCAATAGAAGACATTCAATAGAAAAAGTCAACAGAATTCGATTTTTCTATACAACTTACTCTTTTCATATATTTTCTATAGAATTTGGTCGACTCGAATTTTCTAATTTTTTTTTATTTTATTTTTCTTTTCTTCTCATCAAGAAAATCAAACGAAAAGACTTGGAAAATTTGAGTCAAGCAAATTCTATAGAAAATATCTCAATAGGATAAGTTATATCGAAAAATTGAATTCTATTGACTTTTTCTACTGAATATTTTCAACTGAACATTTTAATAGAATCGTCCAAAAACTAATAGAACAGATCACAAGAAATTCAATAGAATTGTCTAATGAATTCGAAAGGTTCTATTAAATTTTTTCGTCCGTGCACTGAGGTAAAACTTTATGCTGAATTTATTCACCAAATAATATCATAGTTGTTGAGGTTTATTACTGATACATTGGTGCCCTGCCTTACGGGGGTCCAATTTTTTTTCGAATTCGTAGAATTCAATTGGTAAAGAAATTTTTTCATATGCGCTAAAATTACTATGTGCGCCAAAATAAATCAACGCCGAATTGTATCAGCGCCAAAAAGTAACGTACCGAATAGAAAATATTCTAAAGAAAACTCAATACAATTCGATCTTTCGAATTTGCAACTTATTCTATTGACATATTTTCTCTAGAATTTCCTCGGCTCAAATTTTCCAAGTTTTCTTCATTCAATTTTTCTTTTCTTTTCATCTAGAAAAACAAATAGAAAATTCAAGTTTTATTGACTTTTTCTATAGAATATTTTCTATTGAAAATTTCAACAACAACAATTGGCGTCTATTGACCAAAAACTAATAGATTGTCAATAGAAATTTGTCATACCCGGTGTGGGGGGTACTTATAATTATAGTAGGTTCTAGGCTTGAAGGGATAAATCCCACCAATGGTTTTTCGGCACTTAAATATGAGTATTTATTACTTGCTTATAATTACTGTGTCATCTGCCTGATTACAAAGAGTTTACGACTTTTCTACGACTCGTCCACATTCTCAACAATAACGCAATTGACCAAATCTGGGGAATAACAAATTCAATAAAATTGTGTAGCGAATTCGCTAGATTTTTCTATCAAATTCTTCAAAATTTCCAAAAAGTGTAGGGGAAATTTCCACAAAAATTTGTTAACACAGACACCCTTTCGTGTAATAATTAGTCAACTCAACTGCCTCTTACAGATGCGAAATGACCGTTATTTTTGTGATTGTGTCATATGACCAAAAAATGACGATCTTGTGACGGTCATGTGACGTCCCGAAATTTCTAATGCCAAATGACGGTCACAAATTTTTTTCTGAACGTCACAAAGAATTTTTGACCGTCAAAAGAGTAAAATAGTAACTTCCGTTACCAAACCATCTATATAGGTGCAAAATGACCGTCATAAATATATTGCTTTTTGTGACGGTCATATAATTTCTACATAATTGGCATCGTTTATTCGTTCAATTTATTATTGATTATCAATTATTGGTTATTATAAGGTTCTTATCGAAGACTCGATATGTATGTGTACAACTGAACAACAGCTTTTTTTAATTATAAAATTATGAAACATGTGTTTACATATATTTTTATGCCACTCATGCCTGAAACCGGCTGGATTACACACTCGACGCTTCGCGTCTCGTGTCTAATTGAGCCGGTTTCAGGCTTCGTGACATAAAATTTTGTTCAGTACTTGTGGGGAAATTTCGTCCTTAACGTGTGTGGTTACACCACTCGCCTTCGGCTCATGCTGTAAACCCCACACACGTTAAAGACGAAATTGCCCCACACGTGCTGAAATATACTATTGCATACTCATGAGAGAATGATTACACTTTTCATCTTTGGAACAAAATAAACGAAGTCAAGACTTCTAGATACTAAAGTAAGTAAACAAAGTCAAGAGTTCTAGTTAATTAAAAAAAAAATAGATGAACAAAAAAGTGTTTCATCTATATAGATACAAAATGACCGTCACAGTTTTTCGGCCAATTGTGACCGTCATGGAAAAATTTGTTGTGACCGGACCGGCGGTCATGTGACCGTAAATGACGGTCACATGACGCCATCGCATCTCTACTCTCAGTACCGCCACGTCCCTTGATTTTCCCCCTAGGCCTGCGTCGACATAAACGAGTGTCAACTTCCGAACGACTGTCTCTCAACCCAGAGATGTGACAACACCCTAGGAAGCTACAACTGCGTGAGATTCCTCCCCTGCGGTACAGGCTACACTCTCAACGCAGCGACTGAAATCTGCGAGGACGACGATGAGTGCGTCCTGGGTACTCACGACTGCGGGGAGGGCTACCACTGCAGGAACACCTTAGGTTCCTACCGATGCAATAAGAACCCGAGAGGCTCTCAACAGAATCCCCCACCCCCCAGGACCACAACTCGACGCCCCCCAACAACACTCGCCCCAACGACCACGACGATGATGACTCCAGTAATCGGGTCGAGGAATGAGCCCGAGAGAACTTGCCCGAGAGGTTTCTTCAAAGGAGGTGAATATAGAATACAGAATAAAAGCGGTTGGTGAACGCCTGGGATGGGACACCCCCTGAGGCCAAATAAAAATCTTTAAAAAGTAACGAAAATTTGATAAATGTTGCGTATTCCCCTTCGAATTATTATTTAGTTGTTTATATTCCCAAGGATATAAAAAAAAATCGGGTAACGACTGTCTTTTGGGTACCATGGATATTTGACTCATTCTCTTTAATTGATTGATTGAAGTTTATTGCTGTACATTACGTTGTACAAAATTATGGTGGCAGAGCCAGAGCACATATACAGAAAAAGTATAAAATAGCCAATAGGAAAAATCTCTTAGAGTAAGCAGTTAAAGGCAGAGATAGAAAATTAATAAAAGGAGAGCAAGGCTTCAGCGGGTTCCAACTAAAACAGGGGAAGGAGAAAATTAAGACTCCAAAATTAAGGATGACAAGGGTCAAAATAAGGGTCATGGGATTCAAAACAATGGTCATAAGGGTCAGAATAAGGATCACAAGGGTCAAAGTAAGGGTCGCGAGGGTCAGAATCACGGTCATGATGGTCAGAATAAGGATTACGATGGTCAGATTGAGGGTGCAAATGAGTGTAACAAGGGTCAAATTAAGGGTTAAAATAAGGGTCACAAAGGTCATATTAAGGGTGAAATGGGTCGCATTAAGGGTCCAAATGAGTGTAACAAGGGTCAAATTAAGGATCTAAATGAGGATCGCAAAGATCAGGTTAAAGGTCACAAAGATCAGATTAAATGTCCAAATAAGGGTCATGAGGATCAGAAAGTAAGGGTCACAAGGGTAAAAATAAGGGCCTCCAGCTCTTTATATTATAAAATCCAAATCGACATCTGGTGATGAAAATTCGGTACTCGAAATAAAGACTCTAAAATTAACGGTCCGAAATGACGGGTCAAAATATGGGTCACGAGGGGTATAATACGGGTCAGAATGAGGGTTACAAGGGTAAGATTAAGGATCATATGGGTCACATTAAGGGTTCAAATGAGTGTAACAAGGGTCAAATTAAGGATCTAAATAAGGATCATAAGGATTAGATTAAGGGTCACAAAAGTCAGATTAAGGGTCCAAATAAGGGTCGTGGGGGTCAGAAAGTAAGGGTCACAAGGGTAAAAATAAGGGTCTCTACCTCTCTATATTATAAAATCCAAATCGACATCTGGTGATTAAAATTTGGTACTCGAAATTAAGACTCCAAAATATGGATCACGAGGGGTTATAATAAGGGTGAGAATGATAGACGTGAGGGTCAGATTAAGGGTCACGAGGATCAGAATAAGGATGCTGGGATTATATGGGGGTCATATAGGGGGGTAGCCCCCTAGTAGTTGATAAACCGCCCCAACTATTTCATTAACCTGTGTTGCCTTCATTTATCGTTGGCCATAACAACATTAAGAAATGTTAAAAAATTAAATCAATTTTTACCTAAAATTTTGACCTGAAGACATTCTCTAATGGTTGGCACTAGATTTATTTATTTATCGTCATTTTCAACTCGCGGGGCGAAGAAACATTTCTTTTCTGTCACTGTATTCAGCCGATTCACATCTAACGTAAAAAACCAACGAATAAAAAATAATCCCCGCTTCTCAGGTAGTGGAGAGTGCATAGACATCGACGAATGCGCCCTTGGGCCGTCGAACCCCTGCAGTCAGTCCTCTCTCCAACAATGTGTCAACACTATAGGCTCCTACCGATGCGTCTCGCGAGTCATTTGCGGTGCCGGCTTCACCCTGGACCCGAAAACAAATTCCCATTGCGTTGATGTCGATGAATGCGCCGAAGGCACTCACAGGTGCAAGCCCAGGCAGACCTGTGAGAACCGTCCAGGTGGTTACGCCTGTGCCTGCCCCCCAGGACACGCTCTCACCGCCAACAGAGACTGCGTTGACATCGACGAGTGCAGCATCTACGCCAGGAGCATCTGCGGTGCCACTGGAAAATGCGAAAACACTGTTGGATCCTTCAAGTGCATTTGTGACTCGGGTTTCGCGAGGATCGAGGGGAGCAATGCCTGCGAGGACATCAACGAGTGCCAAAGGGTCTCGGGAATCTGCCAGCATGACTGCATCAATGTCTGGGGGAGCTACAAGTGCATCTGCAAACCCGGGTACAGTCTCAATAATGACAATCGCTCCTGCAGCGATATCGATGAGTGCCAGATGTTCAAGGATAATAATCTGTGCGTGGGCTTCTGCGATAACACCCCGGGAAGCTATTCCTGCAGGTGTCCTGATGGCTACAGACTGGGGGAGGATGGGAGAACGTGCCAGGATATCGATGAGTGCGCCGCTGGAGCGGTCTGCAGGGATCCCAGTGACATGTGTCAGAACACCAGGGGCGGGTACAGGTGCAACAGGATTCAGTGCCCTCAGGGGTATCATCGGGACCAGGAGAGGAAGAAGTAAGTCGTTTGGCTGATTCATTTCTGTTGAGTCTGCGTTTCTTTTGCAATTGAGAGTTGAAGCGTATTGAAGAATTCAATAGAAATTCAATGGAATTTCATAACATGAAAAATCGCATTTTTATTCCGTTCGATTGAAATGAGATTAAAGAGATGAAAAATTTTCATATCCATTGACATTTAAAAGAAAATCTGTACGTCTTGATTTAAGGAAAAAAAAATATCAATCAAAAAAATGATCAATTCCAAAATTTTGACATTGAAAAATGTCAACGGACAGACATTAGAAAGACATTAGAAAGAGTAGGTGTTTATCTTAAAAGTAACGTATTCAGTCATGGTCAATTATACGTGGCATTGTCAAAAGCGAGGGCAAGTGAAAAATTGAAAATATGCGTGATGAAGGAGGTAAAATAAAAAATGAAGAAGACGGAAATAGTTATATGAAAAATGTAGTGCATAAATAAATTTTTGAACAACAATGTAATTGTAAAAAGTATATAGATCATCATCCCAAAAAAAGTATCAATACTCTCCTTAATATTTAACATAAATATGTCTTCATTTGAAAATCAGAAAAACTGTTCCCACAATTTGTATACTATAATGGGAATAGAATCCAATAAATTTAATTTAATCTAACCGCAAGGAAAAATTTGAAAGAAAACAATCAAATAAATTAATATAATAGGGGAGGGGAGGGCAAAATGGAGCATGAAAACGTAGAGGCTAATTATGAGTGTTTTTTGGTAAAAATGACTTATATTTGAGGTAAAATATGGCTCCAGCATGAGTTGAAATCACATCAATTCAAAAAAAATAATTGAAGGACAAAATGGGAATGCCCCAATTGAAATACCTCAAAATTGCGTTGATTGACTTTGATTATAAATAGTATGAAATTAATTAAAATGTATACTTATATGTTACGTATTTTTTCGATACATAATCGAAGCCGTCTCAGGGTGTTTTGACCAAATTCGCGGAATTTCGACAAGAAAAAATTTAAAATAAAATCGGTCCAGGACGAAACCTAACTTGTTTGACAGCTCAAAATACTTGTTTTGATGACAAAAATTCATGAAAAGAATACGAGAAAAATAAAACGTAACATAATTTTGAAAATTCAAATTGTTCAACTTTTTTTTTTTTAATTCGTTATTATGAGCACCTAGGGATTGCAAAAAAAGAATACTCAAAATATTCTTATAGATAGTAGAAAATGGAAAATTTTGATGGGTTATAAATGAAAATCCAATGAATAGAACTGAACTTATATATAAATTCCTTCTTCCAGCCGATGTGTACGCGCCTCCCGCTACTGCCCATCTGGCGACATCTCCTGCTATCAATCACCCTCCCACTTCTCCTTCAACTTCATAACATTCGTGAGTATGCTGCCAATACCCCGCACTGGACAATTGGAACTCTTCACAATGAGGGGAACTCACCTTCCTGGGTCAATAGTGCGATTCAGCATGGCCCTGGTCGACGCTCGAGCACCTCCAGGAGTCACTCGAGCCACTGAGTCATGTTTTGCCTTGAGAAGACCCTCGCCCTCGCAAGCCGTACTCGTTCTGACGAGAAGTCTTCCTGGACCCCAAGAGATTGAACTCGATCTCAGCATGGAAATATATCATGATACAGCATTTGCTGGAAGTGCTGTTGCTAAACTCTTTATTTACGTGACGCAGTTCGAATTTTGAGGGTGTTATAATAGGAAATCACAAGTATTCTCCAGTTTTCTTCCAGTTGTGGAAAGAAATGATGTATAATTTTAAGAAACAAATGCAGATTAATTGTTGAGGAATTGAATAAAATGAACGAATGGTATAAAAAAATCTACGCTGTTGAAAATTTTTGTCTGAAATTCCCTGTACACTTTTTGGAAATTTTTATTGAATTTAATTACCATTGAAATTTCACGGAATTTCGTCGTTGAAAATTCAGAATTTCGTGGAAAAATCAAAGCCAACTGTAAATTTCAGTTCCAATTTCAGTTTCCCTGAAAATAACAGCTGTATCGAAGATACAGCTGTTATTGTACGTGGATACGTCCATGGTCTTTCCTTCTTTCTCGAATTTCCTAGAAACTCCTTGAATTCTCTCGAATTTCCTAAAAACTCCTTGAATTCTCTCAAATTTTCTAGAAACTCCTTGCATTTTTACGAAATTTCAAGAAACTTCTCGAATTACCTCGAAATGTCTAGAATTTTCTAGAATTCCAACAGATGGCGTTGCACATAAGGACCGTTTCCCAAAATGACGCCCCATATTGAAACCATAGATGTATCCACGTCAAAAAAAAAACATTGAACTGATGAAAAACGTGCGAACAACCTCAATATCGATCATTTTCAATATTGCATTAGGTGATAGAAGTATACAGGAAATGAAAAAATCAAATAATTATGTGAAACATTGATTATTATTTGAGATCATTGGTTTTTTCGTTTTCTTTTTTTCGGTCTGTTTCTATTTCATAGAGAGCTGTTTCGTTGTACCAAGGAACATCCTTCACCCAGGAATATCCTCCTTCGCCTTTCACTCGTTTCATTTACATTCCGATGTAGATAAAATAAACAAACACAATATCTACGTGAGGAAACAGAAAACAAGATAACTAACCACAGTCAACAAAAAAAAAATCGAAGGAAAAATACAATAGGGAACTTGCATAATCATAATTCCCTCGATTTTCAATTCTCGAATGACAAAATATTGATTAGCCATCTTTAATTCAACTAACTTTCAACATTCTAGCATATAAATAATTACGATAAATACGTGAGTGAAGGTGTGCAAGTTCCCTATTGATTTAATCATCGCCGAATTAAATACAGCAATGATTACACTGGAATTACTCGCATTGTGCATTATTGTGTCGTATTTTTCATTATCCTATTGTGTCGACTCATATGATGAGTGATTGAATTCATATTGCATCGTCCACTCAACAATTATAATCACAAAATTTCAATGAGATAATGGGAATTCAATTCAAATGGAAACAAAAGGAAAACAATTAAGTAATCATTAATAATCACAGCATTAGTAGGATCGCGTTCTTCAACGGATTTATACACAACGAGTGAGAAAACGTGATAGACTGATTGGAGATCATTGCTATTGCGATGTATTTTAATTCAGTGGTGAATGGAAACGTAAAGAGTTAGTTAATTCATGCTGCGATGGATGTAGAATTATCATTTGAGGAGACATTTTTAATCGGAAATTTTTAGCTCTGAGAAAAGTTTTTTTGAGTTCTTAAATTCGAAGATGTTGAGGGACAACTCATTCTTAAATCGAAGTGAATCACCTCTTCCGGACATTTCATGTCTTGCTAAATACATCTCCATAATTATTTTAATAATTAGATTCTACATGAAATCGCAGAAAACACTTCTCATCAAGAATTTTGTCTTCTACAAAAAAAATTTTCCACCATTTATGGAGTCGTCGAACAATGAGTCATTTTGCTTTGAGTTTAGTTTCTCTTTAAAGAAAGTCTTTGTGAAACTGAAATTATGCTCCCTTGAATTCAACGATATTAACAAAAAATTCCGCCTGAAATTCAATTGAATCATCTCATTTGGAATAGTCAACATCTTCCCGAGCCCTGAACTATATCTCAATGATTCTAGGAGAAGATCACAAAAAAACTTGATTTTTAATCTAAAATTTTCACCTCTATAACAATTTCTTTTGACATTTTCTCTGAATTTTGATGGAAAACTCATCCTCAAATCTAATTGAATCAGCTCTTCTGGGCATTGCACATTTTGCTGAATATCTGAATGCTGAATACTCATCTTGATAATAAATTATTCTGCATGAAATGTTAGAAAACATTTCTCATCAAAAATTTTCTCATTTAAGATAATTTTTTTTTCAGCATTCTTGGGGTTGTGGAACGATGAGTCAATTTTACATTCAATTTAGTTTCTCTTCAACCCTCACCCTTAAATTCAATTGAATCATCTAATTTGGAATATCTAAACCATTCTAAACCCTGAATTATCTCAATAATGATTAATTTTATGAGCAGATGACAAAAAAAATCTCGACATTTTCTCAGAAAATCGTTCATTATCCGCCCTTCAATTTGCAGATGTTGATCGCAAACTCATCCCCAAATTCAATTGAATCATGTCATTTCGAACAATCCAAATCTTTCCAAAACCTGAATCATTTAAATAATGATTAAGTCTACAAGTACATATCAAAAAAAATTTTCAATTGAATCTCTTTCAACATTCCTCCTAAAATATCTCATTACCCAAAAGAATCCAACAAACACACCAAATTTAACATTTTACGTTCAACTCCTTCACCACTGAAATCTTCGTCAATTAGCCAAAAAAAAAATTACCCCTAGCTCTCATCAACATTCGCCCCTATATCAAAGTGGCAGTCGACTCCATCAACATTTAAATCAATATTCTAACGGCGTAACTAGTGATTCCACCAGCGGAAGAGAAACTGAACGAGTATGTCTTCTCTCATCGACTAAAATCGAAAAATATATCCATACCTCACTTTCCATTCCGCCCGTGGAGATAAAGAAAAAAAAAACGTAACGTAGATTGCCTAATTATTCAACAAATCTAATAACACGTACGAATAAATATCCTAGAAGAACATTCACATTCGTTAGAAAGTTCTGTTGGATTTCCATTGGAAATTCTCTCAATTTTTTGTCGAAAAAATCGTTTTTTTCGGTAGAAAATGTTCAACAGAAACTATTATATACAAAAAATAAAGAGAATTTGATGCAAAATCTTCTATTGAGATATTTCAAAATGGTTTTGCTCAATTTTCTCAGCTTTCACTAAAAATTAAGCAAAAAAAAATTGAAAATTCAGGCGTCGGAATTTCTATCGAAAATATCTCAATAAATTGAGTATATACAAATACAATTCTATTAATTATGTTTATAAAATATTTTCTATTGAACATTCCACCGAAATTCTCTAGAAATCCACCAGAATTTTTACACGAATGTGCTAAATATTTCTATGAAATTCGTTCGTACATGAATGCATCATTCCCCAGGAAGACATCAAGATAAACATAATCTCAAGCCCTGACACTTGTCTTGGGATTGGTCGAGATCTCTGAGCATCCGACATTGTTCTCCAGATGAGAAAATTCCCTCGAAGCTCTGCACACGTAATTCAAACGTTCGTACAACTCTGACGTGCATCCACCATCTCTGAGATCATTGAGCCAGTACGACGTCGTGTGTCGAGTGGCATCAATGTAAGTGACGAGATAATCCTTCGGTCGTGTGCCCTCGGAGACGACGATTTTCGTGTGATCGGAGAAGAAATTTACCTGGAGAAGTGGCACTGTCAATTCCATAACAATGGCTTTATCGGTTCGCAGCCAACGACGCATTCGTGGGACAGAGCCATTCCTTCGGGATAACTTGGCTGAACAATTGTCACTGATTTCACCACCGTTTGTCAAGTGGTCGTCCATGTACTCGCTGAAGTGACGCAGGAGCTCGAGTTTCTCGTGGAGGAAGGAGGGAACATCGCGTTCACGTGTGTAACGAGTCACTTCGTCCTCGGGAGTTGTGTATTCCACTCGTCTGGAAGGAGGAAGGGAAAACTTTATTACGTGAAAGGGCATTTTACGACATTGACACGGTATATATACAATGTTTCACTTTTTTCTGTTTGTCGATCGTTCCAGAAGTCGAGGAATTAATTTTTTTAAAGGGATTTATTTCATGATGAGATCAATGGAATGCATTGGAACGTTCTTCATTAATTTTGGATACTATTAGATGAGGTTTAAAAAGAGAGTGAATTTATTCCAATGGCATTATTTTTAATACATTCGCGAATGGATTGATTCACCGAGTTCATGACTTTATGATGAGAAAGGGCATTTTACGACATTTACACTTTATATTTACAATGTTTTAATTTTTTTTGGTTCATCGATCGTTCCAGACGTGAAGGGATTTATTTGTTTAAAAAGATTTATTTCATCTGGAGATCAATAGAGTGTAATTGAACGTTCTTCAGTAATTTTGGAAATCCTTAGATGTGGTTTAGAAGGAGAGCAAATTTATGCAAATGGCATTATTATTTACTCCTTTCTTGAATGGATTAATCCACCAACTATGAAATTTTGTGATGGGAAAGGGCTTTTTACGACATTTACCCTGCTTTAAATTTACAATGTGTACTTTTTTTGTTCATCAACAGGTTTAAGAGTGAACCAATAGACATCTAAATCGACTTTTGGTGATAAAAATTTAGTTCTCGAAATTAAGTCTCCGAAATTAAGGGTCATGAGGTCAGAATAAGGGTTATGAGGGTCAAAATAAGGGTCATCAGGATCAAAATAAGGGGCATGAGGGTAAAGATAAGGGTCATAAGGGTCAATATAAGGGTCATAAGGGCAAAATAATGGATATGGGGGTCAAGATAATGGTCATAAGGGTCAAAATAAGGGGCATGGGGGTGAAGATAAGGGTCATGATGGCCAAAGTAGGTCATGAGGGTCAAAATAAAGGCCATGAGGGTCAAGAGGATCAAGATAAGGGTCATGAGGGTCAAAATAAGGGTCACAAGTCCGATTAAGGGTCCAAATAAGGGTCACAAGGATCAGATTAACGGTTATGTGCATCAGATTAAAGGCCAGATTAAGGGCCCAAATGATGGTAACAAAGATCAGATGAAGGGCCTAAATAAATGCCACAAAAATCAGATTGAGGGTTACAAGAGCCAGAGTAAGGGTTCAAATAAAGGTCATGGGGGTCAGAAACTACGTATCAGAAGGATCAAAATAAGGGTCTCGATATCTCTCTATATTCTAAAAATCCAAATCGACTTTTGCTGATGGAAATTTGTACTCGAAATTGAGACTCCACAATTAAGGGTCAAAATTGAAGGGTCAAAATAACGTTCACAAGAGGTATAACACCAGAATGGGGCCTACAAGGGTCAGAATGAGGATCATGGGGGTCATATGGAAGTTGGCGAGCGGAGCGGGCAGGGGGCGTAGCCCCCTCCTTTATTTATCGTAATTCATTTGATCTTGAGATCAACCAGGTGAACTCGAACCTTCATAACAACCTAAAAATCCCCCTTCGCTCGATAAAAATTCAAACCTTAACATGAAATTGACTCAAATGACATTTCCCTCAATTCATCTCATCAGTGAAAAAAAAACAACAATTCTCCTTACCTTCTGTCGCGAGTGTAACTCATCTTCGTGCTGTCATTAAACAGAACCCCAACCGATCGATCCGACAATTGAAAGCACAGTCCATACTTATTCGAGTAGTCAATCCACTTGGTAACAAACAATGGAGCAAGCCCTTCAATGGGCACTGGGTTCTTGGCAACCCGCGTGTGTCGAATCTCGGCGAGACAATTCTCAAGTGCATGATGCATGAGAGCACTCTCAGAGGACTTCTTCCTGTCAGGACAGAGCAGATTCCCAAACCTCTTCCTCAGCTTCGTTAATTTGGGGAATTTTCTGACCAGCCAATTTCCAACTTTAGCATCTCTATTCTTCTCCCTCTGAATTGGGGGAAGAAGTCGTGCATTGTTCTCCATCAGTTTGGCACTGCCATTGTCGATCAGCTTAATGCCATTCGCAATTGGTGTTTCGATTGATTTGGCCAGTGGCTTTGGCATCTGCTCGATCTGTGGATGCACAACTTTCCTCGACATCGTTGATGTGCACGAAGTCGAGGACAAAGTTGTGGCTGAGGGGAATGAAGTCGTGGGTAATACCAGAGTTTTGTCGTTATTGCTCTTCAATGGCCCTTGGAGACTGGGCTCTGGAGGCCTGTAGCAGCAGGCGTGAGTCAGTTTATCCGGTACAAACTCCATCGTCAAGTAGGCATGCTCTTTAACAGTCTCGAGTGATGGCCTCAACTCCGGAATTGGCTGCAGCAGCCACTTTATCAAATCCTGGCCATTTCTACTGACTACTGTGTCGTTCAGCTTCTTGTAACGATTATTGCAGATTCTTGAGTAGGTTTCCTTCAGTGTCGCTGTGTCGAAGGGAGGCTGGCCCGTTAATAACGCGTAGAGAATGCAACCCAGTGCCCAAACGTCAGCCTCGTAGCTGTATGCCTGTTTGTAGAGCACCTCGGGGGCAATGTAATTCGGTGTACCGCAGATTGTCACTCGGCGCTTTTGACCGTCTGGTCTTGTCGCCAGGCCAAAGTCACCGATTTTCACGATCATCCCGTCCGAGAGGAACATGTTGCCCGGTTTGAGATCTCGGTGAACTACTTTTTGGGAATGGATGTAGGCGACTCCTGTCACCATTTGCTTCATGTAGTAACGAGCCTCGGGCTCCGTTACTTTTCCTCGGTATTTCAGTACGTGCATCAAACTCTGGAATTGAGATGGTGGGAATTAAGGGGCGAACGCATTTCGAGATGCGAAGGCGTGTGTTTTTCACCCGACGAATAGTAAATATTTAATTACATTTCGTTCCACGATTATCTTTCGTACACTGAGAGAAAAACCAACACGTTGTCAAACAAGTCTTGTTTGGGCTAAGAACATCGCTAGCTGAAAATTGCCAAAAAAGAATTTGTTTGGTTCGAATTTGAAAGTCTCAAACATGAATAATTGGTCTGCTTTCGAGAGCAACGAAATATTTGGCTCAAGAGGCGGATAATTCACACCAGACGGTGCCTTTTCAGGATGAAAATATCTCATATAGAGGAAAATTTATCAACAAATATTTTATCCCTAAGTTACAAGATTGCTATCATATCATTATTATTATTTAATTTAAGGGTTCATTTCTTGTCTGTGATTATTAGACAGCCGAAACGAAAAACTACTGGCCCTTGTTTCGCATGAAACAAAGATTTTTCGGGAGCAAAATACGGATGGGAGTATCGAATAACGAAGGAGTAATGCTAGAAATGACATTTCATGCGCGTACAGAGAATGCATTTTTTTTCAACTACTAAATCTATTTTTGCGACAAAAATTTTTCATTCCGGCGCACTCTCTGCATGTTTGGCATAAACAAATCATTTTTTGATAATTTTCAAAAAAATATTTTCTTGGTATAAGACTTATTTGAGAACTTTGTCGTTTTTCTCTCAGTGCAGGTAATTTTTATCCAACTTTTCTCTACGTGTAAAATATCTATTAAAAATTATTGTGCAGAATCACATAATTCTCCTTTAAAAAAATCGAATTTTCCAGCGATCATATTACGTTTAGTCAATCTTTGCACTCATTTTGAAATAGACTGACTCGATTTTACACGAACACCAGCTTTCGAGAAATATCTCTGAATCAAAAGGCGATAGTGAAATTTTTGTAGAAACTTTGTTATAGATCTCACTTTGTTTTACAAAAAAAAATTATTCAGAGATGTCCACAAAAAAATTAGAAAGGGAAGTGTAAAAATGGAATTCAATTTTCTGGAGTCTTCGAATTTCAGACGGTATCTCGGAATCGTAAATACCCAATCGGAAATACCCAAATTTTGACAAAAATCCTTCACAAAAATTTTTAACATTTCTCTTCGCTGGGTAAAAAAATCTCTAAACTACAGAGTATATATCAAGAACTTGATAGAGCATAATGTTGAGTTGAATCATCTAGTTCCATCCCCTCGCTATCGATTTATGTTATAAGTAATTGGATGAATTCCATTACCTTTCTTGGGCACGCTTCGAGCAACATATAAACGTTTAAACTGTCCTCGAAGTAATGATGCATCTGTACGATATTCACGTGATTCAGGTCTTTGTGAATCATAATCTCACGTGCAATCTGTTGAAAAAAGTAGGAACATGAATACCTTCCTTGTTTTTTTATGAGAATTCAAAAACGAAGCGCTAAAACGGTTTAAGTCGATTTTGACTATTAGCCAGTTTTCAGTAAATATCTCGGAATCTAAGGAAAGTAGCAAAATTGTTGTCATAACCTTTTTTGTAGCTCTCAATTCTCTCTACAAAAAAGGTCATTACGAAATTTTCGTGAAACCCTTTTTTGTGGAGTGAATTGGGGGCTACGAAAAGGTCATTACAAAAATTTCGTAATTACGCCCTCAATTCACTCTGCAAACGAAAATTACATTATTTCCTTTAAATTCGAAGATATTCCTCGAAAGCTCAACTAAAGCCTAAATCGGCTTAAACCGTTTTACCGCCTCGCTATTGAATTTATTGGGGATTGGGGGCTTACGCACCTTTTGGATGTGGATCTTTTGCATACGATTCTTTGGAATGATCTTGCAGGCATATCGCTTCCCATTCGCTATATCAGTCATCAGGTATACCCTTGCGAATCCTCCCTACAAAGAAGAAAACATCAATAAAATGCTTAACATTCTTCCATTTTTTAAAATCTTTTTCCAGAGAACTTTCGAAAGATAGTACACCCGGGCCTTAATGAGCATTTTTTGTCGATAAATCTAATGTAATCATTTCATATCAAAAAATTTCATAGAAAACCTCAGCGCACTCGCTAGAAAATTCTATTGGATTTCTATTGAACTTTATTGGTTTTTGGCCAATTCTAGTAAGAAATTCCGCAGATTATTTATGCGTTTTTCTTCAATAGAAGTTCTATGGAAAATATTCTAGCGAAAAACTCAATAGAGTTCCATTGTTTTGGACGGCTTCCATTGACATATTTTCTATAAAAATTCCTAGGCTCAAATTTTCTACGTTTTCTTATTTTTTTTTTTCAAATGAGAAGTAAAGAAAAATAGAGTGGAAAAATTGAAAATTGGTGTCAAAGAATTACTGTAGGAAATGTCTCAATAAGAAAAGTTGTGTAGAAAAATGAAATTCGATTAATTTTTTGTATGGAATAATTTCGATTGGACATCTTCTATTAAAAAAATACAGTAGTGCTGCGGAATTCTTCAATTCTTCAAAAGAAATTCAATAGAATACTCTAGCTAAATTTGTCTGTAAAATTTTTTCGTGCCTGCAGTTAAACACTAAATTCACTGCAATATTTGCTTGTTGAATAGAAGATAATAAAGTCTATTCAAAAATTTTATTTGACTCAAACTACAATTTTCCAAAATTCAAACTGAATATTTTGTTCCGGAGTCTTTCCTACAAAAATAAATGCTCGATATTCCTGTCTCCCTCATTCTTCTATTTCAATTTTCCTTGTCCAAAAATAAATTCTAAATTACAGACGAAATCCCACTAGTTTTTCCTCCAACTCTTCTAGACGTGTGTTAATAACCCTTTCCTTGGCCCAAAATATCTCTAGAAATATTTTCAAGCGTCTCCATTCGTCGCGTGAGACGAGGAAAACATACCACACACCGATCACGTGTGTGTAACAAGTCACACGGCCCTATATACCAATTATACACTTAAATAAATTATTTTTCCGGGGCTGTTTTTATTGTTAGGCTTCGCTTCCAAATACATCCGACCCACGATGTATCGATAAAATCTTGCGCTACGGTTTTAGTCCACAGAAGCAGTTAACATGGAATACCATAATGAAGCGATGAAATAAAAATTTTCAATTCCTTTGAGACTTTAGTTATTTTAGTAAGGTTTTTTCTATTAAGGTAATGAACCTCCACATCCCAGATATTTTTTCAATAATTTCCCTTCAGTACTTTGTTATTAATAACAACGAAAATTAATAAACAATTATTTATTTTTTAAAACTTTGACTACTTAAAGTTCTATTTTTGAAATTTTTAGTACGTTTATTTTCCACGAGAAAAAAAAAATGGAACTGAAAAACATGTTGAAAAACTAGATGAATAATGAATGATTTAATATTTTCATCACGCTGTGCGAAAAAGTAACTTTCCGGTGGCCTGGCGTAGTGGTTAAGGCCGTTGCCTCACAACGGATAGGTTCCAGGTTCGNGCCAAAAAACACTTTTTTGCACTCGTTACGAAATATACTATTTCATCAAGCTGGGCGAAAAAGTAACTTTTTAGGCACGCTTCGCTTCGCGTGCCTAAAACGTCCCTTTTCCACACATTATGATGAAAAATATCGTTCGATACTCGTGGGAAAAGTGTTTTTTGGCTCGTGGGATTATATCACTCGGCTTCGGCTCGTGCTATAAAGCTCCCACGAGCCAAAAAACTCTTTTCCGCACTCATAACGAATTATACTATTATAGATCCTATTTACTAAAGATGAACGAAACGTGAAGTTGTGTTATATCGAAATATCTCGAAACTGCCTGACGGCTAATCCTTAAATCTGATTGGTCAATATGTGACACGAAGTTATTCACAAAAAAAACACGCGGCATTTTCAAATTCTTCAGTGACATAATTTCAGATTCTTCAGTGGTAAATTTTTTTTTTACGTCATATATATATAATATATATATTTCACATGTATATATATCATCGGTGAAATTAATAAATTCAGTCCTTTTATGGAGACCGGTTATTAAAAAAAATTGAAGATAATTAATTGAAAATGAAAAATTCTTTATGGGGTATTCCATGTGAACTCACCCAGGTCAAAACCCTCACCATCGCCAATCATATTGCCGATTTTTCCTGTGGTTGTATCTGATAAAATTTGACTTCTCAAATTTTTTCAGATTTTTTGAGGCATCCTGTGGGCAGCCATGTTTTTTTGCAAGTTTTATCTTCAAATGGCTGTAACTTCCGTAAAAATCAACCGATTTGAGTTTTTTTTTTTACAAAATGTGCGTCTTCGACTACACATTATTGTAAATGCAGGACTCGATGCAGGACTCAATGGACAATTTCAGATGACGAAAGATGAAAAAGACATGGAGATAACGTTCGAAAGATAGTACACCCGGGCCTTAAGCTTGAATTTATTTCTAAAATAGTGTGAATTGTCCAGTGAATAAACAAACAAAATTCATCAATAATGTAAATATGGAAACATTTAATGTCTCATTAAATTAAAGATCTCCCCATCAAGATTTCCCCGCCTCTCTTAGATCTTTTCGAAGGAGTTAATCGTAAACTCATCCTCAATCAGAGTTAGTTGATCTCATTTTGCCGATTCATTACGAAATTATCCCTCACTCAATCGCACCGTCTCCGTTCAACCTAGACCTGATTAAATCCCCGCAAAACACTGTTTTCCTCATCGTATTCATTACAATAAATCCATACAAAGACGACGCTTCGAAGAAGAAGCGTGCAACGAAAGGAGCGACTTCCGCTGAAAACCACAGCGAGAAAACCAAGGAACGAGGGAAGAGAGAAAAAAGTAAAGGTAAAAAAAAGGTGCATCGAACTGGGATGGTAAGAGTCAACGTCCAACGTCTAAGCGTGGATAAAGGAGCAGAACAGCAGGTATAAAGAAATCAAGGTTCCCCTCTGCCGGTGTTTGGGTTCCCACAGGAAAGCAGGAAACAACGTGCCCCGATGTTGCATGCTTGAGAGAGACAGATAAGACGCGTGGTGAGTGCGTCACAGGCCCGCAGAATGACCGAGACGAGTTGTTCAACTTTTGAAACACGAGTTTGACGAGTTTTTAATCCCATAAACTAGAAAATTAAAGTTTAGGTACAACTGCGTTTGTAAATCGGAGAAAATGAAATTTGGTTGGAGCGAAAATTCACGCAAATGGGGACATTATGTTGAAATGACGATGCATTAAAGAATATTTTGAGTACGTTGTTTTTTATTTCGATGAATCAGGAGAAAAATTGATGAGTTATAGGCGATTGAGAAATTCTGCATAATTTCTCTTGTGATGAGGAAATCAGTGGAAACTCGAAATTCCAGTGAGACTTAGGAAAAATTCGACACACAGCTGATTTTGTTTTAATATAAAATTTATGCCATTCGTGTAAAATAGGCAAAAGAAATATCCTTATAATATTGAAAGTACAAGATCGAAGGCGCGCTCCGCACCCCTAGCAATTTGATGGATTTTATATCAGTAGCGAAGTGGTAAAATGGTGCTAGTCAATTTTGACTAACTCAGAATCTAAGGCAGATAGCAAATTTGTTGTTATAACCTTTTTTATAGGGCCGATCGAGTGCTACAACAAATGTGATCGCGAAAATTTCGCTATCTCCCTTAGATTCCGGAATATTCCGCAAAAACTCAAGTGGGAGGTAAGTCGACTTGAACCGTTTTACCACTTCGCTACTGATATTGAGAAATTCTGCATAATTTCTCTTGTGATGAGGAAATCAGTGGAAACTCGAAATTCCAGTGAGACTTAGGAAAAATTTGACACACAGCTGATTTTGTTTTAATATAAAATTTATGCCATTCGTGTAAAATAGGCAAAAGAAATATCCTTATAATATTGAAAGTACAAGATCGAAGGCGCGCTCCGCACCCCTAGCAATTTGATGGATTTTATATCAGTAGCGAAGTGGTAAAATGGTGCTAGTCAATTTTGACTAACTCAGAATCTAAGGCAGATAGCAAATTTGTTGTTATAACCTTTTATATAGGGCCGATCGAGTGCTACAACAAATGTGATCGCGAAAATTTCGCTATCTCCCTTAGATTCCGGAATATTCCGCAAAAACTCAAGTGGGAGGTAAGTCGACTTGAACCGTTTTACCACTTCGCTACTGATATTGAGAAATTCTGCATAATTTCTCTTGTGATGAGGAAATCAGTGGAAACTCGAAATTCCAGTGAGACTTAGGAAAAATTTGACACACAGCTGATTTTGTTTTAATATAAAATTTATGCCATTCGTGTAAAATAGGCAAAAGAAATATCCTTATAATATTGAAAGTACAAGATCGAAGGCGCGCTCCGCGCCCCTAGCAATTTGATGGATTTTATATCAGTAGCGAAGTGGTGAAATGGTACAAGTCAATTTTGACTAACTCAGAATCTAAGGCAGATAGCAAATTTGTTGTTATAACCTTTTTTATAGGGCCGATCGAGTGCTACAAC
Organism: Diachasma alloeum; assembly: GCF_001412515.2. Lineage (NCBI taxonomy): Eukaryota > Metazoa > Arthropoda > Insecta > Hymenoptera > Braconidae > Diachasma > Diachasma alloeum. The sequence goes on from NW_021680427.1 coordinate 2,491,419, forward strand.
AAATGTGATCGCGAAAATTTCGCTATCTCCCTTAGATTCCGGAATATTCCGCAAAAACTCAAGTGGGAGGTAAGTCGACTTGAACCGTTTTACCACTTCGCTACTGATATTGAGAAATTCTGCATAATTTCTCTTGTGATGAGGAAATCAGTGGAAACTCGAAATTCCAGTGAGACTTAGGAAAAATTTGACACACAGCTGATTTTGTTTTAATATAAAATTTATGCCATTCGTGTAAAATAGGCAAAAGAAATATCCTTATAATATTGAAAGTACAAGATCGAAGGCGCGCTCCGCACCCCTAGCAATTTGATGGATTTTATATCAGTAGCGAAGTGGTAAAATGGTGCTAGTCAATTTTGACTAACTCAGAATCTAAGGCAGATAGCAAATTTGTTGTTATAACCTTTTATATAGGGCCGATCGAGTGCTACAACAAATGTGATCGCGAAAATTTCGCTATCTCCCTTAGATTCCGGAATATTCCGCAAAAACTCAAGTGGGAGGTAAGTCGACTTGAACCGTTTTACCACTTCGCTACTGATATTGAGAAATTCTGCATAATTTCTCTTGTGATGAGGAAATCAGTGGAAACTCGAAATTCCAGTGAGACTTAGGAAAAATTTGACACACAGCTGATTTTGTTTTAATATAAAATTTATGCCATTCGTGTAAAATAGGCAAAAGAAATATCCTTATAATATTGAAAGTACAAGATCGAAGGCGCGCTCCGCGCCCCTAGCAATTTGATGGATTTTATATCAGTAGCGAAGTGGTGAAATGGTACAAGTCAATTTTGACTAACTCAGAATCTAAGGCAGATAGCAAATTTGTTGTTATAACCTTTTTTATAGGGCCGATCGAGTGCTACAACAAATGTGATCGCGAAAATTTCGCTATCTCCCTTAGATTCCGGAATATTCCGCAAAAACTCAAGTGGGAGGTAAGTCGACTTGAACCGTTTTACCACTTCGCTACTGATATTGAGAAATTCTGCATAATTTCTCTTGTGATGAGGAAATCAGTGGAAACTCGAAATTCCAGTGAGACTTAGGAAAAATTTGACACACAGCTGATTTTGTTTTAATATAAAATTTATGCCATTCGTGTAAAATAGGCAAAAGAAATATCCTTATAATATTGAAAGTACAAGATCGAAGGCGCGCTCCGCGCCCCTAGCAATTTGATGGATTTTATATCAGTAGCGAAGTGGTGAAATGGTACAAGTCAATTTTGACTAACTCAGAATCTAAGACAGATAGCAAATTTGTTGTTATAACCTTTTTTATAGGGCCGATCGAGTGCTACAACAAATGTGATCGCGAAAATTTCGCTATCTCCCTTAGATTCCGGAATATTCCGCAAAAACTCAAGTGGGAGGTAAGTCGACTTGAACCGTTTTATCACTTCGCTACTGATATTGAGATTTTGGTACTGAATATTTAAATGCAATTTGAAATTCCTAATGGTTGAGAAATTTTGGTTTAATATTTATTGGAAACTATCTAAATAGAGAACTTGCATGAAGCTGAATTCTTTCCAATTCCCCTATTCACAACTTCCTTATAACATATGGATAGCTAAACGGCGAAAATTGTGGAAAAATATTGCCTAGATGTTTTTTGATAATTAATTGAAAATCCGTCGTTTTCGAGGCCAATTTTTCGGTTATGACGTCACAGAGACGGTCAGGTAACGCTTCATTGGTTGAAGAAGACGGGAGTGGGGCGTTGTCGTCCTCCATTGGCCGAGGCCCTTCTCAAGATTGGGTTAGGTCGGCTCGAGTCATTCTGTGACTGGTCCAATGCACGACCGTCTGTGTGACGTCATTAGCGATTTCAAAGCGTTTGAAATCTTCAATTTTTAACAATTAATTATTAATTAATGAGCAATATTCTAAACGTTTGTGAATGAAAAATGAATTATTCAGGGGCCAAACTTGATATTAGCAAATTGAAAAAAATTGGTCCCTATTCACTTGAATTCAACTTGAAACTTGAGAATTCGTAGGTAATTTCCCTCTGAAGTGATTTTAATGTCATAATTCTCCTGAACAGTGGAGAATTTACAAAATACCGGTCCAATATTATTCATTCGTGTTCGGTATTTCAAATTTTTTTATCATGATCGAAATATTCAAGGTCTTTAGACATTAGTCGTTTACGAATAATATTGAAGAATCGTAAAATTTTAGTGGTCATCTCGGGAAATAAAGTACTGTTATTTCCATTATGAGGAGCGTAAAACGTCTAATTATAAGAAAATAGAGATATAGCTGTTAAATGAGACGAACCATAAACGCCTGATTTTATGTTAATGGAAGCACAAATGAAAAAAAAATAGTCGATAAATCCAGCTATTGCAATTGTGTGTCATTATTTCACTCGTTTTTTTCACAGAAATATTCAATACAAAAAACAGAAATTTTCACTTTCTGGAGTATTTACTCTGTTGAAATATTTTTAATAGTTTAACAGTTTAATAATTTTAACCGTCCGCGGGGCAAACGAACAATAAACAATTAATTTTTTGTCACTCTGGTCGTAAGGCAGCGTTTTAGGCGCAAAATCACGTCAAACCACAAAAATCACCTCAACCACAAAAATTATGAATTTTCTGCCAATGGTCCGTTTTGCCCTACCATCCCCTTTAATAAAATTTTTTTTTTGCTTGAATTGCGTCAAACAGGTTTTTTTTTGACTGTTTCATTTTGTCCCACTCTCCCCTACTATTTTGCACTAATTATTCGTTTTCAGAAATATACAATCGATCTTCAACACTGTTAAAAAAATTTAACTGAATTTTCCAGAAAATGACACTGAATTCAATTTAATGGACAAAAGTCTATGAAACTTCAAGTTTCCCTGAAATTCAAGGAAATTCCTGATTTTTCAGTGGAAGAACCATCAAGACTCCGAAATTTCCATGAATTTTCAATGTAAACATGATAATTCAATAAGAAACTGCTCTGAAATTTCAAAAAATTGACAATTCAAGGACATTTTTGCTTGAATTTTCCTAATTTGCATTAATTTTCATGGAATAATTTAACTGAAATTTAAAATTTCCATGAATTTTCCACGAAAACCCCTAATTTTCAATGGTAAAATTCCCTGAAATTTCAATGAAACCGTCATTTGTGTCATATTTCGAGACTAAAGCCTGGAAACTTCAGTAAAAATTTTTTAACAGTGAATGCATTAGAAATCCCACGCGAAGAGCCCGCGACTTTCAAAACTCATAGTAGTCTCCCCTCAAAATTCGAGGCAATACATTAAAATGCTCCATGAACATAAACGTCTTACCTTTCCGAGAAACGGTCCTTTATGGTAGGCATTACCCTGGACCGGATCGACGACGTAATCCGGTTCACTATCACCAGTTGTGTTATGGCTCTCCCAAATGGACGTCAATTTGTTCTTAGACGGAGATCTGCCGATACCAACGACTGGTGTTGCATTGAACGACTGCAAATGACTGTTTTGACTTGTACCAATGGTCTGAGATCGTCTGTTCACCAATGAATCCAGCCCATCGAGGCTCGCAATGCGCGACGGTGTGTTTGAACGTTTCTGATTAATTCCACTGGTCCTTGGACCGGTGATAACGGTCGTCGAGAGACTTCCGGGCTCAGAACGAGCTCTACGAGTATCACAGGTCACACCAACGGATAATTCCATGAAGGAGGTAGCTACCACACGTCCGTCATTACCAGAGCCACGAATTGTTGATGTTCGTGGTGAATATGTGGGATTAAAGATTCTCTCGTAATTCACCAGAGAATTCATCAGTGAATTCTTCACATTCGACCCAATTTCCTGGGAATTTCTCAATGGAATACACGAGGCAGGCACTTCGGTGTCTCTTATCGTAAAACCAAAATTAACTTTGGCAGTGGGTTGATTAGTAAGAGCATTGCGGTCTTGACATCCGTTCGAATATTTCGGCATTTGCGAATTTTTCAATGGAGTTTTCGTTCCTGGGGGCTCCATAATCGTGTCTCGTTCACGTGACATTTTGGGGTGATTTTATTTTGGTAAACTTGAGGGATAATATTTGTGATACCGTGGAATAGCCAATGACGCTTTGATGTATAGATTAATTCGGCCAAGGCTCTTGTGACGTAGTCGAAATGCTGGTGGTGTGTTACGAACGATCGATGGTATTGCTTCGGAGGAGTTTCAACTGCCGTCTTTCATTAATTGAGCGGTGGGGATCACGTCCTGTTGACACCATTGGTTTTTATTATTATCTGATGCTAGGTGAATGAGAGAAGTTGGATAATTGGGGTGTTGGAGGGATTTTTTTAAGTTGAAGCAGAATGGTGAAGTGGGAAAATTAGGTGAAATATATTAGGAAAACATCAGGAAAAACGAGGAAGTCACAGTCAATTAGAAACACCTCGAGATTGGGATGACATAATACAGGCGCTCTCAATTGCCTGTAACTAATTAATTTGATTTTTTTATTGGAATAGAAAAATAGGTGTCTAATTTTTTCAGTTAATATTGATATCCACACGCACAAAATAAATAATAAAAATACCCAGTGAATTCACTAGACAATTCTATTGGATTTGGCTGGTTCTACTGAAATGTTCAATGGAAAATATTCTATAGAAAAAGACAATTGAATTCGATTCTTCTGTACAACTTAGTCTATTGGATATGTGTGTTTGTTTTTATTATTATCTGATGCTAGGTGAATGAGAGAAGTTGGATAATTGGGGTGTTGGAGGGATTTTTTTTAGTTGAAGCAGAATGGTGAAGTGGGAAAATTAGGTGAAATGTATTAGGAAAACATCAGGAAACGCGAGGAAGTCACAGTCAATTAGAAACACCTCGAGATTGGGATGGCATAATACCGGCGCTCTCAATTGCCTGTAGCTAATTAATTTGATTTTTTTATTGGAATAGAAAAATAGGTGTCTAATTTTTTCAGTTAATATTGATATCCACACGCACAAAATAAATAATAAAAATACCCAGTGAATTCACTAGACAATTCTATTGGATTTGGCTGGTTCTACTGAAATGTTCAATGGAAAATATTCTATAGAAAAAGACAATAGAATTCGATTCTTCTGTACAACTTAGTCTATTGGATTTGTGCGTTTGTTTTAGTAGTATCTGATGCTACGTGAATAAGAGAAGTTGGATAATTGGGGTGTTGGAGGGATTTTTTTTAGTTGAAGCAGAATGGTGAAGTGGGAAAATTAGGTGAAATGTATTAGAAAAACATCAGGAAACGCGAGGAAGTCACAGTCAATTAGAAACACCTCGAGATTGGGATGGCATAATACCGGCGCTCTCAATTGCCTGTAGCTAATTAATTTGATTTTTTTATTGGAATAGAAAAATAGGTGTCTAATTTTTTCAGTTAATATTGATATCCACACGCACAAAATAAATAATAAAAATACCCAGTGAATTCACTAGACAATTCTATTGGATTTGGCTGGTTCTACTGAAATGTTCAATGGAAAATATTCTATAGAAAAAGACAATAGAATTCGATTCTTCTGTACAACTTAGTCTATTGGATTTGTGCGTTTGTTTTAGTATTATCTGATGCTACGTGAATAAGAGAAGTTGGATAATTGGGGTGTTGGAGGGTTTTTTTTTAGTTGAAGCAGAATGGTGAAGTGGGAAAATTAGGTGAAATGTATTAGAAAAACATCAGGAAACGCGAGGAAGTCACAGTCAATTAGAAACACCTCGAGATTGGGATGGCATAATACCGGCGCTCTCAATTGCCTGTAGCTAATTAATTTGATTTTTTTATTGGAATAGAAAAATAGGTGTCTAATTTTTTCAGTTAATATTGATATCCACACGCACAAAATAAATAATAAAAATACCCAGTGAATTCACTAGACAATTCTATTGGATTTGGCTGGTTCTACTGAAATGTTCAATGGAAAATATTCTATAGAAAAAGACAATTGAATTCGATTCTTCTGTACAACTTAGTCTATTGGATATGTGTGTTTGTTTTTATTATTATCTGATGCTAGGTGAATGAGAGAAGTTGGATAATTGGGGTGTTGGAGGGATTTTTTTAAGTTGAAGCAGAATGGTGAAGTGGGAAAATTAGGTGAAAAGTATTAGGAAAACATCAGGAAAAGCGAGGAAGTCACAGTCAATTAGAAACACCTCGAGATTGGGATGGCATAATGCAGGCGTTCTCAATTGCCTGTAGCTAATCAATTTGATTTTTTTATTGGAATAGAAAAATGTGTGTCTAATTTTTTCAGTTAATATTGATATCCACACGCACAAAATAAATAATCGAAATATCTAGCGAATTCACTAGACAATTCTATTGGATATGTATTCACCTTTCTATTAGTTTTCGGCTGGTTCTACTGAAATGTTCAATGGAAAATATTCTATAGCAAAAGACAGTAGAATTCGATTTTTCTGGACAACTTATTCTATTGGATTTGTGCGAATTCGCTGGGGTTTTTTATGAAATGTTTTCATACGTGCAACGTTGAAAATTTAATACAAAACCTCCACTCAATCGTTGTGGAAAAAATGTATTTTACAGTGAAATGGTGGAATGAATAAATTCAATTCAGTATTGACTATTGACCAGTTTTCAATGAATATCTCGGAATCTAAGGGAGATAGCAAACTTTTTATTGTAACCTTTTTTGTAGAACCGATTGAGAGCTACAACAAATATAATTACGGAAATTTCGCTATTTCCCTTAGATTCGGAAATATTCCTCAAAAACTCAACTGAGAGATAAGTCGACGTAAACCGTTTTACCACTTCGCTACTGAATTTAATTTTAGAATAGATGAGTTTTTAGGGAATATATTGACATCTATGAGGAATAACGAATTTTTCGTGGAATGATTTTCTTTGTAAGGCATGAAGAATTCCACGCATGAAGAAATTTAATAGAAAAACCTAGCGAATTCGTTAGAAAATTCTATTGGATTTTTATTGAACTTTCTATTCATTTTTGGCCGATGCTATTGAAATTGCCAATAGGAAACAAACCAAAAACCAAGAAAATGAGAGTTGAGTTGAGAGTGAAAGTTATAAAGAAAAATCGAATTCTATTAAACATGTCAATCGAATCGACCAAAAACTGATAGAAACTACAATAGAAATCCAATAGAATTTTCTAACGAATTCGATAGGTTTTTCTATTAAATTTTTTCGTGTCATAGGGATTTCGTTATTTTTTTAATTCAGAGTGGAAACACTCAATAGTGAAGTCGTAAAATAACATTAACTTGTTTACTCTGTTCAGTTTTTGTCTGTTTAGTCGTTGTTTTCTACGGAATATCTTGAAATTCAAGAGAGACAGCGAACTTCATAAGACGAGCTCTTTTATAGAACAGAATGAAGTTTATAAATAAGACTCTTATAATTAAAACTAAGTATTTTATTTTAGGTTTGAAGATATTTATTAAGGTTCAGAAGTGAAGAGATAAAACCGAAATGTAAGAGAAATAGCAAAATTTTTGTGAGGCCCTGTCTTATGGAGTAGAGCGGGATGTATATAAAAAAGTCATGTCTAGTACTTTCTTCTAATTTTCATATTCAACATTAAAAATTCAATGCAAAATCCGAATTCAACCGTTGGAAAAATTAAATTCAAGAGGGAAATGGTGACATGAAAAAACTCATTTTCACTTTAGAATAGATGAGTCTTGGAGTGATTTTCATTGTAGAATTTTATGAGGATATCGTTATTTTTTTAGGTTCAGAGATATTTACCGAACACTCAGTAGTGAAGTTGTAAAACAAAATCAATTAAGTTTATTTAGTCTTTGCTCTTTACTGAATATCTGGAAATTTCAAAGAGATAGCGAATTTTTTATCCCCATTCAATCGTTGCAGATGGCAAATTAAATTTAAGAATGAAATGGTGAAATGAAGAAACTCATTGTCACTTTAGAATAGATTAGCATTTGCGATGATTTTCTTTGTAGGGAATCAAGAATTTCAGAAGAAGTTAATTTTTTTTTCAGAAATCTTTATCAAACACTCAGTGTGGTATCCTAAAACAAAATCAAGTTTGTTTAATCTGTTTTTTACTGAATATACTTCGAAATTCAAGAGAGATAGAGATAATTTTTTATCAACAACTTTTTTCGTAGGACAGAATGAAACCTGTTAATAAAACTTCTATAATAAAAACTTCGTTATTTTTTCTAGATGTGAAGATATTAGGCCGTGACTATTCGCATCATTGAGTGAATCACTCCCGTACACTCCATACACTCCACGCATGCG
>NW_021680428.1:0-13674 GCF_001412515.2 Diachasma alloeum
AAACCTGCCCGATGAAATTAAAAAACGACGTGTATTAGCATCACGAGAGAAGTTGAGTAAATGAAATTAGTTTTTTTGGCAAATTAACTTACGTTAATTCATGTGAAACCTCTTATAAAATAGTCATCAATTTTTTTTCTCACTCACTCAATTTTTTACATTTTAAATAACCAGTTGGACCTGGAGAATCTTTTATTCTAGATGACTTTAGTAGCAAAAAATTGAGGGTGAAATATCCAGGATTCTTCTAGACTTTTTAACATTTTTGAATGAAACTTTCGGTGCATTTGTGAAAAATTTTCATTAGACTATTTTTTCGGTAAAATTTCAAGGGATTTCATAATTTAAAATTCACAATTTAAAGTAAAAATTAAGAAAAGCTATAAATTTGAAATTCATTTTCTTGAAAATGAATACAAGTCAGGAAAATTTCATTGAATTTCCACTGAAATTCCATGTGTTTTTTAATACTCTATTTCTTAATTATATTAATTAATTATAGGACAAAATTTCCCCGGAGCAAATTTGTAAATACAGTATCAACATTCACGTGAGGAAAAACGTAGATTTTAGCGAAACTCGACTGTCCCTGTGAGAAAATCCAAAATCTGACCCTTGGTCCAGGTGAAAATGAAAATTAATTATGAGCATTTTATAGCACGAAAGTATCGTTGGTCTCCCTCGAGGAGAAAATGCGAAATGAAAAAAAGCCTAACAAATTTAGTTGACATTTGTGAATAACAAAGCCGTCGAAAATACGGAAACATTAGATTTATTCACTGGAAGAACGTTTTTAGATTATTATTGTTCCTTTACGATCAGAAGAGACTTGTGTGTTTTGTAATTTTATTCGTCCCTCCTCTGATTGTTATCCACCAATGAAATCAACAATTAAAGAATAAAAAATTGATATTTTGGGGACTCACCGGTCGTTGAAACACCCGGCGTCAGCTTGGCATATATTCCAATCCAACTCCAACAATTCCACTTTTCACGTTGATCCTTCTCTATTCGTGCAGTACCAAAGGCCGGCCGCCATGATGGATGTGCGCAGAGAAGTTGCGCACTAGCCATGTTTTTGGCATTTGCACTTTTTCTACGTCTCGATTCTATAATAATGCAATAATACAGTCTGAGTTTTTGTGATAAAATCCTTTCTCGCCATGAATGTCAACTGATTATTGCATGAAAAATAATTATTTCCCCGGTTTAATCCCCTTTCTCACCGAAAATCCGCGGACGAACGCCAAACCCTGCAGCCCCTGCCAGTGGCCAGCCGCCATGATGGATGTGCGCAGTGAAGTTGCGCAGTAATGATGTTTTTGACATTGCACTCTTTATACGTCTCGATTCTGCAATAATGCAATAATAAAGTCTGATTTTTTGATAAAATCATTTCTTGCCATGAATGTTAGCTGATTATTGTATTATTAATAATTATTTCCCCGGTTTAATCCCCTTTCTCACCGAAAATCCGCGGACGAACGCCAAAACCTCCATCCTCTGCCAATGACCCGCCGCCATGTTGAATGTGCGCGGAGGAGTTGCGCAATAGCGAAATTTGGCATTCCACTTTTTAGAGGTGTAGGCTTCATAATATGCACTCATAAAGTCTGATTACTTGATAAAATCACTGCCTGCCATGAATATTAACTGATTATTGCACTATTAATACTAATTTCCCGGGTTTAATCCCCTTTCTCACAGAAAATCCGCAGACAAACGCCAAACCCTCCATTCTCTGCCAGTGGCCAGCCGCCATGATGAATGTGCGCGGAGGAGTTGCGCAATTGTGCGCAATAGCGAAATTTGGCATTGCACTTTTTAGAGGTCTAGGCTTCATAATATGCACTAATAAAGTCTGATTACTTTATAAAATCACTGCCTGCCATCAAAATTAACTCATTATTGCACGATTAATAATTATTTCCCCGATTTAACCCCCTTTCTCACTGAAAATCCGCGGACGAACGCCAAAACCTCCATTCTCTGCCAGTGGCCGGCCGCCATGATGAATGTGCGCGGAGGAGTTGCGCAATTGTCATATGTTTGGGATTTATAATGATAGTATACGACAATAAACTCTAATTTATGAATTGTCATTCTTTGATCAACTATTGTATAATGCCCATCACAATTATGACACCCCAATTCCTTAATTTCGATATTAAACTGCAAAAAACATTTGCGGTGGGTGGCAAATTGTGACTGGCGTCTGCTGGCGACTCCTATATATTGTATACTATATCAAATTCGCTTATTTGAATGTCAACGGACAGATACTGCTACAATTGAGAAAAAAACACGGTTCAGACAAAGTGCTGCTTCCCAGGAAATTTTTTCCGGGTAAATTTTCGTTGGGGGAAATTTACATATGAAAAGACATTGTTTTATTTGTTCCTCGTAAGTAAAGGAATCGTTTGTTCGTTGTTTGCTCGTCCTAAAAACACTGTTACTATTTTGAATAATCGCAATTTTTTATTATTTTCTTTCAATTGATTATCATTATACCTTATGATACTGTGAATTGTCCTCTGCTTCCATCTCGTATGAAATTTTTGAACCCATCTTTCCACTTGGAAATGGCCTTGAGGCACAGGTTATACAAAATAAAAAACCGACGGGGACTCCAAGAATAAAAAAAAAAAAGCTGCAGGCGGATCTCGCTCTCACATTGTGTGAAAGGCATCCGCTCACGTTGGGCTTTCCTCAAGTTAGTGCTTGCAGTGATTCTACTCCCATGATCTTCGATGAACATCTCTATACGTGGACCATACGGTGGTATCCGGCAGCCCCAGGTCAACGAAATATCCCGTTGTCTTTTTCACCTTTTTTGGAGAGAAAAATGTCTACAAATAAAGTACCTCAGTTTATCCCACTACTGTAACTCATTATTTTATCTCAGTGAACGATTATTTTTTTATGAGAAAAATGACCGTGGGATAATTGAAAAGCATATTTCATTTGAGGAGGGTGGATCAATAATAAAATAATTAATTTTTAATTATTAAATAAGCCAACGAGTGATTCTGAAATATACGAGAAAAAAAATCAGCGTGGAGATTGGAGGAAACGAGGTGAGTCCTTTATACAATCTATATGGCATAACTGTAAACTGTCATTATATAGGATGGAATAATGTGTGTCACATACCTACAACAGAGAATTTTAAGCTCTGACGCGCATGACTTATCTTCGAACCAAGAGACAAACAATTGATATATATATATATATATATATATATTATATATATATTTTTTTTCAAGTTTCATCAATTATGCTACCTTTGTGAAGATAATTTATTCGATTAATATATTAATGTAGTAAATTGTCACGTTTGGATAGAGCTAGTTTTGTGTGAAGACACTTGTAAGCAGCTGTCAAAAAAGAAATAATTGTCTTTTGAAATTTCCTAGTTTTTATTCATATATAGTATATTCATTGAATTTAACCACGAATCAGTGGAATGGGACCCTTTTTATGTTGAATTTATATGGAGAAATTTCTTGTCATTTTGAATGATGATAAGAGTAATCGCCTAGTTTTAACTTATTCACAATTGAAAAATGTTAAATATTCCTTGGTAGGGAAGGGCCGGGCAAAATCTTCATTTATAATTGAAGATATTGACAATCAATATCCCCTAGGCATTTATATGAAAATCAAAAAATTTTACCGGATAATGTCCAAAAATTTCATCTTTTAACTGACTGAAAGTATTCGGAGAAAAAATATTTCTTCAATTTTCCATTTTCCATAGGATTTATTTGCTCCTTCTCTCCCTACTCTTTAGTGACTTGTCACTTGTCACACCAGCGCAATCATGGAAGGACCAGAAGTTACATTTTTGTTTCAATTTGGACTGTTGCGTGATACTGTTAGTGCAGAGGCACGTACTTTAACACTAAAAGGACTTAAGGAACACGCCTGTGAATTCATCAATAGCAAGTGCCCGGATCATGGACTCACTCAGCTGTTTGAGAGACTCTTGTTATTCAAGCATGATTATAATTCAACAAATATACTTCATTTGATTACAAATGCTATTGAAGTAGTTGATGAGACACTCGTGGAGATTGTACTCAGTGGTAAAGGAAAACTTTTATTATCTTGATTATTTTTCTTCTTCTTCTTCTTCCTCCTCGAATTCGATTCTATTGCATTCCATTTAATTTGAGCGATATAATATTTTTAGCACAAATACCAACGGAGGAAGTTGTCGTCCGACCACACGCCCTGTCTGTTCACTCCTACAAAGCACCAACTTTTTGTGATTTCTGTGGAGAAATGCTTTTCGGATTGGTTAGACAGGGATTGAAATGCGAGGGCTGTGGAATGAATTACCACAAACGTTGCGTTATAAAAGTCCCCAACAACTGCATGCAGGACACAAACCGACGCAGACGTAGCTCAACATTACTCAACGTTCCAAGATCCCCCAGTCAGGGGTCAACCAGCAGTTTGACGAGTGCCAGTGATGATAATCAGAGTGCTGGCACATCGTCCACAACAAGTTGTAATAACACGAATTTATCAATACCATCGATAATAACCCCAAAACAGTCACGTTCACCTTCTCTCGGTGGAAGACCCGTTTGGGTTGAGCGAGAAATGGCTATGAGAATTAAAATTCCCCATACGTTTGTTTTACATTCGTATACGAGACCGACTGTTTGTGGTTATTGTAAAAAGTTGTTACGTGGACTGTTTAAACAGGGGTTGCAATGCAAGGATTGCCAATACAATGCCCATAAGAAGTGTATTGAGAAAATACCCAAGGATTGCACCGGGGAGAATCCCAAAGATATTGGAGGTGAGAGATACAATTACTTTCAAGGGAAATCTAATACTTTAACAGACATGTCAAGTTTTTTCCAAGTTTTAAAATGTGATATTTATCAATAACTAATCTCAATCATATTCATTTTAGGCATATTTCATTCAGACTTTTGTTCTTTTTTTAATCATTAATATCTGAGAATAAACCGTGGATAATGAAATTTTTTTAGTTTATTTTATCTACAGCTCTCCCTCTGCTGAGAAAGAAAAAAAAGAGGTATCTAAAAAAAATGTACCCTTTCTTTTGAATTTGCTGATTTTTTTTTTATTGCAGAATCATTTGACATGTTTACTCATCTCGTCCATCTCACTAGTTGACTAGAATGGTTTTTTTATTTTTGACATTTATGAGCAGGTAACGAATACACAGATAGTGATGTTGGCAGCGAGCCAGAGAGCAGATGTGACGGAAAAAATGAAGAGGGGGATGGAGATAGTGATGCTGAGTCTCCGCCAAGAAAATCACACATTTTTTACGGGGATGATGGGGAAAATCAGGTCAATGGCGAATATAATGTAAGTGTTCTGCATTCAAAGATAATTCGTGCGAGCTAATGATGGTTTTTTTTTTTTTAATGTGCGTTGACAGAATCAGCTACCCAGTCATGATGATGGATCTCCGGATGATTGTAGGAAGTCTCAACCGTCTAGGTGAGTTTGGCCTTTTTTAAATTGAGAAAATTCTCTCAAAATCACTCGTTTATAAGGATACAGAATATTGTCGATAAAAAGTTGCCTTTTCTCTGGGGAGGGGACAAAAAAAACCAAGTAATAAACTAGAATGAAAAGAATTTTTTTTCATTTTCAGTTGTAGTTCAAGCCCCAGCAACAATATTCCTCTAATGCGAATCGTCCAAAGTATAAAACACACTAAGCGCCGTGGCTCGAAAGTATTGAAAGAAGGATGGATGGTTCACTTCACAAACCGCGATCGGATGAAACGCCGACACTATTGGAGGCTGGATTCCAAAGCAATAATGCTATTTCAAAGTGATACTGGATCAAAATACTACAAAGAAATACCTTTAGCTGAGATATTGGGTATAGATACGGTTAGGCCACAAATAACCCCTGATTCTAATCACTGCTTCGAACTTCGGACTGCAAATGTTGATTATTATGTGGGAGAAGATCCACTCAAAACGGATTCTAATGCACAATTACCACCGCCTGAAAGTGGTATTGGAGCGCATTTGGCTAGATCCTGGGAGACCAGTATTCGTCATGCTTTGATGCCTGTTACCAATAATTCTAATAGCAGTGAGTACTAGTGGTAGTGTACAACCCATTAATAAATAAAATGAAATAAAATAAAATAAAACGATTAAGATTAATAATTCCATTTAATTGATATTTGATTAATTGATCTTGAAAATGATTTATTCTTAGAATAAAAATATTATATAATAATTCCAGACGAAAATCAATCGAGTGAAGCTGAAGACTCAGTAACCGATATGTCCCAAATATATCAAATCTTTCCCGATGAAGTACTCGGCTCTGGACAATTTGGAATTGTCTACGGAGGGACTCATCGTAAAACTGGTCGAGCAGTTGCGATAAAAGTAATTGACAAGCTTCGATTTCCCACAAAACAAGAGGCACAACTTAAAAACGAAGTAGCAATCCTACAAAATTTATCCCACAGCGGAGTTGTCAACCTTGAGAGAATGTTCGAAACTCCAGAAAGAATATTTGTCGTAATGGAGAAGCTCAAAGGTGACATGCTGGAGATGATTCTAAACTCTGAGCGTGGAAGACTCAGCGAACGCATTACAAAATTCCTCATAACTCAGATTCTAGTTGCACTAAAACATCTGCACAGTAAAAATATCGTTCATTGTGATCTCAAGCCTGAAAATGTTCTCCTCAGTAGCAACAATGATTTTACGCAAGTGAAATTGTGTGACTTTGGATTTGCCAGAATCATCGGTGAGAAGAGCTTCAGAAGAAGTGTCGTGGGTACTCCAGCCTATCTTGCACCAGAAGTATTAAGAAATAAAGGATACAACCGATCATTGGACATGTGGAGCGTTGGCGTTATTGTTTATGTTTCCCTGAGTGGAACTTTTCCGTTTAATGAAGATGAGGATATTAATGAGCAAATTCAGAACGCTGGATTTATGTATCCACCGCACCCATGGAAAGAAATATCTTCTGACGGTAAATATGCTTTTTTCTAATCATCATCATTTACTAATGGGTTTATTCTTTTCTTTTTCCTTTTGCAATGAAATGGGTGTGTTGGATTTTTTTCTAGCCATTGACTTGATTAATAATTTATTGCAAGTCAAGCAGAGGAAGAGATTCACCGTTGATAAAAGTCTAGCACACGTTTGGTTACAGGTAAAAATGTTAATAACAATAAAATATTGTCTACTAAGATTACTCATAAATCATCAAAGACCAGTATTTCCTATAAATGTCACTTGCCAGGATTATCAAACATGGTGTGATCTTCGTCAACTAGAAGCACAAGTTGGCTGTCGTTACTTGACTCACGAGAGTGATGATGCCCGTTGGATGGCACATGAGGAGGTTCAACAGACATGACACGACTACCTGCCTAAAATCAACATCGAATCTTCAACATTCTCACATCCATTCCACAAAGGTTGGGCTCGCTCAGCTCGAGCCACTCTACGTCGATTCATTCGTGCCTGAATTAATCATTTCCAGCAATAAGAAAGAAATATTTCCCCCTTATGCACCTATTGACAAATATTTTACCAACGATGTATCAAATTTTAAGTTTAAGTTCAAAAATTCAAATCGTGTTTTCTACAGTTGTATTACCATATCACTGATGAGAACCAATAATGGAATTTGAGGAGCAGCTGAAGTAAAAAAAAAATATATATTCCTGAAAGGCCTGTAGAGATTTTAATCAACTTGAATCATCGCTCTTGCTTCTTCTTCTTCTTCTTCTTCTTCTTCTTCGTCTTCTTACAGGATTAAAAACTTTTAAATGTTCCAAATCTAACTGTACATTCCATCTAAGAAATCAATTGGGTTGGTGCATGGAATTTTTTTTATTTGATAAACTGATGACATTTATAAAAGTACCAATTTTGTCAGACAGCTCCTTGTGTCAAGGGATTTTTTCGAATTTGTAAAAAAGCTTCTTATAGAAAAAAAATTGCAGATATTAATCTAAAACTAAGGCCACCACTTAACTAATATATAATTTACAATGTATTTAATCACATGTTGAGAGATAGAATTTAAATTTCATAAGATTCATTGTTGTTCGCTCGTGCGCATTGTAAATTATTCACCGCGATTTTTCGGTATTTATTGCAATTTTTGTATAAAAATTATGAATGGAGATTGAGAAATACATTGCTAATGGACAAAATGAAAATTGCTAATTACTAGGAGAAGTAATTATAGATTTATGAATAACATTCCATTTTAGATTGAGCATTTTAGTAATTAATTCATGGATAAAGTAACCTGACAATATTCGAATAGGGCATAAAAATTTGAGCTCAAACATTCACCCAGCAAATTGGACAACTAAAATCATTATGCTATTATTGATTGATTGAGTTGTATTTTTTTAATTTCATTCTCTGATAACAGTATAATGATAATCAAACGAATTGATATTCTGCAAAATTTTAAATTGTACCAAATAACAGAGATTCGTTTCTTTTCATGACAATTAATATTGTTTTTATCTCGGCTATGATTCCATTTATTGATTTATTAATTTTTATCAATTTTAATTGCGACTGGTTGTGGGATCTGATACTACTATTTTATACGCTGTGTTTTTTATATGGGAAATGTACAAGTACGTTGTGAAATATTCTTTATTATTATTATTATTATTATTATAAAATATGCAATAAATAAATACTGTTTAATCCATCAAAATATTAATTTTGAAATGAATTTTAAAAATACAGTATTTCATCCAGGTATCAACTATTTGAATGTGTTATTTCATTTGGTTTCTATGATATAATCTCAGAATTGAAGAAATTTTTTTTATAAAGATAATTGATTTATCATCATGAGAAAATTTCGCCATGTCTCTTAGATTAATTTTTTTATCATAAAACTTGCATTATGTTTGTAATGGAAAACGAAGCATATTAGTTTAGAGAAGAAAAGAGAATGTGGAGAAGGGCTATAGAATAGAAAACAGTGAATTCTTGTTCCCGAAAAGCCCTCAAGCATTTCTTCTTTTGTATGATATGTCAAAGTGCTCATGTTCTGATAATTAGAAAATATTATTCATTGCCGAGACTCTTCTGCTCCTACCTTAGACATCAACACTCGCTAATTATAAATAATTGTGCGTAAATAATAAATACTGGAAAACTCAAAATATTATTGCTTACATTGAATGTTTATTCACTTTGCGATAAGCATGTAATTGGCCGAATAATAAGCCATTCCAATACAAAAAGTCAAACAAAAATTTTCTAATCTAAATTTAAAAAAAGTATTGAGCTATTCGTTTTCAAAATGAATTACTAAAATATTTGAGCAGTCGAAATTAATTCGTTACCTTTGACGATTTTGTTTCTGAAATTTTTCCCACCTTCTTCCCTGATGTGACACTTGCAGCTACTGGAAATAATTGCTCTTCTTCAAATGCGTCATTCTGTGTCACAGAGTAATTCGGTCAGTCGTCGAAATCGTTTACAACAGCGAGTTGCTATATTATAAAGAAGAATGATACGCATACCAAAATAACTATGAAGAAAACTTTTACCGCAATTATTAAAAAACGTATTTGTACAGTTGCAAGTGTTTCTGCAATAAACAGGTGGTAAATAGAATTCAACTCATTTGTTCCTGAATGAGTTTATCTCAATCATCCAATACTAATTTCCAAAGTCATTATGAGATGATGATGATAATAATAATAATAGTAATGAGCAATAATTGATCTGTGAAGAAAAAAAAACAAGCTACAAATCCAATCTCGCATTAATTTCCTCTTATTATAATTTACTCGAAGATGTCTATTGGAAACATCTTAGTAATAACATGGATGTGGTTCCTTATTTTTGGGGGAAAATCATCAATGAGTGAGTGGATAGATATACCGGAATTTTCAGATGAATCCAAAGTTTATAGAGTATCCTTCAATAAATACGAAAGGAACAAAATTGCTGAGCGACACTCGAACAGTGATAATAAGTATGCTTTTCACACTTCTGATTTTTATAATGTGGGGAATGCAAAAGGAACAACAGATAATCCTTTTTTCAAATTTCCAACTACAACATTGAAAGATGACCTGACGACGATTGTTGTTTCTCAAGTAATTAGTTATAAAAAAGTAAATGACTCTGCGACAAATTTGAATAAAGTGACTGGAGATGATAACAGTAAAGATGATGATGATGGAGTAGTAACTGAAGAACATGATGAAGAAACTACAACAGAAAATCCAACTATTTCGAGTGAGAAACCATCGGATTTGCCAGAATCAACGATAAATGACGGAGGAAAATCTTCACTTGATTATTTACCCGTGGATTTATTCAAACAAGTCCATCGGATGCTTTTGCAAAACAAACAGACGAGTATCAAAGGAAAGTTTGATTTTTTGAGGAAATTTAAATACGCATTGTTGAAAGAGATAGGTATCCAATTAATAGCTTAATTTTACTGTGATTTTTCATTCTGCTGTTACAGAGAGTAAATGAAGCTTTTTTTTTTTGTCTAGAATCAAGGCTTGCTGCCTTGATAGGTCCCACCGCTCCCACCAGGGTGAAAAGAGGGTCTGGCTGGGATGACGATCATGTCGGGTTTCCCTCAGTGGAAGGCGCATTACTCGCAATATCTTTCCTGACATTTGCTGTTTATCTTGTGCAATTAGTAATGGTAAATGATGATAAGAGAGATGAGAAACAATACATTGTTTTAAAAGCTTTCAGTTATACGAGTGATAAACTCTGTAATTACTCATATCAATCTGACATTTTTAATCAATTGTTGATTTAATAATAAAAAAAAATACTACTAATTGTTTCCATAATTTCCAGATGTTATTCAGAAATCTGGCAAACAATTCATCGGCAACGAGTACAGTATTGGTCAATAGAAATAAACGATCAACTGCTATCTCCGAAGAGACTGTGAGAATTCTCCAATATCTTGAGGAATTCACAATGAAACAAAAAAATACCCATTAAACAATAATAATGTATAGTAAAACTAATAAATCTTGATCCACGATATGCCTCTATTCGTTTCCCTCACGTCGTCTCATTTTAAAAATAATAATAATAACCCATATTTACTGGAAAGAGCGTACTTTCACTCTGACTAAAATTCTTCAAAAGAATTCAATTCCCTCCTCTCATAAGTATAGATGAAAAATTTATTTTATCTCTACTGTAACTCGGTGTGAAATTATCTCTCTCTCTCTCCCCCTCCCCCTCTCTTATCATATAATACGTGGCTGCTTGTGTGCTCTTTATTTTATTATAATACCATATAAATATGGATTACAATCGAATTGACAGTATTTCAAGGTCGCAACATCCTAACAATCATTCAGGCAAAATACAATATGGGACTGCTGGTTTCAGAACAAAGTAAGAAAACAATTGATTAAAAATCAAAATTGATGATTTAAAGGGGATTTGTTGGTTAGAGAACTACCTGTCAGTAGAAACATCAATCATAATAATTGTCTTGTTTTTCAAGAGATGAAGAAAAATCTTTTTTTTTTCTCCGCATTTGAATTTTGTTTCAGTTCGGATGCCCTCGATCATGTTTTATACCGTATGGGAATTCTCACAGTATTGCGATCCAAATTGAAAAATGCAGCAATTGGTCTAATGATTACTGCAAGCCACAATGAAGAACCTGATAATGGTGTCAAACTCGTTGATCCCGCTGGCGAGATGTTGGAATCCTCCTGGGAGGACATTGCCACTCATCTCGCCAATGTTCCAGACTCTGAATTAGTCAGCACCCTCAAGAAAATTGTCAACGAGCAGAATATCAATGAAGATACACCGGCGAGTGTAATTATAGGTAGAGACAGCAGAGAAAGCGGTTGGGCTCTGTCGAGATCTGCCATTGATGGAATCAATGCAGCCGATGGATCTATCCAGGACTTTGGCATCATTACGACTCCTCAATTACATTATTTGATTGTCTGCAGTAATACTAATGGAGCTTATGGGGAGAGCAGTGTTGAAGGCTATTTTTCGAAACTTGGAGATGCATTTTTAAGGGTCAAAGAGTCCAAGAATAAAGATATTTATTTGGGAGAAATTTATTTGGATGCTGCCAATGGAGTTGGAGGAATTGCTGCCAAGGAGTTTCAAAAAATTTTGGATGGCAACTTGACAATTAGGGTTTTTAATGATGGAAATGGAGCATTGAATTACAAAGTAAAGAGGAGCGATCAAAGTTGATAAAAAAATTATTTAAAATAATTAATAAATTCTTTAGATTTTCCTTGTTTGTTGGTTTATTGGTTCGTTTGCAGTGTGGAGCTGATTACGTTAAAGTACAACAACGTCCACCCCTCAATAGCCCAGTGAAACCATTTACGAGGTGCGTGAGTATCGATGGAGATGCTGACAGAGTGGTTTATTATTACATAGATGAGTGTGAAAAATTCCACTTGCTCGATGGCGACAGAATAGCCACATTGACTGCTGGTTATCTCAAAGAGCTTGTTGAGGAGAGTGGCTTGAATATTCGGCTTGGGTTGGTGCAAACAGCATATGCTAATGGAGCTTCAACCAATTATATTTCTCAACTACTGGTACCTATATTATTATTATTATTTGAATATTTTTTACCAAGCAAAGCATTTTTTTTTCATTTTCTGGCTTCATTGTAGAAAGTTCCAGTTGTTTGTACCGACACTGGAGTTAAACACTTGCATCGTAAAGCTCTGGAATTTGATATAGGAGTATATTTTGAAGCCAATGGACATGGCACCGTAGTAGTGAAGCAAAATATCCTTGAGATGATAACAATAGCCTCACAAACAAATAGGTAAATATTCAAATAATTCTTTTTAAAAATGATATTTTAGGACAATTTATAAAAAACAAAACTACTTGTCAGCAGGAGCCTTGCAGAGAAATGTCAAACAGCAGCATTAAAACTTAAAAATCTCATTGACATAGTCAACCAGACTGTTGGCGACGCACTCAGTGATATGCTTCTGGTAGAGGCAATTCTCTACGCCAGAGGCTGGGATGTCACTACGTGGGAGAAGAGCTATGCTGATTTACCCAATCGACAACTCAAAGTTAAAGTACAGGATAGAAATGTTATTCAAACTAGTGATGCAGCAAGAAAATGTATCTCCCCTCCAGAACTACAGGATAAGATCAATGAATTGGTGGCTCGTTATCGTAAAGGACGCGCATTTGTTCGGTAAATAATCTATTAATTAAGTTTAATTTACTTGATTGTTTCATTTCAAATGTAGTACAATTCCCTTAGCAATTAATTATTTAATTGGCAGGGCATCTGGTACGGAAGATGTTGTAAGAATCTATGCAGAATGTGATAGCCCCACGGATGTGGAGAAACTCGCTGCTGAAGTGGCATTGGCAGTTTACAGACTAGCAGGCGGTGTTGGATCAGAGCCCATTATTCCTACTTAGTTATTAATTAATTAAGAGAATGGTCAAGTTATAAAAATAACTTTGTGTCAAGTGTCTGTCAATCAACTTTATGTGTGGATATTCAAACTATTTTTATATAGAATAAAATAAAATAAGTAAAATCAATAAAATAATTGTAACTGCGTTGTTATTGTTGTCGTCGTCCTCGTCGTCGTCCAGCTGTCGACATGACGACCATATCGATCCCCCCCCCCCCCCCCCCCCC